>NC_080032.1:70593229-70897429 GCF_030020395.1 Manis pentadactyla
GCAAAAGCAGAGATAGCATCCGTGGAATCTTTTTATTATTGTTTTATTTTTTTTAACTTAAATCATGTAGTTTGTCATATGCAGTAGATTTTATCCATTTAACACCAAGCCTGAGTAGTAATTATCTTTATGCTTTTCCATCTAAAGTTTCAATTTTCTAGCATTTTCTTAGGAGTACCATATTGATTCAGTGAATTTGGCAGATGTTTTACAGAATTTGTTAACACCTGTTGTACAAAGAAAGAAATGATCTGACAAAGTGTGTACCATGACTTGCTATCCAAGCTTCGTGACAACTGCAAGCCTCCTGTCCAGAACTCCACCTGCCTTTCCATTGTCCTTGGCTGTTTTATCCTCCCCAGAGTATCCAGTGTGAGGGGCATGGCTCTGCAGCACTTCTCACAAACACATCGATTTTCTAGGGACCCTTGGTCTCTAAAGGTCAAAGCAATGAGATTTAATTGGGGTGACAGAGTGCCCCACTCAGTAAGATAACAGTGGGAGATGAATACAAGAGTATATACAAGCATGTACACTGAGAGAAAAAGCCAAAATAAGTGGGTCAGGAATCTCACTAAAGCCAGAGACTAAATGTTGGGATCTTGTCTAATTCAGCGATGGTGTTGAACTGCTCCAGATGGTGAGGGCACCGGATTCCAACTGCAGCAATCTCCTGATTACAACCAGACAAGGCCTCGTCCTGCTCCGGGGGCAAAATCTTACACCTTCCTGGACGTTGAGCCTTCAAGGCCTGCGCAGGTTTGCAGTGTCCTCCTCCTATGTTTGCTGGTTTGATCCACTTTCCCATGTTTAAAAATTGTCCAGGGCAGTTGCTTGATATCTGGGGCTAGTGCAAGAGAAGGGAGGAAAGAGATCCTTGTTTTCCCCTTTTGCCTATTCACGATCAATCACTTGTGTGTTCTCACCTGCAGCCAGCCTACTCCTGGGTATTTCACGGATGATCAGACGTTAGACTTTCTTCTGCAGATACAGGATGGCATTGGGATGAAAAAGGTAAACTTTGGTGCTCAAATCACTCAGAACATATGTGAAGTATATACTTTGTACGTAGCCCTGTGCTAGGCACGGTGAGAAAGGAAAAGTACCTAAAATATGGTCCCTTCCTTCAACGAACTTGAAGTCTAGCTGAGTGGAGACAATGAAAACTCACACTTCAGCACTAAAATCTACAGCCCTAAAGTACTATCTAGCTATAGCTATATAAAATGCATTTTATAGCTGTCGATTCTAGTGCTGAACTGTATGGGAGTTCCTTCTGGATTCCTAACTTACAGTTAGGCAGCAGAAAGCTTCAGAAGTCTCTTGATGGGAAAAGGCAGGCATAAATAAATTTAATACTTCAGTACATATATTGCTAAGATTTCAGAGAAGGCAGGATATCTGGAGAGGCTGGGTTTTTATGGAAGACTTTATAAAGGAGGGAGAGATGAGCAGGGCCTTGGAAGCTGGATTGTATACCCTTGAGGAGGAGTGGAGGGGAAGGCAGGCCAGGTCAGGAGCACCAGGACCGGGCCCAGAGACAACAGTACAGCATGTTCCAAAGGAACCAATTAAGTCTTTCTGATTTTATGTGAGGCTGCATATGGTGAGGATATAGTGGTGGGATAGATGGGTTTTATTCCTATAACATTAAAGGCAGAATTACAGTTTTTCAAATTTATTTTGTATAATTGACCTAGCTTTTTGGTTTATCACCATTATAAAATATGTATTTATATATTGCCCACTGTTCCCTGGGCACAAAGTCAACACTTAATCATCACCTCTGATGGGTGGCATCTGTGGAGACATGGCGTTAACGGAGGCAAGGCCTCTGCCCTGTGTAGTTCCTGGTCATTGGGGTTCCTGTCAGTGTGCAGCTTTACCACGTCCTGTGAAGGGCTGCATGAGGCTCACCCAGTGCCATGGCGAGGTGGGAGCAGGTGGCGTAGGGAGTCAGGAGGTGCTTCCTGTTGGTCAGGAGTTGATACGCAGAATGGCGAGAGCAGAGAAGAGGTTGCTGGGTAGTTATATCATGGGCTTAGGGCATTCCCGCCAGAGGCCAGCCTGCAGAGGGCTCTGAGAGCAGGGGTGCCGGATTTGGACAAGGTGTTACTTGGTTATGAGCTGAGGACAGATCCCACGAGTGCCGCATCACTGCAGGGAGGGTCTCCTGGCAGTGCTGTGCAGGGAAGAAGCAATTCTGATTGTATTCTGAGGAATTTCAGATGGGGATTGGAGTTTTCATTGGCATTCCTAGCAGGATTAAGGGAGAAGGGTAGATAGGGGTTGCGATCTAAGAGATGCGATGAGGTGCTAAGGGTTCAGACCAGGGTTTTAGTCCTGTCCGGTATTTTTTGGTGACCTTGGGTGAATTGCATAATCTCACCTCGCTGCAGTTTCTGCATCTATAAAACAGGAATAATCCTGCTGCCTCCCTTCATAGGGTCATCGTGACAGTTAAGTGCAATAGTCTGTATGACTGGATGACGTTTTTTAGCTCATTGTCTCTAGACTTCTTTTCTCCCAAGACTGCCGAAGGAAGCGGGCACTGCTAGCCTGATTCCAGCTCTGCTCACGGAGGAGCTGGTCTCTGCACGCGGTTCCGAGTCCTTCCATGAGGCAGAGTCTGAGCCTGAGCAGAGAGGGGCAGGACCCCAGGGGCCCGGAGAGCAGGCTGTGCAGAGGGGCAGTTCTTCCACTCCCTGGAGAGCAGACGCCCTGGGGGACCCCAGGGAGGGGGCAGCTACTTGGGGATTTTGGTGAACAAGAAGCTCCAGAACTGTGAGGTTTGAGGTATTTGTGGTGAAAAGGAGAGAGACGTGCCCCCGGGGCTTATGGATTCAGTCCCTCTAGTTATCCTCTGAGAGATGCAATAAGGAGTGTATTTCCTCTTAATTAATTTTTTTGCTTGTTTGGACTGTGACCCTTTAAATCTGAGATGACCCCATGGCTGAGCGACATATGCCAGGACCCCAGTAGAGTGGAACAGAAAGCCGGAGCACAGCACACAGGGCAGAGCACCCAGTTCATCACTGTTCCCTGGGCCGTCGCTGCGTCCCGAGCTGGCAGGGGCAGGGGGTGCATGAGTGGGGTGCACATCAGGCGCTGCTGTTGGCATCTTATCTCAGCAGCGCTTGGAATGGCTGCCCTGTGTCCGAGGGCGGTCATAACACTGAATAAAGTCACTTCCTGTCTCAGCCTGCGTTTCTCATCTGTAAACTGAGAGGTGGGCTGGAGGATTGAGGACGTCCCCTTACTGAAGGTTCTCTGGTCCTTTAAAGTCTGTGGAATGAGAATGAGGCTGCAGAAAGTCGGGTCCTGGTGCCTAGATGTTATTTAATGTTCTCTGAACACCAAGCTTGGTCACATCTGATAAGCCAACCTGTTGTCTGCGTGTTACTTGAATATCTGGGTTTTGTTTGTTTTTTGCTCCTGTGTGTGCATTTCCTCGGCCTGCTGCCTTCTTGAGGACAGGCTGCTCACTGTCTTCTCTCTGCTGCAGGTGGTGGTGGTGGACGGGGACTCTGGCTCAGTCACTTGGAGTCACAGTGTTCCATGTCACATGAAGGAAACACCAGCCACCTCAGCAGTCACGTCGGACCAGAAGTCTGTCTTCCTCTTCTGGGCTGA
Organism: Manis pentadactyla; assembly: GCF_030020395.1. Classification (NCBI taxonomy): domain Eukaryota; kingdom Metazoa; phylum Chordata; class Mammalia; order Pholidota; family Manidae; genus Manis; species Manis pentadactyla. The sequence goes on from NC_080032.1 coordinate 70,596,863, forward strand.
AGGGCTGTCCCCTGCATCTCTCCATTCCGTGAGTGAGCCTGGGGAGGGGGTCCCTTTGTCACTCTGTGAGATGGCAGCTGCTCTGTGGGGCCAACTGGGTGTGGGGGCATGATGAGACCAGTCATACCTGCAGGTGGTTGTGGGGAGGAAGAAGCCACGTGTGAGTGGGCAGAGTGGGGGCCTGCTCCCTCCTGAGCTATGCCACCCTGCCAGTGGCTAAAGCTGACAACAGCCCCTGGCTCCTGGCTCCTGGCAGGGAGGCTAGATAAAGGGTGAAAAGTCTTCATAAGATTTACAGATTTGCAGGTGATTCACAGGTGCCACAGTTGTTGGGGAGAAATAATTGTGACTGGCAGGGAGGGCCCAGGGAGGGTGAGGCTGGGCTCCCAGTGAGTAAAGCGGGCCTGCGGCATGGGTGAGGGGACGAGACAGCCACGCAGTGGGAGGACGGTGGCCAGGCTGAAGCTGAGAGCCCCTGGGGGAATGATGGGAGAGCAGGTCCGATGCAAAGAAGGCAGGTGTTACAGTCGTAAGTGCCGTTCTGGGGTTTTCTGGGGGTGGTTGATGAGGCAGGGTGCCACCTATAGTAGTTCCCCAAGAGTTTTTGGTAAGACCCGTCCTGATTTAGTTCAGTTAACACACCTTGACCAGCACCTACTATGTGCCAGGCACCTGTGTTCTCTGTAGGGACCTAAGGATAACCTGGAAACAGTGCTGGCTCTCTGACAAGTCACTGAACCTTTCGGAGCCTTGTGCTCTTTACCCGTTAATAAAGGTGCCAATATATTCCCTCATGTTGAAGATCAGAGTTACTTAAAAGTGGGATTATAGCCCTAATTCTGCCATGCCCTAACATGTGACTGTAGGCAATTTACCTAACATTTTAACTTCCCGGTTTCCTCATTTAATGAAATGGGGAGATTGGACCAGATGACTCTCAAATGTAAGTGACTATAACCACAAAACAAAGGCATGTTACAAATGCTATAATACAAGTACACATAAGAAGTTTAGATGGAAGCACCCAAGGAGGGGGATATTAATTTTGTGGGGGCAGTTAGGGAGCTTTTCATGAAAGGGGGGTATTCAAGTTGGGGACCTAAGGATGAGAAGGGTTTTACTGTGTGGAAATGGGCCGAAGAGGAGAGTCAGACCGTCCAAGGGGAACTAGGATTGGCAAAGGGTGAAATGAAGTGTGTGTGTAGGTAACAAGCAGACATTGCTGAAGCAGGGGGTGGGCGGTAAACATTGCAGGGGAAGGCTACAAAAGGTGGTGGTTAAATGGTGGAAGACCTGGGGCTCCGCAGGCCCTGGGGAAGGAGTTTGGCTGTTTTCTTGCCATGTTAGCTGAACTAGAGGGCCGTCCCCTCATGCCTGGCCCTGAAGGTGTGTGGAAAATGCCCTCTTCCGCATTGTGGGCATGTGGTGGGAGTGAGGCTGCGGGCTTCCCGCCCGTGTTTCTCCTCCTTAGGGGGCTGCCTCCTGTGCTAAGATTAGGGAAGGAGGAGTGACCCCCCTCCGGGCTTCCGTCTCCCCCCCAAGACAGTCCCGGCGGCGGAGGGGCAGACTCGGCAGCTGGCAGAGCAGCCGTTTACTAGCAGGTGGAGTTTCTGCGCTTTAAGGACCGTGGGGCCCCACGTGTGTGTGCTGAGCCCTCCGAGGGGTGGCAGGGGAAGCTGCCGTGTGCTGCCCGGCTGCTGCGAGGACTTTGGGGACCGGCGCCTAGGCCCAGGGATTTTTGTTGTATAGTTAGTGATTTGCCCGTCTCGTCAATGTTCTTTATGCCATGAACTGGTAAGCTTTTTGTAATTTTAGCCCAATACTTGCAGTTGGCTTTAATAGCCAGGGAGAGGAACTGTCTGGCTTGCTGTTTTCATGCCTAGATTCTGACTCCACGGAGCCCAGCTCCTGCGCGGGTGGGCCAGTGTTCCAAGACCCCCGGGGCAGAGGCTGGGAGGGCTCACGTCAGATGGCTCCCCAAGGCACGCACAATTTTTTCTTCCCTTTTTTTCTTTTTTTGCTTATAATGGAAAAACCATTTTGTACCTGTAATGGTTTTAAAAAGTTAGTGATTAGTCAGTGTTTTGAGCTCTTTGAACTATGTCTCCTGTGTATGGGAATTTCTCTCAAACATGTCCTTGTCACTGGGGTCATGTCTCAGTATCTGGGAGGAATCAGCTGTCACCTCTGTGTCCTCCGCCCTCTTCATCCGAGGGCCATCGTGTGTGGGCTTGTAGACTGACCTCTGCTCCTCCTCTTGGCTTCTCATGGTCAGGACATCATCCTGGGCCCCGAGCCACGCAGCCTTCACCACCTGTACCTCCTGCATCCTGCGTTCCCCTCGATCCTTCTGGATCTGGCCAATGCCACGGGCACAGTCACAGCCTCAGAAGGTAAGTCCTGGTGACCGTGGGGGACCGTGGACACAGACGAAGGGAGAGGCTGTACTGGCTGTGCGTCAGGACGCCCTTGTCCTGTCGAGGGAAGGGTGTGTGCTGAGCCGCTCCTGTGCTTTTTTCCTGGTGTCCGTGTGCCCGGGCCGTGGCCTGAGTGCCCCCTCTGGGGAGGGAGTGAGGCCCACAGAGTGAGGACCCTGAGGGGGAAGCATGGCCCATTTCTGACCGCTCCCAAGATGGTAATGATTCGTGCAGCCACTCATTCAGTGGATACTAGTTGAGCATCAGCTATATGCCAGGCACTGTGCCAGGTGCTGTGCTTACAGATAAAACTCGTTTTTTGACTCTCTAGTTGCTTTGAACTTGGAATTACTGTGAGGGATATGATGGAGAAAGGCTGTTTATTCCAGCATTGGTTTAATATCAGTGGACTTTCTTCTGAACAGTAAAAGTAAATATGCCCATTTCACAGAAATGGCAGCCAGGAGAAAAACTCCTCACCACAGCTGACATTTGGGAAGTATTCTACTTTACACTTGTACCTAAATAATTTTGTATAGCAAAATTTGAATCATATACTATGGATCTACAGTTCAGGAAAGGAAAGCTCTGGGAGCTCAGCCACTGTGCCCTGCTGAGTCTGGAAGCATCTGACCGTCCCCACTCCGAGCTCTTGCCTCCCCCTGACCTCAGGGCATCTGCTGTTCCTGGAAAAGGAAGACTACACAGCCACTTCCTCCCATATTCTTTTGCCATTCAAACACTTGCTCTCTACTTACAGACTCATTTGCTTTGAAGTTGAAGCTAGTGTTTGTGCTTCTCAGCTTATTGGGATACACTGGGAAGAACAGCTGATCTGGAACCTAGATGCACACCTGTCCCCTGGCTCTGTGTGTGGTGGGGGGCGGGGAGGGGCGGTGTCAGCTTGCAGAGTCCTGGGATTGGATCTAAACCAGCTGTATTTCAATACTAGCATGAAATATTATTCAGTGCACATTAAATAATCGTAATTAAGAATTAGGCCATTTTTGTGATGACACCTGTTGTAGAGATGAGGCAAAATGAACACTGGCTGGGTAAATAGCTTATGTGACCATATCCTGGCAACCTAGGAATTCCCAGAATTTCTAGTCTGTGGTCACTTTCCTACCAAACTCTCACTATAATTGGCAAATCCTCTCATTTCCTGAGTTGGGTCTTAGAAGCAGCTTCGGAGAAGGAAAAGTACAAAGACTGCTTTGCTGACTTCTAGTCATTCACACTGTGCACCCACTGTCTGCCTAGCTCAGGGCCTTGCATTTATTAGGTGCTCAGGAAACTTCTTGTCTGAGTTTATGAAGGAGTAAATAATGAATGAATCTAGTTGCTGAAGCAAACCAATCTCTTGTTAGCAAAAGGTTTCTATTGTTAACTGCCCTTCTTTTTGTCCTTCCTCAGTTGGAATTAACGACCTCTGGAAAGATGCCTTTTATGTTACGAGGAGAACAGGGCCAAGCTCCGAAGGCCGTCTGGCACCCCTGGTGGTCAGCAAGCTCAGTCTCCGGTGGGCACTGATGGAGGGCCAGATGGTCCAGCTAAAGGACACCACCCCCAAAATTGGCCGTGGGGAGCTGCGAAGATTCCTCTCTAGGATAAAGTTTGTTGATTCTCCCTATTAGGTGAATGGCTTCTGAAAGGAAATATTTGGTCACTACTGAGGTTTAGAACAAGGATTACCTAGTCCAACTTTGTTCTTTAGATGCAGGGAGAGTGGGAGCTGTCGTGAGTAGCTCAGAATTTAGAAACAGTTGCTTTGAACCCAGGCTGTTTCTAAAGGTGCTTCAGGGCTGTTAGGGAGTTGTTTTCAGCTGGAACTGGTACTGCTTCCCCTGGGGGGACCCTTGGAAATGTAGAGGCATAGTTTCCGTCCTAGGGGCTGAGGGGGTGGATCCTTCCGGTATTTCCTGGGTGGGAGCTGCTGTGCTGACGTTGTGCGGGGCTTGTGGCAGTTACACACTGCACAGCATCACCGTGCTCAGAGGGCTCCTCCCCGCCCTGCCCAAACAGTGTGGTCTAGTTCAGTGTTCAAGGAGCTTAGCGTGGCAAAAGGTGAAGCCTCTGTGCCTTTCTGGAGGGACACTTATGAACTGGGGGGTTGGGGCCAGTCAGAAGGGCAGGAAAAGAGGACTCTTCTGCCCTTTAGGTTCCCTCCTCTTCTCTGCCATGAAGAAGTGAGTCATGGATCCATGTACGTTTCCGCCTAGATGTCGACGATGGAAGTTATCCGTTTCAGAAGAAGTGAACAGAGGGCCACTCTCTCCTGTCAGTGTAAAGCCGGTTCTTTGGAGAGAAGGAAGACTCCACCTCATTTCCCCACCTCTGTGTGATTGCGGCACGTGGGAAGGCGCTTCAGGTGCTTGGACAGCACAGCCCCGGTGGCTGGGGTCTCTTACCTGCCTTCTGGTCCCTGCATTGACCCCCTCTTGGCACTCTGTGTGGACAGTTTGGAAATGTGAATCTGAGAAGTGTTTTACTTTTTTGTATGTCTAATTTATAAAATTAAGCTGGGAAATCCAGTGAAAGTTCTTCACTGGAACGTTTTGTTTTGCCTTATGCCACGTCGTATATTTTTTAGTGTCATGATGAAATATTTTCTAGATGTGTTCTAAGCTCCAGGGACCCAGTTTCTTATTCTTCTGGAATACGTCTGATTTGTTGGGTCATTTGAGACGTCCAGATCGCCTGCCTCTGTTTTTGAGGCCACTCCTTTCTGTCCTTATTCTCTCCCCACCTCTGCCTTGGCCTCTTCCAGCTCAGAAGCAGTGAGAAAGCCTGAGAGGGGGAGACTGAGTCAGCCACCCAGCACTGTCCTCTCTTTCTTGTCTCAGGTGTCCTGTCCTCTCATACCTTCCATCTCTACATAGGCAGTGACCACAGAGTAACCATGTTCCTATCAGAAAGGGAACAAGTGGTGTCCATGGCCCACTGCTGCCAAGGCCCATGGGTTCCGTGGTTTTGATCGTTCTGCCCGTCACGGCCATTTTTACTGCAGAACCTTCCAAGGGCTTACGTGTGAGTGGCGGCCTCAACGCGCAGGGCAGCCGGAGTCAGGAAAGACCGAGGCGACTCCCTTACCCAGCTTCACCTCCGCTTTGCTTTCAGCTTCCCTCCTGCTGGGCGGCCTTCTTTCTGCCTCTCCTGTTGCCCCCCTTTTCATGGATATTTCTGCTTTGCCCGCATGAGAGCAGAGCTGTTTCTGGGCTTTACTTCTTGATTCCGGTATGCAGCCATTTTGCCCTGCTCACCTCCTTCCTTGCAGAGCCTTTGAAGCATTGTCTTTTGAGAAAATTCCTATGTAAATACTATAGCTTTTATAACTGGTTAAGTTCTCTAGGATCATCTCCAGTGCTTGCTTCTCCCTTCTGCTATATAAATGTGTTATTGCTATCAAGTTCTCTCCTAAGCTTCTAGGTCATTGTTTATATAGCAGAAGATCCCACATTAGCTGGGGGAGAACTGCTTTTCTTATTGAATAATTTCAAAAGATCATCTGTGAGTACAGCTCAGGTTTTACTTGAGCCTGTATCTTCTTAGTTTGTGTTAATAAAGGGATTCCAGAAAAGTTAGAGATTACAGAAAATTGGGGATCCCAGATTGAAAGGGGTCTGTGTGTCTCAGTTGCCCACTGGGAGGCATCATGACATGACAGAAGGTCGGCAGCAGCTGCCTGCAGATCAGCCCCATCGGGTTCTGGTCAACCCCCTGCTTCAAGGCCCTGCAAGCAAATTAGGTTTGAACACTTCAGATGGCATGTGTGAGTCCAGCTTATTGTAAACCTGGGGAACAACGCGAGGATCCCCAGGAGTACGGGGATGATTCCAGATTCACTCCTAGTGAATCTATATGGGCAGAAGAGCCTGGGGTCTAGTCGGGTCTAGTAGAGAATTCTAAGGACTAATTTATAGTCGCCTGAACACCTACAACTTGGGTGGTGGTCCTGTGGCCTGGGCTGAGCCAGCTAGGTCTAAGCCTGGTACTCTTCCAGGTTGAGCCTTTCTGGGAAGCCAGCCACTTCAGGCAGGAGTAAAATGCAAAGTTGTTTACTGGGGAACTGGTCTGGGGGGGTTGTTTTGGGCAGAAGACTGTATTTATGCTGGGTGAGTCCCAGAAACATACATAAGAGGAAGTCGGAAGAACATGGTGTTCCTCCGTTCTTCACACTGACCTAGCAGATTTTTTGGACGGTGATAAGTTTGCTCCCTCGTTGCTAAACACGGTGCAAGCTCGGGGTTTCTTCTCCCTCTTGCAGCCAGTGCAGAGGGTGTAAATGCAGATGGACAAAGCTTCACGTGACGGGTGTGGGTGCTGGTCTCCTGTCAAACGTGTCCCTAAACTTCCTTCTCTTCCGAGGCAGTCACCCAACCAGACATATGAGATGGGAGGTGCTCCTCTCTCCCCCCACTCCCAGCATGGGGTTGCCCACAAAGCCTGTATGACCACTATTTAGGAATAGTGATGATGTCTGCAAATGCAAGGGTCTTCCTCCTCCAAACCTCTCCTGTTTCCTTCCCTTCCAAACCCCTCTACTCTGGACACCATTCTCCCCATCCCCGAGATGGTCTGTACTCACCTTCTCATGAGGCATGGCCCTACCAACCCCCCTGAATGTGAACTGCTGTCCTTATTGCCCACGTGAAAGAAGGGCCAGCTGGGGTGCTGTCAGGAAGCACTATTTCAAATGTGAATTGTTACAGAATAAAAACTCCATGTGGGAAACACAGCAGTGTGTCATTGTCATTCTTTGGCATCAAGGATGGTTTGTTTTCTTTATAGAAAAGCAAGGGCCAGTGGATGGATGAGAAGGTGGAGATCCAGAGAGGAATGTGTGTGTGCCGCTGCCTGATGGCCAGGGAGGTCTCCCTGCAGGTCTCTAGTGAGGAAGCATAGTCCTCTCTGAGTAGCCTCCTGGGCCGTTTCTGGCAGACCTGTCCCTGCAGGTCATAGGAGCCTGCTCATGTGTGCTAGTCTCCCAGTGGCATCTTGGATAATATGCAATCAGACTTCCATTAGGCCCCTGTAGTGTGGGTGCAGGGCTCTCTGATAGGCAGTGTGGAGGACCTCTGTCCTCCACGTCACAGCTCCCACCAGTGCCTCGTTGTCCGTTCTGTGACTTGAGGAAAGTCCCAGTGCACCGTGGCCAGCTGAGCCACAGTCCTGACTGCTGACCTGCCCACCTCCATGCCTCCAGGTCCCAGGCAGAGGACCACAGTGATAAACCACTGAAGGGCAGGCACTGTATTTTACTTCTCTTTCCATCACCACTGCTTAGCCCAGATCCTGGCACATAACAAGCAATCAGTAAGGGAGAGAAGGGAATTCTGAATGTGTGAGGTCGGGGATGGTGATACCCGACAGAGCAGTAAAGGAAAAGGGAGCCATGGCACCCCAGCACACACCCCTTTGGACAACCTTTAAGATGACCTCCAAAAACCATGCACAAGAGACAGAGTTTGGTGTCAGCCCATGTTGAGAACAAACAAACATGTAAAGTCGGGCTCATCCTGCTCTGCGAACCCATTTACTCCTAACACAGTTCTTCTCTGCAGATGACTCAGCCGCCTACTCTTTTTGACCCTGGCTGGTGCCTTGCTGAAATCCCTTCTGTGTAGCTCTGAGTAGAAGTCAGCCCGGTCAGAGACAGACTGGATAGGCTGACTGGGGGGGACTGGTGTAGCTGGTCACAGGATCCACGGGGGTGGGCTGGGCAGGACAGCTGCTGGTGGGGTGATAGGCAGCTGGGGTTTCCTCTGAAGCTCTTCCTGTGCTTGCACTTGAGCTCCGGCACCAGCCTGGTGTGGATGTTGAAGGTAGTGACAGCCGATGGCAGGCAGCAAATGAGGGAAACCCAGGCCAGGCTAGGGACAAACACAGAAAAATCGGGCAGTAAGAATCTGATATTCTTACAGGGTTGAAAGAAAAATACCGTAATCCCTTCCTGTTAGTAAAGGAGACTGGTGCCCGTCAGGGATTTCAGGAGCCGAGTGTGCCACCTTCCTCAGTGGTGCAGGCAAAGAGCTGGGTGAGAGGACTTAGTGCGGTCGTCTTAGGAAGGCCCAGCCCGAATGTTTCATAGGAAAAGAGAATGACTCAAACAGTGGTAAAATCAGACGAGTGAATGGATTCGGTTTCCCTGAACTGAATAGTTTCTCGGTGTCATGCTGTGTTATACCTGCTGTGCCTATTTTATATATATATATATATATATATATATATATATATATATATATAAACACACACACTGGTGTTTTTTGGGACTCCTGTTTCCCAAGCTGCAGTTATCCCTGTATAAAATCCAAACTCCTGTAGGCCCGTCACTCAGCTGTGCGGTGTGAACATAGCCCGTGGACTATGGCCCTCCGTACCCTTGACACACACACACTGCCTGAGATTTTCCTTCACTCAGATTCGGGGAATGATCCTCCGTCCTCCATCCCCCTCGGCTTAAGCTTAGCAGGCTTAGGGTCACAAAGTTGAGCCTCGGAGTCATTCAGGAAATGTCTCTACAAGTCTGGAGGTATTAGAGGTTGCACTAGTGGGATTTACTTATGAAAACAATGTGGTTCTCAGCTTACGGGAGTTTATAATGGATGGAAGAGAGGTTGGAGACAAGAGAAGCATGATAGATTCAACAAAAAAGATACCAGGGAACTATATCAAACACATTCTTAAAAACTTGGAAAGTCAAAACACTTTCTAAATCCCCCTAAATCTTCCCATGATTCTGGGAAGCCCAGGAAACCAGAAGTTGTGTGAGGTAAGTGAGGGGTTCCATGAGGTCCAGTGGTGGGTACAGCCCGGCCACAGGCTGGCATTGCATGTTCCTGTCTGTTGCCTCTGACGTACTGAATACTCAGGCTGGGGAGGCTGCAGACGGGAGATTGGCTGTCTGAGCACTGCCATTGCAATGGCAAGAATGACTTGAGAAGAGAGACAACAGGTGAGAAATATGGGTCTGGAGAGTAAGCTCAACAGATGCTGTGGCTGGTAGAGTAGACCAAAGACCCCTGAATCAAATAGCACATATTACATCCTGAGAAAAGGGGATCTGATCTCATCACAGTCATATATAGGTTTCCTTACTGCCCCCTTTAGCAAGGAAACTCCAGCCCAGCACAATGCCTTTCAGACTGTTAGAGAACACAGCACTTACCCAGACAGTTGATGTCAGACCAAATTGGCACCTACTCAGTAAGGAGAGCGAGTGTTCCTCAGGAGAGAAAGGGGAGCTTACTTAGAATGTATCTGTTATGGTTTCTCTAAGGGAAATCCAAAATGACTGACCCCTTAGTTCTTTAAGGGTTAGAGAATGGTAAGGGAAGTTTTATTTCTAACATCTAGCACCATTTAGTAGATTAGGAACGGAGGTAGGAGGCAGTCCCTCTTCATTATAGGAGAAAAGTAAGCCATTCTAAGGGAATGGAATTGAATCCAAATTTCAAGGCGAATTCTCTCCATTTCTCTGTCCTCCAATACCTTGAATCATAAAACACATAAAATACAGAGCATCATTTCCATAAGCCGTACTAAATCAGTCTCATGATTTCCCCAGGAGCAGCGCACACATGTGGCTGGGAAGCAACTGCTACAGCAGAGAAGCTGGATGGTGAGACATCCTGACAGACAAGCCAGAGGAATTCTCTTGGTACTTCCTCTGAAGCAGGGGAAAGAACAGGTGTGGCCTGATGGTCTGTCCTTTGACTGAGACTCCTGGGATGTGGGATGAAGAGAAGGCAGGAGGACACAGAGCAAGCATCTGGTTGAGGGCCGAGAATCTAATGAAGGTTGGCTGAAGAAGGGGCTGAAAGGTTCAGGGGATGGTAAGCACTTACTAGAAGGCCCAGCCATAATTCCAAGCATGTGGCCTCCAGTCTTCTGGACCAAGTTGGCAGTTGCCTGGAAGACTTGTGAGTACATCACATGGGCCACCATTCCCAGAAGGCCTACAGAGGGGACAGGAGGCCAGCGCCCTCAGAGAAAGGCTGGCATTGTCATCTACAGGGAATATGATTTTGGAGCAGCCTCCTCATTGTGCACCAGGTGCAGACCATGTCGAGGTGCTCCGTTATCCCTGTGCCACCGCATTTCCAGGGAGACGAGTCTGTGATGGGGGCTTCTCCTTGAAGGCCTGTCTTTGCAATGGGTTGTCCCATACTTTAGGTTTAGAGTGATGGGAAAAGTGTCTGGGTCAAGGCTGCCCTAGGGGCTGCTGCCTCCTTACTTCCCACCCTTTTCCCTAACGTGAACTTCATGCTTGCTGTTGTATGCATCTCTTTCCCCAACAGTCTTAAAAAGTTGTGTGTATGTCACAACTGAAAAGAAAACCAACTGCATTTCACATACTGAGAAAATGTGCAAATAAAAAGAACCTAGAGATAAATCATTTTGCAGAGTACCTAATGACCTAATATAAAATTTCACATTATTTCCACTTAAAGACACTTGTACTGCCTCTCCTAAGTGTCCATTCTTCATACGGTCTTCTTTCCCCACTCAGGACAGTGACTCATGCCTTCCGGCTGGTGCCTCAAAGGCCCGGAGGACACCCACCCTCCTCTTCAACTTCAGAAGTGCTCGCCTGACGAGATGGAGGAAACAGTGGCCAAGGTGGTCAGTGTGAGGCCGAAGCCTGTGTTCCCAGTGAACAGGAGGAGGTCCGTGAGTAGCAGGAGGAAACTGATGAATTCAAGTCCAATGTACGCGAACGGGGCTCCCAGCGATAACCACAGGGTCTCTGTCAGAAACCGGAGGAAGAGCCCTCACATGAACAGCCAAAGAACCCAACAAACCCGAAGGAGGAGGTCAGAGGTGAACAGCCTCATGACATGAGAGAAATGGGGAAGGACACAAAGCTGAGCCCAGCCAGGAGCATCCCTTAACTGGGGGTTCTCTGTTATCACCCCCCACAGCTCTCTCTGCTCAGTACCCACCGTGTTATCAAGTAAACGTGATTGACTGTAAATACCGTTCAGGAGACTGGAGAAGAAATCACCCACTTTTCGTGAAGCCTTGCAGGGACATAACTTTGCTATTTATTCTTTTGCTTCTCTTGTTCCTTCTCTCATTTTGGAACAAGCAGTTTTGTTTCTTTTCCTTACCCCTCTCTCCTTCAGTCCCTTCTATTTTACAAAACAAATTATTGGGGGGAGGTGGGGGAAGGAAAACCTGAGATTTTCAACATGGTTACTTGGCAACAAGAGTGGCTTAGAGCTGTTGGTGGTTTTTGGTCTGTGAATTTTCTTTGTCCCTGCTGTTCCTTTTTTTTTGGCATTTCTGTATAGGAATGAGAGCTCGGGAGGGAATGTGTGTCACCCCGTGGGGCTCAGAGGAAAAGCAGATCACAGAACTGTTTAGATTCGAGGCCCGAGTCAGTGGTGACCAAATGTGTTATCAAACCCACCTACTTGCCACAAGCCCCGAGGGAGGGTGTGGGAGGAGAGCCTTCTCCCTCAACCGCTTCTCTCCACGTCGGAGAATGGGGTGACGTGGGCCTTGCACCGTGGCAAATCCCAGCAGTCCTTTCTCATCTCTCTCGGTTGGTGGTTTGAGTTCAATGGAACTTCGGCACCTTGCTGCTGGAACACAGGTAAGGTGTGACTGCATGGACGGCTTCCTCAGAAAGGCTGCAAACTTCGCCCATCCCCATCCCCAAACACCGCGCCTGCCCAGCATGCAGAAGGCAGGTAATAGATCTCTCGCTGAAAGCAGTAAACAGTGCGTGGAGGAATGAGCCGCAGAGGCATGAGTCATCCAAGATTAATTTCTCTCTCAACTCCTGATCGTGAAGATGTTCCCCTGGGCGTGCCCACACAGGGAAACGGTCCAGCTTCCCGCGTTAGGAAGAGAATGATCCTAGTGTCAGGCAATGCCTATTGCTGGTGCTCTACCACTGGTCTGAATGGCTCCAACTTGTTTCTAAGACTGGGTTTGGACCTGTGCTAAGTAGCACAATAATAAATATCAGGACAAATACACACACATTTATATTCCTATTACATCTCCTTTTCCCCTTAGCCCAAATCGGAAGAAGTAGCAATCACAAATTGTACATGATTCTGGGCTTTAGAAAAACTTCACCACCAGATGACCTTTGAGTGCTTTGGGCAGGAAGGAGGGGTGTCCTCAGTGCACCTGCTCCTAAGCTGAGGACTGCAAATTACCTACTGTGTGTGACCCAGGACCCACTTTGCCACATGTGCGGAGAGGATGACCAGAGAGGGTCTGTCTTCAGCTCTTTAAGGACGTCCTTACCTGATCTAGTTACCCTCTTTGGGCTTCTGTTCCCCTACCTTTTAAAGTGCAACAATAGTATTTGGAATAAGAAAACGCTTTTCGAGGGGAGGAAGGGGTTTAAAGGTGATCTGCTCTGATCCTTTCATCTTGCAAACGAGAAAACCAAGGCCTGTAGAAATGAAGCTGTTCTATAAGGACACAGCTAGGCACAGCCAGGGCTTTTCCTATAATATTCATCTCTAATGCTAGCTCAATAAAGGGAAACTCTCAAAATGTTAAAAGTCTAAGAGAAACCCTATAAAGGTAATGCTAGTTTAAACCAGCACATCTGGAGAAGACAAGCCAGATGGACTTTTGATTTTTATCAGAAGGGAGTCCTATGGAGAAGAGACACAACACCGAGGGGAGTGATGCCGAGCCTGGGGGCGGGGCCCCCTGGGGTGTGGGGGAATGCCATATACTTCCCACGAGTTCTTGCCTGTGTAAGATCTCTTGGGGAGAAAAATTCAGGCAGCTGGGGTGAGGTGGCTACCTGGTTCTTCCATGATTTCCTCACAGGACAGCCACATGCCCCTCCAGAAGGTATGGGGGGAAAGGTGGCCATTCCTAGTCTCTCAGCTGCCATGTTGCACCACCTCCTGGGATGATGTGCTGGTGCTATCCCCATCCGAGGGCATCGGAATATCAAGGCACTTGGTTGCCAGGTCCTTCCCGCACAGGGGCTTGGGCACCTTCTGTGTGCCCAGAAGCCAGTGGTCTCTGAGCAGGGGTGCTGTGGGGAGGTTGAGTGACAGCACGCTGAGGATGGCAGACACAATTGTCCGTTGGTCAGAGAAGCCCTTCGGGTGCTCCATCTGTAACAAACAAAGAAGTGGAGGGCCTGATTTCAGAGCCTCCTTGGAGATCAGTCACCCCTCCTGGGGGCTCCCTAAGCTCCAGCCCACTCCTCCCTCATGATGGGCACTACCAGCTGCTCAGAGTTTTCTCCAAGGAATCGTGTGACTGGGAAAGGCACCACAGTGATGATGTTTATTCAAGCTGGGCCTTATTCAGATGCTCACTGAGGATGATCTGAGTAAGCATCAGAAAATGATCTCAGTCAGAATGTGATTGAGCCACTAGGCCAGTATGTATCAGGTAGAGAAAACAGAATTGTCAGCTCTCTAAATGCCCTGCTGGTAATTATTTTTGGTTTTGTCTTCACTGAGAGGGAGGAGCACCGAACTGTTGAGATATTTTTGTTGCAATGTGTTTTTGGTGTCCTCTCCTTGCCTTATAGACCAAGAGGCGGAAAGGGGGATATGTCCTAGCAACCAGTGTTAACTGGATCATGCCCTGGGGGGAGCAGACAGAGACTTCGGGGTCTCAAGGATTAAAGAAGTCAGTGGACCAACTGGGATGTGGGGCACTGAACCCCCAGAGAGGAGATGGGGCTCCAGGTGCTGAGAGAGGTGATGATCTGGCTCCGGCTTCCATTCACTGCCTCTGAAATGACAGAGTTGCAAACGGGAGGTAGCTGCGTGAGCACGAAGAGTCATGGCCACCGACCCACAGGGAGGTTGCCCTTAGCCAGCCGAGGAGCCCTGGGAATGCAGTGACATCTCCACAGCTCGGTGCCAAGCAGAGCCTGAAGCCCAGTGGGGACTCAGCGAGTGGCAGCAGAAAGTTCTGTGTGGCTCGTGTGGCTCTGGCTGCAGGCCCTGACCTCGTCATTTCTAGCCCAAGAGTAGAGGTGGACCAGCTGAAAAATGACCACTGTTAGATGCTTTGACTTTGCTGAATGGCGGCTCGGGAGCCAGATTTAATTTGATTTAGAAAAATGAAGAAATCTGACAGGTCTAGCACCCTGGGTTATGGAGTAGTTTATATTGTTACATTAATAATACTGAATGGAAAAGCAGCCCACACTTAGATGCTGACAGACCCTTCTTAAAGTAACCCCCCTTGAGCTTCCCAGGAGACCTCTCATATCAGAATTAATCAGACCTAAATCTGCTTAGCTTAAAAGATGTAAATAAAACCATAGCTAAATGGGACGGGCTCATAAATCTGCCTCTTTCATCATCTCTAGCTTAACGTTTTCTACCTTTAACAGAACTTTGTCATAGAATTACAGCAGTTCTTCAGAATTTCCAGGGACTAAAACAGTGCATACCTCAGACAAGGTGCATGTTATTTATGGCAATAAGAAATATCGCAAGGTTCGTATGTATATATAAATCAATATATAAAACATGATAGCACAGTTTCTGGAAAGCAATCTGCTAATATGATTTTTTTAAAAAGCACTCAACAAATTAAAGCCACCAAGAATTGTCAGTCCATTCAAGACTCTGAGTGGCTTTGGTAGACTGAAAACCTACAGCATCCGGAAGGAGGAAAGATCTCATATTGCCAGATATTGGAATCATATATTGCCCCCGTCTCCAAAAAGAACATTTTCATCTTGTTTTTAGTTATGAAAATCCTGTTGGTTTAGTCATTGTTCTGTTACTTTTGAGTTATCTTTTATAATCATTTTTCTATCCATTGCTTGACTAGGAAATGGACTTTTAGGTGAAACATCGTCTGTATTCTGTAATTTGATAATTATTCTGTATCAAAGACTGAACTAAGGATTTAAGCAATTGTACATTTTGCAGCAACTTTATTTTCAGTCTTACATGGCTTGGAAATTTATCTACTATCACATCACATCAGACTTTAACTCTACCCTCAATCCATTTGAAGTTACATATATTTGTAATTTATTCTACAGGTTATTCAGAAATAAGAATGAACTCCACACCATAGCACAACTACTCTGTGGCACTGAGGTGACAGCTTAAGGAAGAAGTGATTTGAGAAGTAAAGGATGAAAAAGAGTTGGAACAAAGCTCAAAGAAGCTGCTACCAGGAGACCCACCATGGACGGATACTAGGAGCCTCATTCAAGAATTATCAACACCTATAGGACCGTGCCCTTCATCACATTTTATTTCTTCCCCTAAACATGCCTTTTTTTTCCTCCAGGATCCAGACACCTCTTGAACTGGAACTGCAAATCTAATTTTGCAATGCTTTCCTTAAGGTGATCATGAAGAAGAGGCAGCCTGAGAAAAGTTACACCGTTGCATATGCCGACAAGCCCCATGCTAAGGTAACCTTACTCTCTAGGAAAGGGACAAAGAGTGGCTTCCCTGACACTCAGGCTCAGATCATTAGGATGTGCATGGGAACATTTAATGTCACAAATTCTTTCATTAGCATAGGCTAACAGAAAACCTCAGAATTAGCATAGGCTTAACATAGACAGGCACACCTTTTAAAAGAATCAGGTGCAAAATAGCTGTGGAATGTATGCTTTGAGCAATAAGAGAAGGAAGCTGGTTACCTTGGCCATGGTCAGCGTCTCGCAGCTTGTCCAGAAGGACTGAAGGATGCTGTCTGAGCTCCAAATCCCTTTGGTTTAAAGTTGCAAGAATGAAAACTGCCTTCCCCCACCTTTCCTCCTCCAATCCCTCCCCGTCTAGCTCATACTTTTTGGAGGGCCTCATGATTAAATGTTGCCCTGCAGGGAACTTGGGCATTTATTTAATAATTGGCATTATAATCAGGGTCCAGTTGTTCTGCCCATGGGGATCTGGCATTAGTTAGGCACAAAGAAGGAAGGACCTGTATTCACAGACAGAAGTTTAAGGAATAAATGATGACTTAGTTTTTATCTAACTGCCATTCCCTAGATATCTGGTGTGAAGGGGTGGTCTTGATTTTATGGCAGACACAGAAAATATTACAGGGTCACCATTACCGTGAAAGTTCCCATTCTCTTGTGTAGGGTTTTCCATCCCTTTAATAAGCTCTGTCATCTGCAATGTCAGGGCCTCATAGAGTCATGGATATGAAATAGCTTCTGTGTGTGTCATAGGTGGGCTACACGCTCCAGTTAGCATCATAAGCCAGGATTAGTAACATCCTTCCACATGTGATGCTTGAGCACAGAGTGTGGGGTGGGATGGGGTTGAGGATGCTGATGGAGTAGGATTGTAGAGAAATGCATTCCGGGGTCTGCGATGCGATGGCTAAATACCATTTCTTTTCCAGCCTTCAGGCAGAGGAATAAAAATTCTTATTCTCTATGAAAGTGTTTTGAAAACTAAAAAAAAAGTAATTTGACACATCAGTAAGGGGGTGGTGAAGTATCTTCTTCCCATCAACCATCTTGAAGTACAAGTTGTTCTTTCTGTCTTCAGAAATTGTACAAATTGGGACAAGGGTACAAGCAACTGCCTGTAAATCCCTAAGCACCCCTTGGCTTTCATCCTCTGTGCCTTTGCATATGCTCTTCCTTCTACCTGGAATGTCTTCAATCTCTTTTTACCTGGTGATCTGCCTCTAATCAAGATCAGTGTAAAAACCACTCGTTCCTTGAAAATGTTTCTTTCCTCCCTAAGAACATTTCCCTCCCTCTGTCCTTGTTGCACTGCAGCCTTCTCCTAACACTTCCCATATTCCATTCTAATGATTCGTTTTGATGGTAAAGTCCCCAAACTCTCTCCTTTATTCAAGAGCAGCAGTTCTCAGCTCTGACTCCTATCAGAACAATCTCTGAAACTTTGGAAAATAGGCAGATTCCCAGGCCCCATCCTGAGATTCCACGGTGGTTCTGGGGTGAGGCCCAGAAATCTGTACTTTTACAAAGCTCTCAGTGTATACTCCAGATGGACTTCCGGTTTCTGGTTCCCCATGTAAGGAGCTTGGAAATCACCACTCCAACCTAACAACAGGTAAAAAGACGAACAGACTGAAAAATACATAGCCAGGGATTTAATGTACCATCAAATAACACCTGCTTGACAAACTTTGGGCTTACAGTAAGTCACAAAGCCCTCCGTTACCCTGCCCTTCCCTTCCCCCACCTCTTCCAGATGGGCCAGCCACTGGGGCACGGTTTTCCCTTTCTGTGTTTGTGCAGGTAGTGGAGGGCATCAAAGGCAGTCTCCCCTCCGAGGGTTTGGACATGTCCACATTCTAGCCAAAGGAGCTTCTTTGCCTCTCGCTTCTCTGTCACCTCATCAATACAGTCTCTCCTCTTCTCTGACTGCTAGTAACGGCCAACTTGTCACACCTGCACTCTCCGCCAGGTGTGGTTCCCGCAACACCCAAGGACCCTGTATCCACCATGACAGGATTCTGTGGTCGCCTGTCACGGGTGGAGGGGCCGTTGGTTTCCTGGCTACAGGTCTCACCGCACCGCTGGGTGGCGCTGTCTCCTTACATTTTTCCTCGACAGGCACCAGCCTCCCCTCCCGGCAGCTCTCCGGGAGCGGCGGGGGCGGCTCCTCCCTGTTTTTTTTTCTTCCTTGGGCCACCTCCCCACACACTAGTCTGTAGAAAGCCCTGTGTCAGCCTTCTGGAATTCAGGGTTCAGGATGAACTCTGGGGGTATTCAGCCTCTCCCTTGAGGGCGTCTTGTCGGATTGTTTCCTGTAGCACATTTTTTGTGGCCAAGTTCAGTTTTCAGTGACTCAATAGATCCTCAAATACTTCCCATGGGAAATACAACCCCACAGTATCAGAAAATACAGCCAGTCAATGCTTCCTGAGGAGTCTGCGGCACATTTTTCTTTACCAAATCTGATCATTCCCTTTCCACCCCAGAACAGGGAACAATTCTTTCCCCTTCTCTGTGCTCACGCCCTTCAGATATTTGCAGATACTTCTCATATCCCACTTGAGTCACCATTTGGCACTGTCTTATGTCTTTGGTTTTTTATTGCCTCTGCTCATAAACCGCACCCCCTAATGCCTTAATAGCCTGAAATCTGCCTTCTCCAGGGAAAAGGGGTTGGGAGCGGCATAGTCTTCAGGGGGTTACTGGAGGAGGCCAAGAGGTGGAGGCAGAGTAAAGTGAAGCTAATAAAACTTCAGCTCTGTGGTTCCCCCACTTATTCAGGCCCCTTCCAACACCTTCTTACCTAATTTGTACATGTCATTTTGTATTGTTTTTCTTAAAAAAGGCCTCCAAAATTATATTATTTTAGGCCTTCCCCAAAGCCTGAATCTACCCCTGAAGAGGCTGTGCATTTTGCGTGGCTTGGCTGTCGGGCTGGCTGGCTCATTACTAACTGTGACAAATCTTGAGAACCCCCCCGACCCCAAGGTTCCTGGGCCACAATGTCTAATTTCCTCTTTTTGATAAAACACGAGTTTCTCTGCCTGGCCACAAAAATCAGAGCCCAGCATTCCACTCACTTTCTTTCATTTTAATTTAGGCATGTTAATATTTTCTTGTTCTCTTTCCTCTCAGAACAGAAAAGGTAATTGCTAGTCAAGGCAACATAAATATAATTAGGTTAGGTTCAGAGGCTCATGAGTCAGCTTCAAAGACAAAGATTCCACATCTCAAAACAGTATTTAACTTTGGTTTGTTGGACTGTTACCATCTCAGGATCATCCCCGCGGAGATATATCTGCGACTGAACATTTATGACATTGTGACGCCAAGGGTTGGGACTAACCTGTATTTGCTAAGGTCCTTGGTTGTCTGCACTGTACAGCATCATATTTACTAGGTACACATAAAAAGGAACCAGGGTTTTGGGACACCCACACAAACTTTTTAAACAAACTTTGTAAACTAACAATGGGTAGGAATGCTGAGCCAGAGAAGATTGTACAGCACACCACCTCTCTAATGTCAAAGCCTAGGACTAAGGCATCCATATGGGCTTCTCCTCCCAAGAAAGATTCATTTGCCCTCTCTGGCAGTAGTATCTCTGTCCTTCTCCCAGGAGTCGGATTTCTGACCCACACCCTATTAATGAACTCCTTTCTCCTATTCAGTAGACAAAAAGCTGGAGTGGATTGTAAATATTTCTGTGGTCATTGGCTTTATCCGCATGTCCTGGCTCTGTGTTGTATATCCCACTATATGCCTCTCTCATACAACTCATAATATGCTCGCTTGACGTTAAGTTGCTAGATATAGTAGCAACTGCATTTTATTCATTCTAGCCTAGCACTGTCTGGCATCCATGAATGAATGAAGTTTGTAATGGAAACCAGGCTCATGAATACAATTAGGAAGCCTATGGGTGAAGATGAGAATAAAGAAGTGTTCAAACAGCCTTCTACTGCTAAAGGAGACATGAATCTTCCTGATTCACACACAAGAGTGGTGAGAAGCTAGAAAGAGGGCCCACAACAGGTCTACAGACACCCCCAATGCCTTTCCACTCAGATGCACCCATAGTTTCATCGAACAGATCCTCTGCCAATACATTTCCGCCCACCTGTGGAAACATTCCTGCTTTTTGATGAGCAAACCCTACAGAACAGTAATGATCTCATCAATGTGTATTATCTTCAGTTCACAGAGACCAGGGTACAAATGGATTGCTCCGAAGCCCATGACAGATAGAAATGTTATGTCCTTTCCCAAGCTAAGTGATTCCCTACTGATTAAAGCCTCTCGGATGATGTATGGTGAACCACCTGGGATTTTGCAGCCTTACAGTTTTTATTTCCATACCTCATATTTGACTCACTCATTGATTAAGGTACTCAAGGTCTTCACAAAGGACATTGTGATGTGGACGTTCCCAGCCCGGAAGGGAAGCGTAATGCCACCAAAATGCCCACTCTGAGTGTCCAAAATATTAACATCACTATAGGACACTCAGCTCTGGGATTTCCCAGCTTCAGTAAATCGCAACGGTCACCACGTTTAATATCCACATTTGGGGTTTAAGTGGCCCCAAATGCTCAGAATAAAAATGACTCTTGTCTTTCTAACATGGGTCCCGAGATCTGGGAACACTTTTACTTATGTTCACCGGGAAGGACTAAAGAAAAAACATTTTAAGCCTCTCCTCTCTGCCGCCTTTCCCTTTCCGCTTTTAATGGAATTGTTTGAGAGCTTTTGCTAATGCAGTCATTTCCCGGAGAGGAAGCCGCCTTTCTTGCATGCCCCAAGCAGCTGGAGTGAATCAGAGCCGCAGCCACATCTGCACATCCTGTGGGGCAATCGCTCACGCGGGTGACCCACCCTCGGGGCCCGCGGGTGGGCGGGTGGGGGCTGCAGACGGGGACCTGCTGGGTGCCTAGGGCGCGGCCGCCGGCGGGCACAGCAGGGGCGCATTTCCATTCCTCGTGACCCCTCGTCCTTCCTCTTCCTGCTCGCTCCCGCGCCCGCGCCGCCCCAGCCGAGTCCAGGGCAGCTCCCCGCAGACCCTACCCCGAGGAGTAACACTCCCGCCTCCGGTTTACTACGGCGGCCCGGTCGCCTAGCAGCGGGCGCGCGTTGCCACGGCGACGCGCCCGAGCGCGTAGGGATCGCAAGGCGAGGCCCCGCCCCACGGCCCCGGGCCTGGGACTTCCGGAGCGGCTGGGCGCGGCGCTGGGGCCCGTGCCCCCTCTCGGCCTCCCCCCGCCCTCGCCGCGAGCCGCGTCCCGCGTCCGAGGCCCTCCCGCGGGGGAGGAGCGGCGGGCGCCCGCGGAGAGGGGCGGGCCGAGGGCGCCGCCGCGTGGGCCCCGAGTGGGTCGGACGCCCCTGCTTGCAGCCCCCGCGAGGCCCAGCCGCGGGGAGTGCGGAGGCCCGCGGCCCGAGAGAGGCCTCCCAGCCAGGCCTGTAGGCCGAGGGGCAGGAGGTGCCGGGCTGCTGAGGAGGCCAAATAGTCGTCACCCCGGCCCCTGCCCCTCCGCGGAAGGTACTGGGCCCTGGCGCCTGTTGCAAAGTAAGCCTCTGTCTCTGCCCCGTTTCGTGGAACAGGAGGTGAAACTTCGGAACCACAAACCCTCAGCAGGTCCAAGTTCTACTCGCGACTCCACCTGCGGCCAGACTGATTGTGCCCAAGTTACACAGCCTCCCTGGGCAATTGTTTCCGCAGAGGTAGATTAGGAGAACGGGGTGGCTGGTACCGGGGTGCTGTGAAGGCCGGAAATGGAAGGGGAAGGGATCCATTATCAAGAAAACTGGTTCGACTCTCAACATCTCACTAATTCTCACAACCAGCCTGGAGGAGTGGCGGCCCCTCCATTCTAGACCAAGGAAACGTTCCAGCGTTGGCCTTCCTCTAGGCCACAATGCTAGAAAGTGGTAGAGTGTTCAAAACCTGATTCGTGGCCAGGCTGCCCTTAAAACGCGCAGATTGCCGGCCAGATTGTGGAAAGGCACGCAGAATGAGGAAATGGATTAAGTGTACTTTAAACTTCACAGATACTTTATGATAAACACCCTCCCACGTTCCCTCATAAACCAATAATAAAAATAAGTACAATTTACACTGGCTGGCTTTTTCTGTGTTCCAGTTCACTTCTGAGCGTTCTCCTATTTGACCTGTTCACTGGGGGCTGCGTCTGAACTAGGGACACTGGCTGAGCTCATAGTCCGAATGCTCTTCGGAACCGCTAGGTCTTCTCTGCAGTCCGAGAAGGGTTCCTTTCCGGGGTCTTATCCTTTCGTTTCTTCGGAGCTCCCTCGCTTCAGCTGGTTAACAAGCCAAGGCATCTTTGCTCTCTGTGAAGGTCTTCCTGGGCCTGACAGTATCTGTGCAGGATCTTGAGACTCTGAGATCAGGAAGAGCCTGAGCTTGTGCTGGCCGCCTTAGTTCGGCAGATTCTAGATCAGGGCCGGCTTTCGGCAGGGCCACACGGAAGCCTCGCCATTCTCTTGCAGAGAACTTAATATCTGCTCTTTCAGTTCTCTAGAGTGATACACGTCACTGTCGTTGCCACCAGCCCTGGGCCTTTCACCAGGAGCCAGATTTTGGCAATAGGAAGCGTCTAGATGGAGGGAAAGAAGAAGAGCTAGAGGGCTCTAAGCAGACCTGGGAGCAGAGAGGAAAAGATGAAGAGGCAAAGGAAGAAGAAATGGAGATACAGTGGAAGAAGATGAAAAAGCACGAGGTCAAGGTATGGATCTCACTGGGTTTATCCATAAAAACTGGGCTTGAATAACAATTTCTATTCCATGTTGTATAATTCTACAGTATGTTCTGAAGCTCCTTATCGTGAGCATGTGACATAAACGACGAATTTGTATAACCTGTATTATAATCCAGCATTAAGGGTACTACACCTGAGAAACTTATGAGATGTTTTAGAAATCAACCTACCTTCTGGGTGAGGAAAACATTTTGAATCTGAGGCAAAGATGTTTCTGTTTCTCTCTGCTGTGTCTTAATTAGTTGCGTGGAGTGAATACCTGGCGTGATGGTGAATCAGGTGCCCTCTTGCCAGCAGAGGGGTAAGGTGGTGTGAGGTGGACTGGAGAGGATGGAAAGGATGCCCTGAAGCCAGGACACCAGTCTGGGTGGGGCTGGCTGACACATGGGGTTTACTCTGTGACATCACAGTGGCAGGCAGGCATCTCCCTGCTACTGACACCGCCTCCTCTCCTCACTCTCAGGAGGACAGGGGCCACTCTGGGGTGCCTACCAGAGGCCTGGTTGCCTTCTCAGTCATCCAGATCAGTGTTTCTATTACTGTGCATAAGAATTACCTGGGGATCTTAGTAGCCTAGCAGATTCTGAAGGTCTGGGGTAGCTCCCACGTGATGCTGGCTAGACCACACTGAGTTGTAAGGCTCTAGACCAGTGCTGTCAAAGAAAAGTACAACATAAGCTGTAATGTTGTCACATTAAAAAAGGGACAATAGACACACACACTGCAATACAACGACTTACACAGTGCTATAGTTAAAGTAAAAGTAGTTTTTTTACTTTAGTTGTTTTTTTTTACTTTAGTTTGTTTTTCTCACCAAAAAAATGAAGTTAGGTTCAAATGAAAAATATTTTATACTGCTTCCATTTTAATGATCTAGATTAAAGCAAAATAATAAGAGAAGTTTAGTTCTCACTTGCACTGGTCACAAAGGCACAATAGCCACAAGTGGATGGATAGTAGCTACCACATTGGATGGCACAGCGCTAGACCATTCCCAGAAAAGGTAATGATGTACAGAAATTACCATTCTAAAAAACTAGTATCTGGAAACCCAGTGTTCACTAAGGAAATGTATTAAATATGAAATGAGAATTTGGGAGCTATTAACACAGACATAGCTCTGAGACTTGAAGAGAGGAGAGGTGCCTTCCCCAGTATTCCAGCTGAGTCCCCCTGGGGGCTTTCAGCCCCGTGAGCCTGTCACACTCAGTTTACCTCTGAGCTTCTACCTGCCTGCCCCTCTTCCTTGCCAACCCGCCTAAATCCTCCACAACCTCCAAGGCACATGATTCCTGCCTCAATTCAGCCCAAAGCTTCCCTTGTTATTCTAGCTTTCCTTTCTCTCCCCTTCCTCTGAGCTTGCCTAGCACGTAGGGTCTGGCCGAACAGTAGGGGGCTTCTTTCCACGGCGTCTTGATCTGCTTGCTTTGCTTTGGGTGTGTTAGTCTGTTGCTCTCATGAAATTCTAAGCTGCTTGAGGATAGAATGTATTTCTTTACTTCTGTAGTACTTAATATAGTGCTGAGGGCATAACAGCTGTCCAGTAAATATTTGTTAATTTTATTTAATGACCTAAGACACCGAAGTGTCTAAGAGAGAACATCAGATCTAAAAGTACCAATAACTTGAACAAAAGGAGTAACATGGCTTGTTCTTGGCATGCTTCAACTTGCTCAAGATAACAGTTCTCCCCAAGTTAATTTCTGAATTGACTGTAACCCCAATACAAATAACAATGAGCATTTTTAAAGAGCAGAGCAAATTAATATTCAAATTCATGTGGGTAAACAAATGCACAAGACTAGTTAGGAGAACATTGGAAAGAAAGAGCTCTGAGAGGGGACCAGCCCTAAAAGATACTGAAGCATGCTACAAATGTTCTAGGATGAAAACAATGTGGTACTGGTGCATGACTAGACAGACCATTGGATTCCAAGAGAAAGTCCAGAAATAAACAGCGACATAAAGACATCCAGTATAGCACAGAGGAGAGATCTTAAATCACTGGGGCAAAGATGATCTTTATAACAAATGGCACTGATGAACTGGATAGCCATTTAGAAAAATATGAAGCATGTTCATTTTTTATACCATGTACAGTAATGCACTGCAACTGGACTAGAGGTCTGAATGTTAAAAATGAAATGAAACAAGAATTAGGAGAAAGATGGGTAAATTTCTCTGCAACCTGGATATAAATAAGGGCTTTCTAACTATGACTAAAAATCCAGATACTAGATAAGAAATGAGTGATAAATTTCACTACATTAAATAAAAACCTTCATGGCAAAAATCACCAGAAACAAAATAAAGCAAATCACTAACTGGGAATATTTGTGATGCATATGATAATGAAAGGCTAATATCTCTCATATAAAAAGAACTTTTAGAAATTAAGGGGGAGAAGAGACCAAAATTCCTATAGAGAAAGAGGCAAAATTCAGAGACAGGCAATTCATGAAAAGAGACAAAAAATGATTATACATAAATGAAAAGATGTTTTACATCACAGTAAAAGTAATGCAAATTAAAATTACAGTAAGATATCCTTTCTTATTGTCAAATTGGCAAAATTAAAAAGCTTGACAATATACTCCTTTGAGGAGGGAAAATAGACATTCTCATTCATTGCTGGTGGGAACCAGCCCTATGGAGGAGGGTCTGGCAATACTTAATAAAAGTACACGTGCTTTATCCTTTGGTCACAGAAATCCATTTATAAAAATTTATACCCTGAAGATACACTTCCAACAGTATAAAAACATATATGCACAAAGTTAGTCATTGCAGTGTTATTTGTAATTGTAAAATATGGGAAACTACCTGAATCTCTAAGACTAGGAGATTCATAGTACCTACACACAATGGAACTGTGAAGCTGTATCAAAAATAAAACACAAAACAAAAAGACATTTCTATGAACTTATGTGGAATGATTTCCAGGAAATATTAACTGGAAAAATGGGAGTGCAAAAGAAGATACATAGTGTGCTATCCTTTGTGTAAGAAAGCTGGGGGAAATAAAACATATATGTATCTGCTTATTGTTACCAAAAGAAGCACAAGAAAGAGAAATGAGCAAGTAGTGAATTGAATACTTACTGGAGGGAGCAGCTAGGGGTGATTCAGGAGGGAGTGACACTTCTTTGAGAAAATTTTTTGTATAGTTTTGACTTTTGAAGCATGTTGGTGTTCTACATATTCAAAATCAAAATTGAAACAAGATGGGAAGGGGGAGAAAACCCTAAAACAAAACAGACGGAAACAAATGAACCCAATTGTATTTCAGATAAAACTACAACTACAGTTAGGGGGTGGGGGAGAAGCAAAAGAAAGAACAAACCTAAGTAGCCAGTGAACCCAGAGTTGCACTATTTACCTTCTGCTTCGGGTGAGGCTGAGTGTGGCAAGACTGCAGCCAACTCATCTCTTTTCATTGTATATACCTTTTTCATCTCATGGTGGACGTGTCACGCAATTTTGAAACATTTTAGATGCATTGTGGCACTGGGAAAATGGAAAGGGGTTAATGCTGTTGGGATTTCCATATAGGAAGGGGACATCAAAATATGGACTAGGGGAGAGCAAGAAGGAAGCCTAGGGGGTGGATTGGATTAGAGGCTTCAGAGAGAACTCATGATTTTATATATATATGTGTATGCATACATGTAAATAAATGTGTATGCGTATTATATGTACATATATGTAATACAGATGTATATGTATGTATGTAATAAAATATAAGGTATAAGTATGTATATATGTATTATTTGTATAGTATATGTAAATACATATATATTTTTTCTAGCTCTGTCTACTGAAAGGACCTAGAAGCAAAGATTCCCCAGTAGCAAGAAGCACCTAGCACTCAAATCTTGGCATCTAAGAGCTCCTCAAAGAAATGACTGATTCCAGAGCTGGGCCAAGGTAGGTACTGGATGAACTTGGAACGTTATACCAGAAAGTAAAGAAATGCTTGAAAAAAGAAATGATGAGGGACGTTTCATAAGGATACAGGAGCAATATCAAAGGGCTCTCTGCTGGTTGAATCTGGTATAATTTGAGCACCGAAATATTTAGGTCCAGCACAAAATGATAAACCATAAAAAATAGGAATTACTGAATCCATACTGGTAAATATATAGGCAGATAGACAAATAAATGGGGGAAGAGCCTTGCTTACTGAGCCAAGGAGCTGACTAGTGAATGTGGAGAGTGCTGGGGCTGGAAAATCATCATTTTGCAACTATTATAGTAAAGATGGATTTAGACACAATGGATATTAAACAAAGGGGAACATTTTCCTGAGGATCAGGCTATTTTCATGGTCTTAAAGTGTCTTGTTCCCACAGATGGCTTGTTAATTGCAAGGGAAAAAGTAACTATACAGTAGAGAAATAACGTTTTTCACCAGGTGATGAAAATTGATGTGACCAATGCTGGGCAGATGGACATTGTGTCTCCAGATGTGAAACCCGGAGGACATACCATCGCATACGTAGTGTTGAGGCAGAGACTGTATAACCTGACTCTAAACATGAGAAAACAAACAAATCCAAAATGAGTAACATTCTATTAAAAATAGTATTGTATTCCTCAAAAATGTCAATGTCACAGAAGGCAAAGGAGCTGGGGAAATATTCCAGATCAAGGAAATTAAAGAGATAGGGCAACTAAATGCAATATCTGGTTCTTGAATCTGTACAGAAGGAGGAAAAAGCTAAATATTAAGGGCTATATTGAGTCTGTCGACATCACAGGAAATCTGATGGTTGATTAGATAAAAGTATTAGATCAATGCTAAATTTACTAAAGTTGATAACTGCATTACTGTCATGTAAGAAAATATTCCTATTCTAACGAAGTACACTAGAAAGTATTTAAGAGCAAAAGATCACCATGGAAGGAACTTATTATCAGAAGGTTTAGAAAATTTTATGAATGGGAGTGAATGTGAGAGAGTGGAAATGGTAAAGCTAATGAAGAAAAATTGTAACAATAGTAAATTTGGGGAAAGGAATGACTATTTTATTATTATTATTTTTGCAAAATTTCCATGAACTTTAAATTATTTCAGACCCTCTAGAGAACCTCCCTAAGCAGTTCTCAACTATGTTTTTGGAGTAGTTGTAAATACATCCCCATGTGGCGTTTGATCCATTTGAGACCAGGGCTTTTGTCTGAGTGTGGCTCCTGGTCTTCATTCCTATTGATTTCTTGTTTATTGTTACTGTTTGTAAAGGAAAGTGGACCCACTGTTCCTCTAGTTCCACCTGGTTTGTTCCTGTGGGCAAAGAATATCCCTTACTCATCTCTGAAATCACTGTGGTGCCTGAAGCACAGGTTCTCAGTTCTCATTTACTGAACTGAAATGGATTGAATGAGTACAGATTTTTCTAGTACGGGATGCTTTTGTGTGGCCATCTGGGGAAAAACCTCTTCAAAGTCAAAGAGCATAGTTAGGCATCATCATCTCCAAGATCTCTGCTTTTAGACCTGGTGAAAGTCTTATAAACAGACATGGGTGCAGAGTTAAGAGAAAAAGTGGCTGTGATAAGCTCAAAATACTCCCCCCTGTACCCCTAAAGATATCCACATCCCAATCTCTGCAACCTGTGAACGTTACTTTATATGCCAAGAAAGGACTTTGCAGGTATGAAGTTAAGGGCTTTGACATGGGAAGATTATTCTGGGTCATCATGGTGAGCCTAAATGCAGTCACATGCATCCTTATAAGAGGGGAGGAGAGGGAGATTTGTCATGCACAGAAGAGGAGATGGCAACGTGGCCACTGAGTCAGAGACTGGAGTGATGGCACCACAAGGCAAGGAATGCTGGGCCACCAGAAGCTGGGAGAGGCAAGGGAGGATTCTCTCCCGAGTCTCCCGAGGGAGAATGGCCCTGCCGACACCTTGACTTTGGCCCAGTGAGACAGCCTTCAGACTTTCGGTCTCCAGAAATCTGCGGGAGTACATTTCTGCTGTTTTAAGCCATAAATTTGTGGTCATTTGTTACAGCAGCCTCAGGGAATTAGTGCGGTGGTAGACATGGACATTATTACTTTGACTTTCATCTCCACGCTCAGCTCATACCCATACTTTTCGGAAGGCATGTCGTCTCTGCACCTTGTTGCTTTTAGTTGATAACAGAGAAACTGAATATGTAGGAATTCTGTGAGCAAAGGAGCACAGATCTGAAAGATACAACCTCTTCATGGAAGCCTTTACTCCCTCTGGTACTTAAAGGCAGGTGCTTCCTCGCCTTGCTTTCCTTCCCCAGTCCATACACACATCACAGGCACAACGTGACCCACGTTGACTGTGGACAATTCTGGCTGCTGTAGCTTTCTTTCTTAAAATCATTGTTTGGCTGAGAAAGGATCTAATGCAGATGTCTAAAAAAAAAAAACCAATACTCTACTTAAATACATTCAATATACTTAAACTCCTGTTCAGTAGTAATAATGATAGAATAGTAACACTATATATCAATATATGATATATATTAATAATATAACAATGTAATGTTGGCTAGCTCATATTTATTGACTACGATGTACTATGCTGTGGTCTCTTTTTTGTTTGTTGTTTCATTTAATCCCCATAATGCAGTCAGGAAGGTTTATTATTATTTTACCCATAGGAACAAGAGGATGTGACTATACAGATTGTGACAAATGACTTTTTAATAAGTTACAGCAAAACCTCAGTTTTCAGGGGAGTTCTGGGCAAGCAGGAATACCGTGGCCTGGATACACATTTTGTCCATCTTACTAGGATGATTATCAAATATGGCAGAAGTTGAGAGAAGGTGAATCTCTGTGAAGGCAAGCTGAGGGTGAACAGCGCTTGCAGAGAATTCCAGAGGAGTTTGGAGTCTGCTGAGTCATCAGTGATTCCAGCCTAACTGCTGGTGTTAGTGGATGAGTGCTCGAAGATGTCTGCCCGGAGTTCCAACCCTCTCTGGTAGTGTGTGGCTTTGAGAGTCCTGGATGGGAGTTTTGTCAAAGTCATTTCTACCTTGGGTATCAAGAGTCCAAACCATCTGCATTCTCTGTTGGGTAAAGGGTAGAATTTTTAATTGGGATGCGATGCTACCCATGTAACAAAGAACAATTAAAAAATGCATGGATTGTGCTGTTGCTTATACTTCAGTCTCAAGGCTAAGTATAATAGCCTGGCTTTCCCTCTAGATGTAACAGTACCACAGAAAGATAATGGGATGGGTTGTAAGTAGAATGGAGTGGCAGAAGGTGGGATAAAAGGAAATTTGTACCCAGAATTTCCCACCGTATTTGCATATCAATAGGCCACGGCAGCACCAAGCCAAGGCTTTACCTCCGTTACTGGTATTAATTAGTGTGGTGCTGGCTAGTTACCAAGGACCCATCCATGGAGTTCCTCCTGGAAGGGATGGGTAGGAGAGGGGTGTGTATGCCAAGGTGGTACGGGACAGACAGAGCAAGGGCTGGCTAGTGAACCTGACTGAGCTGTGAGAAATAAAACCCTTTAACCCAACCTGCCCTCCCCCTTGTCCTCCTTCAGTTTCATCAGATTCATAGGGAACTTGTCCTGTGCAGGTTACCTACCCCCTTCCTCCTGGAGCTACACAGGGTTAGTGCAAAACTGCTTGATAAGTCATTGAAACTTTGCATAAACCTCTTTCCTCATCTTTAAAATGGTGTTAATAAAACCTTTCCTTCTTCATAAGGATGTCATAAGGCTAAAATGAGGAAATACGAACTCTTTAAGAACTTTGGATTTAGACATCTTGGTTGAAATCTACTTTCTCCACTTACAAGCTATATGACTCTGAGCAAGTTTATTCAGCATTTCCCTCTGGTCTTCAGTTTCCATATCTGAAGAGTGGAGATAACAACAGCTACTTCATACAGTCTTAGAGGGAATTATGTGAGATAACAAATATAAAGCATTTAATAGTGCCAGGCACAGAGTAAACATCTAATTAATGGAAGCTATTATTATTAATAGTCATAACTAACATTAAAGAAATTAAAAAGGTTAAAAGGAATTGTGCAGTATAATAATTGTAGTAGTAGTAAATGCAGGGCTGGTGGAATTAAGCATGCCTTTGAAAATATGCAACTGTGTTCTATTTACTAATGATGGTGAGCAAGGCAAATATGCTTGCTCAGGCAATTAGCTTTAGACAGGTGTGATCAAACCCTTTATCCCCGGGGGAGACATTGTGCACCTATATTTTGACTTCATGTACTCCTATTAATCCTGCATTTTGCAAAGCATTTTATACCAGTGTAACTTGATGTGCATCTTCTTTGACTTCCTCTTAAGACTGTGAATTCCTTTAGAATAACGATGACATTTTCTCAGTGGCCATAAAGCCCTGCAGGGCTCAGCAGGATTGCTTGGGTGTTCAATGCATTAGGTACTAATTGGCACCGAGTGCAGTGGGATTATTATTAACTTTTCCACCAAATGTGATTCTGGAGAGTTGTGTACAGTGGACATGGGGAGTGAGCAGAGAGAGGCTAACAATTTTGCCAGGTATATGGAGTCTTCTATGCAGGGAAACCCACATACTTCTCTCCCTGAGGCATACATGCACAGTGGTTTGAATGAAAGTAAATTCTGAAGCAAAGCAAAGAAGATTGGTCATGCCTCCTTTCCTTCTTTTTGTAAGTACTGCCATTCGTTAGTTTAGGTGCCAAAGTCTATGCTTTGACACTCCCTACCTCTGGGAGCTGGAGTGGTCATTAGGTCCCTTTGAGCTTTAGTGTTCTTGTTTTTAAAAAGGGGTGATACTATCAGTTTGATTTAACTTTACAGGGCTTTCATGAGCATCTGGTGAGATAGCACACATAAAAGCTATGCACACTGCAGGCTTTAGTACACACAAGTGCTGTTATGATGTCACTCACCTAAGGACATGGGTCTTCATTGGTGGCTTCCTGCCCAGAGATGATAATCAATTACATTCAAAGCATCGCATCCTTCACTGGCTTCCATGGGGATCACTGTACAGAGCATTTTAGGGGAGATGCCCACTCAGTGGTCCTGGCTTTTCAGCTCAAAGACTGTGCTGTCAGTTGCCCCAGAGGAACACAGACCCAAACCCGGCTTTCCAGAAGCAAAAGGAGATGGGCTTGAATATGTTCTATCTACTCTAATACTCATTATTTGAGCGGTGTAGTCCTGGTTTTGTCCAGAGGCCCCTGTGGCTACTGGCAGGCCCCAGAACAGAATTTCCTGGTGGGAAGGTAACTTAGTCCCCAGCTGTTGGGACTTCCTCATGCTTTCAGGGTCTTCTGTGAGTATTTCTACCCCAGTACCTTCCCTATCCACTTTTTGCTAGGTATCTCCCTCCAGATTCTTTGCTTTAACTCAATGCTGGGTGACTCTCTGGTACACCTAGTCCATGGAGCTTGAAGCCTGACCTGGCTAATGACAAAATCAGCTGATGATGCCATGTAGGTCTCCTGTGTGTACCTCAGGTCCCTCAGAAGGGACACTATCAGTTGTCACTATTACTACCCATCACCTCATTTTTTTGAATTTCCAGAAAGAGATTGCTTTGGCCCTCCTGTTTGTGACCTAGGACAGGGAGTACACAGAGGTAATTGGTTCCCTGGAAAAGTCTAGGGGCTTCCCTGCTTACATTTTTCTTTACAAACACTTTAAGACCCTCATGGGCAAATTCCCTTCTTGCTACTGCTACTTTACCTAAAAGCAGATGCACCCAGGGCAATTACCAAGCTCTTTTAGGTTTTAATCATGGAATCACTAAACTTCAGAGTTAGAAGGAGCCTTAGAAACATGTATGCTAAAAGTTTCATGTAGACATATGTGGACCTTGAGGCTCAAAGAGGTGAGGTGCTTGAGTTAGAGTCCCAGCACCAAGCAGGGGGAGAGGTGACTCCCAGCCAGGGCTCCCTGTCCTCTCACAGTGTGCGGGATTGCAGTTCTGCAATAACCTAAGTGTCATAAACTAGAAGTAAATGTGAGACACCTTTGCCCTGGTCCTCTGACTGAGGCACCATCCACCTGGCACCCAGACTGCATGAGGAACTATTTACTTCACCTTCCTTGATGACTTTCTTTTACTGGGGTCTAAGTCTGTCGCTTTCACTGTTTTGTTTGCTTTTCCTCTTAATTCCTCCTTCCTTCCCTATAAACTTAGTTAAACATTACTATTTTAGCCTCTAGACTTGTGATTATTTTCTTTAAGAAAAAAAAAGCCCAAAGCAAAACAAACCAGTGCTGCATCATGACAGGCCACCGCATCCCTGAGCTGTTTTCCATCTGCTGCGTGGGGACACCAGGCCCACCCCTGCTTGTCCCTTCTGCCCTTCGCTCCCCTTGTTTTTTTTTTTTTTGAGAGGGCATCTCTCATATTTATTGATCAAATGGTTGTTAACAACAATAAAATTCTATATAGGGGACTCAATACACAATCATTAATCAACCCCAAGCCTAATTCTCAACAGTCTCCAATCTTCGGAAGCATAACGACCAAGTTCTTACATATTGGATAAGTTCTTATATGGTGAACAGTGCAAGGGCAGTCATATCACAGAAACTTTCGGTTTTGATCACACATCATGAACTATAAACGATCAAGTCAGATATGATTATTCATTTGATTTTTATACTTGATTTATATGTGAATCCCACATTTCTCCCTTTTTTTTTAAATGAAATGCTGAAGTGGTAGGTAGATGCAAGATAAAGGTAGAAAACATAATTTGGTGCTGTAAGAGGGCAAATGTAGATGATCAGGTCTGTGCC
Organism: Manis pentadactyla; assembly: GCF_030020395.1. Taxonomy (NCBI): domain Eukaryota; kingdom Metazoa; phylum Chordata; class Mammalia; order Pholidota; family Manidae; genus Manis; species Manis pentadactyla. The sequence continues at coordinate 70,630,221 of NC_080032.1, forward strand.
TATAGACTGAGTATTAATCCAAGCTAGACAAGGGCAACAAAACATCCACGGATGCAGAAGATTTCTCTCAAAACAGGGGGGGTGAGGTTCTAAGCCTCACCTCTGTTGATCCCCAATTTCTCACCTGATGGCCCCCCTGCGACTGTGCCTGTCTTAGGTTGTTCCTCCCTTGAAGAATCTTACCCGTCTCTGGCTAACCAGCCGTCTCCCGGGGCCATACAGCGCTCCCCTTGTTTTGCACTCAGATTCTTTCACCAAGTTCCCTGGGCCCCAGAGCACACCCTGTTCAGAGAGCTCAGGCCCTCCTCCGCTCTGCCTGCCACAGGCCATGGAATTCCAAGTCAAACAGCTTTGCAGTCTGGAATCCTGACTCAGGCCCACATTCCTGGGCCAATTTCCTCCTGCTGGGAGCTCAAGACAGAGAATGGAGCGAGCCTGTTAAAGAATATGCTTCATTACCACAGTGGACATGATGGAAAAGTAGATAAAAGGTGTAGTCCTTGTAGTTACAAACCATTAATAAGATTATCTCAAAAAATCTTATATATGCAAATTAAAAAATTTCATGCTTGCAAATGTTTTGAAAACTACACACATTAGTTATCCAGGAACTAAGGGGCTACATTCCCTGTTTCTGGTGACCAGTAGTTTAGATCCCAATGGACTCTTTTGAGAGTGAGAGGGTGTGTTACCAACACAGACGTCTGTGGTCTTCTGGCTTGTACTTAAATACCTGTACGAAGCCTGGGCAGTCCATTCCTCTTTGCACAGCTCTGTGCTCTCGCTGAAATTAGCTTCTTGGCCTCTGTGTGAATTCCCTCCCTTGGGGCCATCAGGCAGGGCTCATCCCTCTTCCTGGAAGCACACACAGCTGTTGGAGCATAGCTCTCCTGTCTTCTGAGTTTCCTCCTCCCCAGGCTAAATGTCTCCAGCTCCTTCAGCAATTCCTTGTCTGGCGTAGTTTCTGCACCTTCTCCCTGGCTGCTCTTCTGAATGAGTGCCATGTTCGAATCTGAACACAGAGCTTGAGGTTCATCCTCCTTCAGCCTTCAGCTATGAGATCCCTCAGTCTGACTGGCACAGCAGCTTGTTAGTCCGACTTGAGGAGCAGCTGCTCAGCAGATGCCCCTTCTTTTCTTGAGCTTCCTTGAACATTTTCTGAGACACAGTGGATATGATTGGCATTCCTCAGGGAGGAGACCAGAGGAGGGAGGGAGGGGCCAGGGCCAGAGTGTGGGGGCTCTGTTCCCACCTGAGTTGGTCAAGTGCCTGAAAGGACAGGATTTAGTGCTGTCTCTCTTTCTGTCAAGAGAATAGTTTCCAGAATTAGACTGTGTGGATTTGAATCCTGTCTCTTACTATTCATAAGATGTCTTAAATTTTAGCAAGTTACTTAACCTCTCTGTGCCTCAGTCTCCTCCTCTAGGAAGTGTAATATCATCAGGTTGTTATAAGGATCAAATTAAAGGTGCTGCAAATAGCATCTGATGACATGGTTAAGTCCCCTTCGTGCTATTATTGTCATGAGTGTGACTGCTCTCCCTGACCTACCTTTTTCTTGGTGCTGTTGGTCACCCCTGGGGAGGTTTTCTGAAGCAGCAAAAACCCAGTCACATGAGTACTAAAGGCTGAAAACTCACCTTCCGCCCTCTAGACTGCAGGTGTCTCCGTGGGAGGATAATAACACCTAGAGCCCCGTCATGTCATTTATCCCTTTCAGCCTCCTGGGGCTTTTCATCCTAAAGGAGTCCAAGGCCCTTGAATCAAAGAAGCAAAAACACTCATTAAAACATTAACATTTGTATGGCAGGAATGGCACATCATTCTGCTATAGAATCTCCTGAAATTGCTATTTACCTGAGGTTTCGGTTTTAAGAGGTTACTGTACTCCAGTAATTTAAATTCAGCGCTTGACCCAGTGTCTCCTTGCCATTCTTTCTTTCCTTCCCCTCTGGCGAACCAGAGACAAAGGCTCTGAGCGCTTCCTCCTGCTTTGTTTCTTCCGATGGGGAAAGTAGAAGGCAGGGGACAAAGGAGGAGAAAGTAACAAGGGATTCCTGCGACATCTCACTGTGAACATCTAAGACAACTGGGTCTTTCATCCTAAGATCGCAAAGCTATTCGTACTTACGTATCTGGTATCTGCAGTCAGGCGTAATTGTACTTAATTTATAGAGAGTATTTTGACCTGCCCAAAGTGAGAATTTTACCACTTAGGTATGAACCACAACTATATACTGGTTTGCAAGATCAGTCCCATCGTTTTAGGTTTTAATCAACTCTGCAGTGTTCATCCATCTAGGATGCGCCGGAGGTTGCTCTGCTCCCACTTCTGGGCAGCACTGTCGTCTTGGCTGCCTGCATGGCAGTGCTGGCCTGGTGGGTGAAGTGGAGGTTGTCACATGCACAACTGTGCCTGTTTGAAGGCTGCCTCTCAGGCTAGCTCACTAGCGCTCAATCTCATTGCAAACCTCCTGCTCTGTGAAAGAAAGATGTGGAAAAATTCCATTACCTGTTGGCCCAGTGAACCCTCTCAGTAGAGTGGGCCATCTGCCTAGAGGAAACTTGGACCTATCTGGAAGATTAGGATCTACTGATCTGGGCTTCCCAGTAGGCTCTCACAAAACCTGCGTTTGCATCTCCATGGCAACAGACACCCGGGTCTTCCTCTTGCCCCCCGCCCCACACCTGGCTGGCTGGGTGGAGGTAGCATTTGCTGAAGCGGGCTGTAGTCTCTCTCGGGTTTGGTCATATATTCTTAGCCCGAATTTCTGGTTTCTTTAGGGAAAAAGGAAAAAGAGAAATGAATAAACATTCAGTGAATGCTTATAATGCATCAGACACATTACATACATGACTTCACTTCATTTCACAGGTGGCAGTGTTACTTGAGTATCCTGGTTTAGAAAAAAAAAATCCGAGGAACCTGATGGGCAACGTGTACTTCAGACCAGAACATGGGAGCTAAGGGGACCGAGAAAATTCTCTTTGTAGAACCTGCTCTATTCTCTCTACTCACAGAAGATGAAAATGCTGAAATGTTGTCAGTTTCTAACACTGGTAGACCTCCACATTTGAGCACTTTTTGGGAGTGCAAATCCTCGTTTGCAGGTTTGTGAAATTATAGATTTGTACTACTTTGTGGACTATTGTAATTTCAGGGAGAGGAAATCCCGGGGCAAAATACTTCTAAAACCCAATCAGTCAGAAGGAGAAACAAAGCTTAAAACCGGCTTATTGCTTACAAACTGCAGTCCAGGGCCATTTCTCTCTCGTGCTGTGGCAGAAGGAAGTGAGCCCCCCTCCCCCACTCTCAGGTTCAGATAAGCCCTTCAGTTGCACAGGTAATTACCTACTGATATGAAGATGAACTACTCTTCTCCACCCCTTAGGAACATCTGTTGATATGCAGATGTACTAAAGCCAGGGGAGATATTCTGGAAATATTACAGTTTTACCCACAGGCCACCCCTCCAGAAATCTCACCTTACAATCCACTCATTTCCCCTCTTCTGCATGGTCCCTGAGCGAGAAAACTGGAGAATTGTGATAGACTAATAATATACAATACCAACAGCAATAAAATCATGATAATCCTCAAGCCAGAGGATTCAGCTAGGTTCAAAGTCCTATGCAGGTTAAGTCTGTAGCTCGCCCATTCCATAGGCAGGCAGCAGCTGAAGAGCTAGAGGGTTCAGAGCAATCATCACACAGCAGCTGAAGCCAAGGGGCGCATCCAGGCCACAAGGACTGTAGAAGACAGTAAACTTAAGGGTGATGAAATACATGTTTTAATGACAGCAGCATAGGCAAATCTTGTCCATCAGGTACGATACATGCCAGAGAGTGGTCCTGCGATAGAACAGTGGCAGGAATGGGATCTCGTCCTGGTCTAGTGTACCAGACATTCACGCCCCTCCCTGTGGGAGTCACAGATGGGTCAAGTATAGGGCTACGGGAGGTACAAGCACTGGCCATAAAGATAAAACAAAACTTCCCTATAAGGTGCTCTTACCTCCCGGATATTTTGGGTACACTACCATGATCTTTGGGGGCCACTCTGCTGTTACTCCAGGAATACACATGAGGCCAGCTTCCAGGCCTTTTTTCCAAGGTGCCAGAAGGGCCACCATTGCTGGTCCATGTGTCAAAATGCCCGGGGCCACATCCACTCAGCAGTGTCTCCAGGGTTTCATGCAGCAGGGGCTGGCAGCAGGATGTTGCTCTGCTGGCCATATCCTGGCTTCAATAACTCCTCTTTGGTTTGCACGTACAGTTGTACAGGAGAGGCAGCAAGATGTGTTAGCATGTCCACAGGGCTCAAAGTTCCTTTACAGGGCTTCTCATTCTAATGCCGTAGCATTGTCCATAAGCAAACTGACCAGCCCTGTAGACTATTGGTGTCTGACTTCAGGCCAGATTTCAACAAATTGTTGTACCTCTCTATCATGCCTGCCCTGGTAGGGGTATATGGTACATGAAATTTCCGTTTTATTCCTAATTGCTGCACCCATCCTTATAATGCATGTCCAGTAAAGTGAGTGCCTTGATTGCTCTCAATCACCCGTGGCCGGCCATAGGCTACACAGAGATGCTCAAGGCCCCTCTTGGTGGTTTGCTGATCTGCACGATGTGCAGGAAAAGCAACCAATAGTCCAGTAGCCATTATCACACAGGTCACGGCACACCAATATCCTTCTGATATGGGCAGAGGCACAATATAGTCTATCTGCTGCCTGACAGGAGGTATCAGCCCTCTTACTATTGTCCCAAGTTGCTGTGGGACTGGGTGTAAGTCCCTCTTAGAGCACACACGGTGCTTCTTCCAGGCTCGGCTGACTTCTTCAAAGGTCAATGGCCAGCCCCATCAACAGGCTACAGCCCATCAGAGGTAGGCTTTCCTTCTAGCCAGCGCGCCTGAGCCAATGTGTCTGCTTCATCATTCCCTGGGGATGCCAAAGGCAAATGGCCAGTCACATGATATATGGTAACTGTCTTAGTCTGACCAGAGGCCCTTAGTCTTGCCACAACTCTTGCCCCCAAAGGGGCTGGTGACCAACCATCCAGTTGGCATGGTGCCATGTTGGTAGTCACAGGGTCAAGCCCTGATAGATGGCTCAGCTGTCAGTGCAGACAGCTATAGGGGAAGGCTCCTAGGTGATCAAGAGCTGCCTGTAACTCAGCCCATTGGCTGCTCTTCCCCTCTCCATCCTCCATCCATATTGTCTCAGTCTTAGGATGGAAAGCCACAGCCCTCCACTTCATGGGCTGCCCATGACTGCAGCTGTCTCTATACCAAGCATCTTCAGGTATGGGGGCTTTTCCCTCCTGATAAGGATTCTTGGCTACCAATGGCTCAAAAGCAAGTTCTTCCTGCTTTCCACTGGTATAGGTCACTGGCCCCAGTAAGCATTGGAGTTTTCCACTTAAGGGGCTAGTAGAGAGGGTGCTGCACTGCTGTAAGCATGTGCCCCATTTGGCCAGCATAGGTGTCTGTGGCATGCCACTCCGTGGCCTTTGGGTCCAGTCTCGCACCCACCCCACCATGGGATGGGTGGTTATTACCTTGGTCAGAGCTGTTCCAGTGATGAGCTCCATAGCCAGCAAGGCATGGTATATGGCAGCCAGTTGCTTCTCTGTCAAGGTGTATTGGACCTCTGCTCCTTTCCATAGTTGTGACCAGAATCCAGTAGATTGGTGTGTCCATTCATACTGCTGCCAAAGACCCCATCCATAATCATCTTCAGTTATATGAACATCTAGCTCACAGGGCCTTGATGAGTCCATTGCATTCAAGCCTGTATGGCCTTGACTGCCCGCTTGGCAGCAGTAAATGCATCTGCACATGTCTCATCCCAGTCCCACCTGATGCCCTTTCATACCAACTGGTATAAGGGCTTCAGAATTAGTGCCAACTGCAGGATAAACACTCTCTAGTAGCCCAAAAGAACCTCAAACTCTTGTAATACTGCCACAGTAGAAGGGGTGGGGAAAGCCTGGACATCGGCTATGACTGCTTCAGGAATAATTTTAGTTTTGCCCAACCAGACAATCCCCCAAAATTTTACAGACAAATTAGGTCCTTGAACCTTGGTGCTGTTCACAGCCCATCCTTTCTTCTGTAGATGTTGTAGCAGTCTAGGAACTTCCCCTTCTAAATCCAAAAGAGAATCAGATGTGAGCACAATATCATCAATGTAGTGATACAACTACACCGTTTGTGGTTTCTTTCATGTGGCCAAGTCCTGGGCTACAAGTCTGTGACAGATGGTGGGACTGTGGAGGTATCCCTGTGGAAGGACAGTGAATGTCCACTGCTGGCCTTCCCATGTGAAGGCAAACTGTTCCTGGATTTCCTGTGCTATGTCAATAGAGAAGAAAGCATTAGCAAGGTCTACAACATAATGACACATTTCCAGCTCATGGCTGAGGGTGTCCAGAATGGCTGCTATAGAGGGGAGAGCAGCATGCAAAGGAGGTGTGACTTTATTCAATTCCCTGTACTCCACGGTCATATGCCAGGAACCATCTGGCTTTTTCACTGGCCACACTGGGGAATTAAAAGGACTATAAGTGGGCTTTATGATCCCATCTCCTCCAACTCCTGTAGAGTTTCTCCAATTTCTTTGTGCCCCTCAGGCAATGTATACTGCTTAGTATTTGTCACTTGCCGAGGCACAGGCAGAGCTACAGGTGGGTGCTTAGCATGTCCCCTCACAACTGCCTTTACCACACATACCCTCGGTCTGACCTCACCTGCAGTGGTCTGTAACCACAGGCCCTGCAGGATATCTACCCCCAAAGTACATTCCGGGTTGGGAGAAATATACACAGTGTACTCCTTTGGGGGTAAACGTCCTATCCCCAGTGAGATTTGGGCTTTCTTCACTCTAATTGCCTTACCCCCATAGCCATTTATCACAGCAGGGGCCCCAGGAAACCGCTCAGCATTGCCATCAACCAGAGAACATTCAGCTCCTGTGTCCACCAGTGCCGGGACATGTACATTCACAGGGGACCAGTGAATTGCTAATTCTACATGTGGCCTCCAGTCCCCACCACGTCCCCCAAGGTGGGGACCTTGACCCTTCTCAGTCGAACTGCGATACCCAGTCATCCTCCTGTGGGGGTGAGAGCTCAGGCGAATCCTGAGTACTGTTCCCCAGGAAGTTTTGCAGGGACACAGGTCAGACATGAAGCCTTGACTCTGGTTTCCATGTCCTGCACCTCAGCGGCTGGAACTGCTGCTCTGGCTGTAATTGGTGCCACAGTTCTAACAAGATTATGTTGGGCTGCCCATCAAGTTTTTCTTCCACTACCCCCACCTTTATCAAATCAACCCACATCTGGATCCTCAAGACCTTCACAGGGCCTCTTGCACCTCTCCTTTCAGTCATGGCCCGTACTTCCTTCCGTGCTAGTATTGTTTCAACCTCCCCATGATCTGCTAAAAGTACAAGTAGCCCCACTTATGGGTTGTCCTATCCGGGGGGCAAGAGTATTCACTAAGGACCCAAAGAGCAATGTGGGAGCTGTATGCAGCACCATATTTCTCATTCCTACAATGAAAACCTCCTCATCGGGGCCCTGGGGGTCCATATTACAGATGATATTTTTTATACCCAATTCCTACAGTACCTGTTGGAGCTCTGCATACATTTTCCAACTACTGGGAAAATATGGTAAATCACCCTGATTAGGCCAAGCTATCCTGATGGCAGCTGTCAGCCATTCCAGGAGTGTCTGATTCCCTGAAGTGTGACTGGCATTTTGCAGCCGCTGCTGGAGGGAAGGGTGAGTCATCAGGGAAGCCATTCTGCTCATCTCAGTACCCAACACAACAATCCTTTCCACCCCCATATCCCAGAGACGTAAAAGCCATGTAGGCAGAGATTCCGATGGCTTCTTCCTATACCTGACGCTCATGTCCACCAGCTCATCCTGGGTGTAGGGGTAGAGCAAGGAGTGCTCCACAACCTGGGGAGCGGGTGGCTCCTCCCCTCGAGGAGTCCACGGTTGTTTCGTTTTTATTTTCTTAATTACAGGCAGGCAGGCCTTTAACACAGGAGAGGATGGCACCTCAGGTGGTGGTCTTGGCAGCAGGTCAGCCCATGGCCCCGCCGTCTCCTCTTCTCTCCCCCTTCCCTGGCTCCTCCTCCATCTCCTGGGCTAAAGGCCCCACTCTCTCCTTCCCCTCCTGCACGGCCTCCTGCAACGCGGCTTTTCCTGCCGTCTCCCCACTTGCAGCTGCTAAGGAATCTTCTGGGAGTGTGACCTGTCTTTTCAGTAACTGTCTCTCTGCCTTACTGGTATCCCATAGGTTATTGCCCAGGTCCTCCAAGCAATGCTGAAATGTGTCTCTCTCCCGCCTAAGTCCCTCTCTCTCCTTGCTAACCCTCTAGATAATCCTTTCTCCAGTGTAACATTCTCCACTATCTCGATGAAAAGAGACCCCACAATGCCAGCCGTGGTCACTCAGGGCCTCTAGCAGCCTTCTGTCTCACGGAGGGCTAATTCTGCAGCTTCTGGAGTCTCCACCCTTCCCCAGTTCTGAGGAAGGCCCCACCCCTCTAGGAGGTACTTTATGCTAGACCAGTTCCCCCCTAGGGGCTCCCAAATTGGAAGCCCCACAGATGGGGGGACAGTAACAGGTGAAGCTGCTCCTTCTGCTGCTGCATCCACTGGGGCCTCCCCACCATCCACAGGGGGGGTTCCGGGCATCTCCCCACCACGTCCAGGGGCAGCCCTCCCAAAGGTCACATCCATGACAGATTTTGGGTTCAGAGGTCCTGCTGGCTACTGCCAAATGTAACTCCAGGGAGAGGAAATCCCCAGGCAAAATACATCTAAAACTGAAATCAGTCAAAAGGAGAAATAAAGTTTCAAACCTGTTTATTGCTTACAAACTGTGGTCCAGGGCCGCTTCTCCTGCTCTGGCAGAAGCAAGTGAGCCCTCCCCCCAACCTCTCCGGTTCAGATAAGCCCTTGGTTGCCCAGGTAATTACCTGTTGGTACAGAGAGGAGCTACTTCTCTCCTCCTCTTCGGAATGCCAATTGATATGCAGATGCACTAAAGCCAGGGGAGGTATTCTGGAAGTATTACAATTTTACCCACAACTATCACACTCAATGACTAGCATTTTGGAGTTGTACTCTGTAGAAACAATTTAGTATTTTAGCATAACTCACTGAGAGAGCCTTCTCAACTCTTAGTAAGCCGCATGTCTGAGGCGCATAGCTATTAGAGTATGAAGCCATGGCTAAGGTTTCTGTGCCACCTTGCCAGACAATTATCTTGGGGAAAATAAACTGCCTGGAGACTCCAATGGGTGTAATGCTGGCAACAGCCTAGTAACTGTGGTAACAGCTTAATTTCGGTTCTTACTGCTGTCATTTGCTCTTTCTTCTAAGAGTTATTGCTAATGGATCATACTGGCTCAGAACTTAATTCCATGAACATCTTTTTGGAATAGAAGACATGCTTTGTGGCTCAGAGATCCCAGGAACAGAGGGAAGATGTGACTTCTGAGGTCTGACCCTGTTTTCTGTGGGTGGTGAAATGGCCTGTTCCACATGATGATTGCCAGCAAGAATGTATATGCATTATTGCAGTTTTCTTTGTATATATAATAAGGGAGCTAACATTATTTACACAGTTTGTAAATAATGGTATTTTCCTCAGTTCTTATCCCTCCTGCAACAAAGAATTGAAGGGCAGAGACACAGTAGTGAAGCAGAGTAAAAGTTTTATTTAAAGTTACTTCAAGAGAGAAAAAGTGCAGGTGACCTCAGAGAGAGAGGAGCACCCTGAAAGATTTAAGCTTTATTTAAAGATAGCAAGTGCACACTTGGAGAAAGGGGACTATGAGCTACCTCACAGAAGAGGCGTGCTGAAAGGTTGAGATAAATTTTTAAGGCTACGCGCTTAGAAAGTGCGGGTGACCTCAGAGAGAGGAGTGTACTGAAAGGTTTAGGGTCTGGGGTTTTATAGACGGTTGAGGATTTTCAGGAAAGTGACAAAGGGCCAGGGGTGGACCAACCAGATTGTCCCAGAATGTTCATCTTTGATAAGACATTAAGTTTCCTTTTTTTTTTAACTTAACACAAGAAAGATACTGCTTTGATTCCTTTCCAGGATATCAGCTTCTGTCTGGAAACATATAAATCAAGACTGTCTGCCTCGACTCCAAGGTGGGCTGAGCCACCATCTGTTTGATTAACATGCAACCTTAGCTTTAAGATAGAATTCTTCCTAAATAAGCTGGGCCTTTGAGCAGGTGCTAAAGTAAATCTTACAATGGTATGTTCTAATTGACACAGTGAAAACATAGGCTATGCTGAGATACTTTTCTTTATCTGGGGAGTATTTAAACTTCTAGGCCAAGTTGCTCCTGGCCTTCAAGCTTTTTATTTTTAACTGGTTAACTCTTTGAGTCCCTTCTAGTGAGCTTACTGGCCTTATTTTCTTTCCACCCCACTCATATCTATTTTCCTGCCTAACATATATAAATACTTAAGTCTGTGCTTAATAATACACTTGATGTAAATATCCTATGAACACATTAACTGCTAAATTGACCTTTTAGATAAATTCAATGGGCTTGCCGGCACACAAGCAGTTTTTATCAGCATGCCCTCTAAAAAGCCTGTATCACAGAGACAATAAAACTGATTAAAAACAATTAACATTCTTTCCTATTGACTTTTCTCAAGGTTCTCCTGGTAATAGGTATGTAGAATGGTGACATACAAGATTCAATGTATTTACAAGTGTTCATGGGGTGTTTTTACCATAAAACTAAGTATAGATGCCTGATCCAAAAGAGGTGGGAGATATGACCCCTGCCCTCAAACACTTAGAAGCAAGTTTGGGAGCCAAAAACAGTGCTCAAGAAGTAAGCATTAAAAATGTTGACAGTATGTATAAATTATATGAGTAACCTCTGTCCTGGAGTACTTGGAAAGGTCATTATGGAGACAAAGAAATAAGCTGGTACTCAAAGAAGTTATTGAGTTTGTATTATTAATAAATAATTATTAATAGTGGAGCACATTAAGCCTTTACAGTGAGCTCTTTTCACAATCTCTGTACCATCTCTCTGAGATAGGTGTTGGGAAAAAGAACTAGAATCTGTGAGTAAAGATGCAGAGTGGACCAGGCAACACCAGCACATGAAGTGGGTTTCATTGCAGAACAGGAATGTTGAGCTTAGGGCCAAGCTTTTACAATGGGGAGTAAGCCTTCTTGAATTTTGTTCCAAAGGGAGACTCTATCTTCCAAGACTTTCGACTATACAAATGTCCTCGAATAGATAAATCTGGAGCACAGAGTAGTCAATGCCTCTCTCATAAGACATGTAAACTTGAGAGACCCATGGAGAATTGTCTCCCAGCAACTTGTTCAAGGTTACCCAGCTAGTGAGTATCAGGGCTAGGATTAGAACCAAAATAGGCAAGATAAATGTAATGATATCACTGGTTCCCCACCCAAGACATCAGACTCAAATTTGTTCCAATACCTAGTACCATCCCTATCCTATTTGGGGAATTTTGTCACTGGTCTGGCTCATATGAGGCATCCTCATAAATGATTGGACTCCTTCTTTGTCCCAATCCCAATCCCAACCTTAGGCTCCATCCTTGTGGTGTTTCTTGTGCTGTTCCTCATGGCTGAATGCCTGCCTTGGTCTTTGATTCAGTTCAAAAAAATCCCAAGAATTTTATGACCATGTATCCCAGCCACCCCTGGCCAACATCGTGCCTGGATCTTTGTGTCTTCCATCCATCTGCACTTGGTCTAGTTGTTGCACTTGCAGGAGTTCCTTTATGCTGACCTTCCCATCAGGACCTTTATCCTCTCATTCCTTCTCCCGCTTTAAGACTGCTCCATAGGCCCAGGTGGATGTCAGATATCCTCTCTTTTGCATCTACTCCCGTGTTCTTGTATGACTGTTCAGTGTTTTGTTCCTGGGTCATTGTTCAATTGCTTACTTGATTTTACTCCATTGGGATAGGGAGATGGTGATGGGGAGATCAAGGATGAAAACCATAAGCAGAATGCTGCAGGGGGATGACTACAGTGGGCCAGTCTGGAGACCAGTCTGATTAGAGTCAAGAGGAAGAGTGGCAGAGGAGAGACTCTGAATGCCAGGCTGAAGATTCAAGTGGAAAACAATCAAACTGTAGAACATTAAGGCTGATGGAGAGAGCATGGATTTTGGAATCAGACAGAAGTGGGTTTGAATCCTGAATCTGCTATGTACTAAAGCATGATCCTGGAACTTTTACGCTGTGTCTCAGAGTTTCTCATTTAGACAGCGATGATGACAACACCTACCTCATAGGACAGTGATGAGGATTGTGGATAATACAGGTACAACACTTGGCACAGGACTTCAATTTTTAAATGCTCAATAAATGGTAGCTGTTATACATTTATCATTATGGAATGTTTGCCCTGGAATAGACCTATGAGCTTATTTAATCTCACAATCTTATTTTAAACATGAGAAATAAATGAAGTGCAGAGCAGTCAGCAAAGTGACATGTTGGCCCAACCCTGCCAGCTAGTGACAAATCTCATGCACCCAACACATACTCACTGAGCAGTGCTTGACTGTGTGCAGGCATCTGCTAGCTAGTGGCAAGCAGTAAGGAGCATCCTGTGGAGATACAGACTATGGGGTTCAGTTCAGGGTCTCCTGGGGGAACTTTCCTTTTTAGCCAGAGACTATCTATATGCGACCCAGTACAGTGCTCCTGGAACCTAGCCAGTCTCCAGGCACTTGAGACTTGCCGTTTTCTTTCCATTCCTCACGTCTGCCTCACTCTTTGCTGCCATATAGGGCCACTATATTCAGCTCATTGCTACTCATCCTACTCATTTCTACTCATTTTAAGTGCCATTTTCTCAGGGAAATCTTCCCAGATCCCCCTGAGAGGTAAGGTTGCCAGTCATACTCTTGTATGTATGTTAATTAACAGCTCTTGTTAATACCCTGTGCTCCACAGTGTTCCTGTGCTCCCTATGACATCACCAGTACCCGTCTGTCCCACTAGGTGATCTCTTTAAGGGGAGCAGGTGTTTCTCTGGGATGTCCCCAAGGACCTGGTGGAGAGTAGATGCTTAATGAATGTTGGTTAAAGGACTAAGTTCATTAACTACAATAGTTCAAGAATTTTGGAGTTGCTGCATGGAATGTAAAAAATACTCTAAAAATAGGAACATAATAGTCTCAGAATAAAGGAGAGTTCTTCCTAAAAAAGGTAATTAGAAAGGAACAGTTAGGTATGTACATATTTATGTAATATATTGGCACACACCCAAGCGTACTTTTCTCATTTCATCCTGCTCATCAAGTTCATCGTGGACTTACTTGGCCTGAGGACTGGCATTTAGACATTGCTATGCTAAAAGTCATAGCCATTAATTAGCTGTAGCAATTGCCTTTGCTCCACATTGCTAAGGAAAGCAAATTTCAGAGTCCCAAAGGTTTTCATGACAAATGTACCAAATATACATCCATCTTTTATTTCCTCTTGGTCTAATTTTTAACCCTAATCTACTTAAAAACAAAACAAAACAAAACACCCCACCCATCCTGATGGCTAATTTAGTTCCCAGGTAGTATATACTGTCCAGGTAGGGGACCATATGCCAAAAAGGACCTTTCTTCTGGAAAGTGTCATTTAGCCAAAGTGAATGTTGAGTCCTGATAGCAGCTGAAATCCCTTCATGGATTTATGGTGTCTTCATATTCGCCTGATCCTGCCTGAGGGTGAGAACAAGGAAAATGTGCTTAGGAAATGGGGACTTAGGACACCATGGTATAATTGAAATGTTTACTTTCCTGAAATGTTTAGTAAAAAGGGGACCTTTATAACACTTGACTATACAAGAGTGAAGGTAGAAATAACACATGTTCTACACAGCTGTGTATAGGCTGTGCCCTGCCACGAGTCCCCAGTTGAAAGGAATGGGCTCCCTCACCAAGCTATGCATCTGGGCCTGGGCTGGCTCTGCTAGGAGGAGAAGGCCACATGCTTCCAGGTCACACAAAGGAGAAAGGGCTGGAGCTGGTGGCAGTTGCGTGAGTCCAGAGAGTGTTCTGGTTTAGAGAATGTGGGCTTCGCAGTCAGGGAGGTGAGGGTTTCCATCTCTACTCCACCACTTTCTGTGTGATGCTGGGTGAGTTTATAATCCTGTTTCCTCATTTGTAAAACAAGGATAACAACAATGTCTATTTCATAATGTTGTTGGAAGGATTAAGTGAGGTGATGTGGGCAGGAATCTCGGCAGAGTGGCAGGGCCATATTTAGGGATTCATAAATGCTGCCTATGTTGATCATGGATGGTGCCATCATGTCCATGGCCCTCCAGGAAATACTTATGGACAGAGAACTCATATGCCCTTTGCTCTATTCTCCTTACCTCAATGTCCTGTCCCAGTTGGTGCCACCTCTCAGTGTCTCCACCATTCTTGTTTACTAAAACCAGAAAACCAAATACCATCCTAGACTTCTGTCTCTTCTTCTTCCTCTCCCTAAAACCTCAGCATCACTAAAGTCTACCAGTTCTACCAGCTCCGTCTCCATCTCCACTCCTCTCGTCCCTGCTACTTGTTCCAGAATAGCATAATTTCTCTCTTGGACAATGGCAGCAACCTCCAGGCTGACTCCCATCCCCAATCTTTCAGAAACTCAAATCTGGTTTCCTGTATTCTCTTGCTTGAGACTATCTTTATCTACCAGATAAAGCCCAGCATCCTTTGGGAGTAATTTTGGCTCTGCAAGACCTGGCTTGGGTCCTCACTGCTCCTACCTGGATTCTGTGCTCCAGAGACCCTTCCTGTGAATTCTTAATAGCTTTATGGGGTTTTCTGTCTCTGTGCTTTGGACGTATTGTTACACCTTCCTGGAATGCTGTTAATAACGATGATGATGGTGAAACAGAGGATGATGATAAGAAGAAGAACAGCTACCTTGTATTGGGAATTTATAATAAACCATTCTTGGTGCTCAGTGCTTTACACTCATAATCTGCCTTTTCCAACCTCGGTCATCAAATATAATTATGATCTTTTAAAATGTATCTTTGTATTTATTCTCATGAGCTCTTCGCTTGTAAAGCTGGGGGTTAACTTAGCCTGTGTCTCTTACCTAGAGGGGGAGCCCACTTGGGCATGCATGGCAGCTAGAGCCTAACCACCTGCTAATTTTTTTTCTCTTTTAAATAGGCTTTATTTCCTAGAGTCGTTTAAAGTCTGCAGCAAAATTAAGTGGGAAGCACGGAGAGTTCCCATATATTTCCTACCTCCCCTGACAGCCTCCCCACTGTCAACATCCCACACCAGAGTGGTGTTTTATTACTATTGATGAACCAACATGGAGATTCATTATCACCCAGAGTCCATAGTTTACCTTAGGGCTCATTCTTGGTGGTGTACACGCTATGAATTTTGACAAATGCATGACATACATCTACCACTGTAGAATCATACAGTGTAGTTTCAGTGCCCTAAAAATACTCGGTGCTCTGCCTATTCATCCTTCCTGACCAACCCCTGGCAATCACTGATCTTTTACTGTCCCTGTAGTTTTACCTTTTCCAGAATGTCAGACTGTATGTAGCATTTTCAGATTGGTTTCTTTCACTTAGTGGTATGCATTTAAAGTTCCTCCATGTCTTTTCACGGCTTGATAGCTCATTTCTTTTTAGCACTGAATAATATTCCATTGTCTGGATGTACCAAGGTGGTTTATCCATTCACCTTGAAGGACATCTGGTTTTTGTCAGATTTTGGCAATTATGAATAAAACTGCTCTAAACATCTGTGTGCAGGTTTCTGTGTGGACATACATTTCCAGCTCTTTTGGATAATATATCAAAAAGTGTGATTGCTGGATTATTTGGAAAGAATATGTTTAGTTTTGTAAGGAACTCCCAAACTGTCATCCAAAGTGGCTGTACCATTTTGCGTCCCCACCAGCCATGAAAAAGAAGAGTTCCTGTTGCTCCATATCCTCACCAGCATTTGGTGTCATCAGTGTTCTGGATTTGGGCCATTCTAATTGGTGTGTAGTGCTATCCCATTGTTGTTTTAACTTCCAATGCCCTAATGATATATGATGTTGAGCATCTTTTCATATGCTTTTTGCCATCTGTTTATCTTCTTTGAGAGGGGTCTGATCACCTTTGGTGAGAGCTGAATGCCTCCCTCATGACAAGAATGGTCTTTGCCCATTTTTAAATTGGGTTGTTTGTTATTGTTAAGTTTTGAGAGTTCTTTGTGTATTACTAGATAACAATCTTTTATTGGATATGTCTTTTGCACATATTTTCTCTTAATCTTTGGTTTATGTTCTCATTCTCTTGAGCTACTACTTGTTTTTAAAGCACAGCCCAGAGCTGTGACACTGGGCCTGTTTCTTCCCCTCTTCAATTTATCTCTGTTAACTTTGTGCTGCCTCTGTACCTTTTATAAACATCCACTGGATCATAAATGTTTACCCACCAGACTGTGAAATTCTTGAGGAAAGGGTCATGCCACTCCTTTTTGCATTTTCAGAGCAAAGTGCAGTGTCTGGCATTAATTAGGTACCCAATACATGTGTGTTGAATGAACTGAGGTGTAAAATGAGGACATCTGTACACAGGGCCCCCCTGCCTCCCTCAAAAGCAGAGAGGGAATTTTACCTTCAGCAGAGGTAGTGAGAAACAAGCTCTGTGAAGGGCATTCTTGTTATCTTTACCTGAGAACAGGTATTTTTGCCAGAATCCAGATGCAAGCCATCCAGTGCCCACCAGAGAAGCCACAGCTGGGCAAGAAGCTGAATACCCTCCCCACTCACAACAAGAATGCTTGTAAAATTCCCTGAGGCTTTCCCTGGGAAGGGAACCTGTTCATCACTGGCATGTAATCTTGCAGAGAGTGTATCCCTCCTCAACTCTTCCTGCTCGTCTTTCCATGCCTGCATATTGGCAAAGCTAGAACCACTTGGAAGGAATGATTTACCATTCTGATGCCTCCAGAAAATCTCTTTTGGTTTCCTGAATGAAGCTGTAGGTGTGTACGTGAGTGTGCCTTGGTGGCGGAATTCCTTCTGAATTCTTCCACAGGTCAGAATGTTGCAAACATTAAATTTAAAACCCATTCCTTACTCTTCTCTCCCTCCACCTTGCTTCTGCATTTCTTACATCTCATTTTTGCCTTTTTCCTTTGTCTTGCCATGTTCTTGTAAAATTTTCTCCCCTCCCTGACCCATATAATCTTTGGCATTTAGTTCAGAATATGTCCCATTATGCTTAAGAGCAACTTTTCCCTCAGTGGGGCTTCTCCTGGGGTAAGACTGCATCCAAAATTGGGTTAAGCCCTGGGGGGGATGCAGTTGGGAGAAGAAAGAATTTTCTCATAATTTATGGGCTTGTGACCATTTGGATTAAGGGATATGAATGCTGAGACACTCAGATGAAAAATAAGGAAAAATCTGGAATAGCCAAAGCAATCCTGAAAAGGAAGAATAAAACAAGGAGGATTACACTTCCCGACTTCAAGCTCTACTACAAAGCCACAGTAATCAACATAATTTGGTACTGGCACAGGAACAGCTATAGACCAATAGAACAGACTAGGGAGCCCAGATATAAACCCAAGCATATATGGTCAATTGATATCTGATAAAGGAGCCATGGATATACAATAGGAAAATGACAGCCTCTTCAACAACTGGTGTTGGCAAAACTGGACAGCTATATGCAAGAGATGAAACTGGATTATTGTCTAACCTCATACACAAAAGTAAACTCGAAATGGATCAAAGACCTGAATGTAAGTCATGAAACCATAAAACTCTCAGAAGAAAACATAGACAAAAATCTTTTGAATATAAACATGAGCAACTTTTTCCTGAATACATTTCCTCGGGCAAGGGAAACAAAATAAAAAATGAACACATGGGACTACATCAACCTAAAAAGCTTCTGTACAGCAAAGGACACCATCAGCAGAACAAAAAGGCATCCTACAGTATGGCAACATATCCAACTAGGGATCAACATTGAAAATATATGAAGAACTCACATGCCTCAACATCCAAAAAGCAAATAACCCTATTAAAAATTGGATGGAGGATGTGAACAGACACTTCTTCAAAGAAGAAATTCAGATGGCCAACAGGCACATGAAAAAATGCTCCACATTGTTAATCATCAGAGAAATGCAAATTAAAACCACAATGAGATATTACCTCACACCAGTAATGGTGTGGCCAACATAGAAAAGACTAGGAACAACAAATGCTGGTGAGGATGCAGAGAAAGGGGAACGCTCCTACACTGCTGGTGGGATTGTAAACTAGTTCAACCATTATGGAAAGCAGTATGGAGGTTCCTCAAAAAACTAAAAATAGGGATACCATTTGACCCAGGAATTCCACTTCTAGGAATTTACCCTAAGAATGCAGGAGCCCAGTTTCAAAAAGACACATGCATCCCTATGTTTATAGCTGCACTATTTACAATAGCCAAGAAATGGAAGCAACCTAAGTGTCCATCAGTAGACGAATGGATAAAGAAGATGTGGTACATATACACAAAGGAATATTATTCAGCCATAAGAAGAAAACAACTCCTACCATTTGCAACAATATGGATGGAGCTTTAAGAAATTATGCTCAGTGAAATAAGCCAAGTGGAGAAAGACAAGTACCAAATGATTTCACTCATCTGTGGAGCATAAGAACAAAGCAAAAACTGAAGGAACAAAACAGCAGCAGACTCACAGAACCCAAAAATGGACTAACAGTTATGAAAGGGAAAGGGACTGGGGAGGGTGGGTGGGAAGGGAGGGAGAAAGGGAATAAGGGGCATTACAATTAGCACACATAATGTAGGGTGGGGCGCAGGGAAGGCAGTATAGCACAGAGAAGACAAGTAGTGATTCTATAGCATCTTACTACGCTGATGGACAGTGACTGTAATGGGGTATGTGGTGGGGACTTGATAATGGGGGGAATCTAGTAATCACAATGTTGCTCATGTGATTGTATATTAATGGTACCAAAATAAAAAAAAAAAAGAAAAATAAGGAAAAATCCCATAAAAGATCACCAGATGTTTTGTTTGCAAGACATCAGGGTTTTGATGTTAGGCAGGAAAAATGTGTGGATTCTTGACTGAATTTTGCAATTTTCACAGGGTGTTTTAGGGATATTTAGATAATAGTCGTCATTGCCATCTTGGATCAATTTAGGCAATTTTAATAGACCCCAAAAGTATTGCATGCTTGTTGTAAAAAGGCCAAATAATATAGAAATCTGCAGAGTAGAAGCTTAGATGTTCTTTCAGTGTCTTCTTCAGTTTTCCTCTCTCCTAATAAGGTGAATCACAGATTGAATATATGTGCTTTTGGATATTTTTTCTGTATATTTGCATACACTCATAGTTCTATTGTTTTTTATATAAATGGTTATCTTACACAATTCATTCAGTGACGTGAAAATTAGACCTTGGTGATCTAGCCAGTACATACACAGAAAAATGCCTCACTCTTCTTCATGGCTACCTGGGGTTCTGTACCATGGACGCACTGTCATTCATTCAACCATTTCCCCAGGGAGGGCTGTTTGGGTTGGGTTTTTTTTTCTTTTTCTGTTTTAAGTTCCCAATGAAATAAATATCCTTACACATTTATTTTTCCCCATGTGTGTGTATTCCTGTTAGATGTTACCAAGCTTTATAAATTTTTGCTGATTCCAAGTAAATTGAACATCTTAATTTTTTTGTCCAGTTTTTAAAAAAATTTCAAATTGTTAATTTGCTGTGTTTGCTGTTTTTAAGAGTCATGTTTATTTTCTTATTGTAGGGGGCTTTTCTCCAACATTTTAATATGAAAGTTTTCAAGCATACAGAAAAACTGAAAGAGTTGTGTAGTAAACACTCCTATATCCACCATCTAGGACTGATATTTAACATTTTGCTTTATTTACTTTATCATATAGCTTTCCATCTATCAATCTCTTTATTCATTTATCAATCCACCTTATTTTTGAACATTTCAGAATAAGTTGCAGATATCAACACACCAAATACTTAAAATGTTTATCAATAACAGAATTTTAATATTTTTTATAGTCCTTTTCATTTTTTTTGAGATAAGATTTACATACAGTAAAATGCATAAACCCTTAAGGGTACAATTCAATGTAAGGAGCTTCTTACATATTAAGAGTAGTAATCTTTCCCATAGAGATATATTGCAAGTATTTCCTCCCAATATGCCTCTTTTTAACTTTGTAATGATATCTTTCATACACAGAAATGGAAAGTTTACATAGTCTATCAATAACTTTTTTTATGAATTCTATGTTTTATGTTTTGGTTAAGAAGACTTTTCCCATCCTAATATTATTTTTTAAATCTGTATTTTTTCAGTGCCTTGGTAGTTTTACTTCTAAATTTTAAAATGCACATTAAATTATATTTTTGTGTAGGGAGGGATAGAAGTTTTCTATCCAGTTTTCCCAAAGCTAAATGTCCCAATTTAGAATTATTGCCTTTAGTCTTTGACTGACAGTATTCTCCAAACCGTAGAAGAAATTGGGAGAGTGAAGAAAGAAAAGGCAGAAGCATGTAGAATGCAGAGCAGAAAGGAATGGAGAGAGACTGGATGGGATTTCTGGAGTGAAGATTCTAAAGGAGTCACTAAAATTTTTCTGCAATAATTGTATGAAGTTATTTCCGCCATAAAACTGAAGATGCAAGTTTGGTTTCAACAATATCTCCCAAATAACATTATTTCTAACACAAACTACTTGGTAAGATGATTCAGCATTTGAGAATTCCATAAAGAACAGTTTCTGTATCTTCTTATGGAAGACATCTGTGAAAGAGGTAGAGTCAAGATATGAAGTTTATAGGATAGAAACTGCATTATTAGTCATTGATGAGTCTGTAGACATGTGAAATGAGAGGGAGAAGACAGCAGCCAAGAGGTGGCAAATGGAAGACCTGGTCTATGCCTTGCTGCTGCACTTTTGAGGTAGGGATAAATCAACTTTTGTCAAGGGAGTATGAACCTAGGGTAAGTGTAGACTTTTGAGAAAAAAGAGAGCAAAAGCAATTTGGATATCTAGTTTTTTTCAAGAACACATGTAGAATACATTCAGTCTTGGAGATGTTACTGCTGTGTACAGAGACAGTCAACTCGAGTAAATCAACAAAAGGGAAGAAGAAATTACTTGCAAGGATATGTTAATATGTGTTGCTCCAGGAGGAGGGGGTTCCCCACTCAGGGCAAGTTCCATATGAAATAAGTGAGACTGAATAAAGGCAATGGCAAGAGTTGAGGGTTTTCTGGGAGTTTTATTCTCATGTCAGTAGGTCTCAGTCTCTCTGGGCTCTGGTGCTGGGGCTCCCTCCTGCTCCCCAGCATGGGCTCAGTCCTTCAGGAGCACCTGGGCTCTGTGGTTCCCTTGCCTCTCTCTCCTCACTGCCTCCCACTTCCCCACCCCTACCCCTGGGAGGAGCTCTGTGGGTGGGTCTCTGGTGACTTGTGGATGCCTGACCAATTATGTACCAGGTACACAGGGAAAGCAGAGAAGTGGTGTTTCCTCTCCACCCCTCCCTTGGGCTGTTACTCCTGTGACTGCTCCGTCCCCGGTAAACATTCCATAGATGTGCAAACAGGCTCTTGTATATATGTGTGTGTGTGTGTGTGTGTGTGTGTGTGTGTACAAGGTGGGTACTATTAAGGCCAGGTGCGAATCCTGGTCAGAAAGTTCCCTTTTCTCCACAATCTGCAAAACCATTTTGTAAATTGCACTGTGTAACACAAAAGTAAAGTCTGTCTATTATTATCAAAATATAAGGAAAGAAGAAGGAAGTATAATTTTTTTGATTCCATGATATCCACTTGCTAGCATTAAAAGAACTATATGTAGGGTTTCACATGTATCATGATTTTCTCCAAACACAGTATCTATTTAATTCAGTATCAACTCAGAAGATAATGTACCATATGACCTAGTCATTCCACTGCTAAGTACTGCGCAAGAGAAATGAAAGGATATATCCATGCAAAGATTTCTCAGCAGTTTTACTTGTAATGACCCCAAACTGGAAACAATCCAGATGTTCATCAGTAAGTGAAGAGATAAACAAATGTGGCATATCCATACAATGGAAACTAGTCAGCAATGAAAAGGAACAAACTGTGATACACTCAACAACATGGAATGAATCTCAGAATAATTAGACACAGTGGAAGAATCCAGGCAAAAGAGAGCACATGCTTTTTAATTCCATTTACATAAAGTTCTAGAAAATGCAAACTATGGGGAAGGGAAGACAGTGAGGGATTATAAAAGGGCACAAGGAATGTTTGGGGGTGATGGGTATGTTCATTATCTTGATTGTGGTGATAATTTCATGGATGTATATTTATGTCAATACTTTTCAAATTCTGCAATTCAAACAGTATATTTTATTGTGTGTCATTGTCATCATACCTCAATACAGCTGTTAATATCAGAAGGTAGCTTATTCATTTTGAAAACAATCTTTCTAAAAGATTCAAAATTCAATCTTTAATAAAGCAAGCTGAGGTTCATTGCTGAATTCAATCCACAATTTGATTTAGGAAAGTCCACAATTTATACCACATACTTTCAGAATCAAAAATTTTAAAGTTTTTCTTAGAGTTGAAGGCATTTGTGTTGACCGTCTATCTATGAGATGAAAAGTGAGTCAGAGGGAAACATAAGAGGCTTATAAAGGCTATTCACCATGACACTCTAGGGTTATAGAATTAGTTCCCCAAAAGGAACTAATTATAGAAGCCCCATCACCACAGTCAAGAAAATCCAACAGTACAAAGACTCAGTTAAACAGAGATCAAAACTAGTTAAATGCTTTCATCTGAAGATACAAGCTTTTCCAAACACCAATTAACAGTCTTACACCATACTGGGGGCAGAGGTGATTGCTCTTTTTACACACTGAGAAATGGAATCCAGAAGGACTCAGACAGCCTGCCCAAGGTCACCCGAGAAGACAGCTGCTGACTCGGGGCTGAGGCTTGAGTTCTGCCTCCTGTCTGATCCACAAAGACCTCCCTGGCCCTAGACCAGCTGAGGTGGGGGAAGAACACTCATGCCTTAACCATTTTGTTTTGGAACTGAAATGATATTAGAGATACAGCAAGGGTAAGATCCAGTGGGTCCAGGCTAAACTCATTTCCTGACATCCTCCCTCACTGTTTTGGACCAGTTCACTGCCATCTTCATTGAACTCTTTGTGACTGAAAAAATATATTTTTGAAGGCTAAAAGGAGTTCTTATTAAACTCAGAATCAGAATATTGCCCATTGGCTTTTCTTTTCTTTTTTATTAAGGTATCATTGATATATAATCTTATGAAGGTTTCACATGAGCAACATTGTGGTTATGACATTCACCCATATTATTGATTCCCCCCCACCCTCCCACAGTCACTGTCCATCAGTGTAGCAAGATGCCACAGAGTCACTACTTCTCTTCTCTGTGCTACATTGTCTCCCCATGGCCCCCGCCCACACATCATGTGGGCCAATCATAGTGCCCCTCAATCCTATTCTCCCTCCCTCCCCACCCACCCTTCCTCATCCCTCCCCTCCCCTTTGGTAACCACTAGTCCCTTCTTGGAGTCTGTGAGTCTGCTGCTATTTTGTTCCTTCAGTTTTGCTTTGTTTTTATATTCCACAAATGAGTGAAATCATTTGGTACTTGTCTTTCCCCACCTCGCTTATTTCACTGAGCATAATACCCTCTAGCTCCAGCCATGTTGTTGCAAATGGTAGAAGTTGTTTTCTTCTTATAGCTAAATAATATTCCATTGTGTATATGTGCCACTTCTTCTTTATCCATTCATATACTGATGGGCACTTGGGTTGCTTCCATATCTTGGCTACTGTAAATAGTGCTGTGATAAACATAGGGTGTGCGTATGTCTTTTTGAATCTGAGATCTCATTTCCTTTGGGTAAATTCCTAGGAGTGGAATTCCTTGGACAAATGGTATTTCATTTTTAGTTTTTTGAGGAACCTCCGTATTGCTTTCCACAACGGTTGAACTAGCTTACATTCCCACCAACAGTGTTGGATGGTTTCCCTTTCTCCACATCCTTGCCAGCATTTGTTATTCCATGTCTTTTGGATGTTAGCCATCCTAACTGGTGCGAGGTGGTATCTCATTGTGGTTTTTATTTGCATTTCCATGATAATTAGTGATGTGGAACATCTTTTCATGTGCCTGTTGGGCATCTGAATTTCTTCTTTGGAAAAGTGTCTCGTCTGATGCTCTGCCCTATTTTTAATTGGGTTATTTGCTTTTTGAGTGTTGAGTCGTGGGAGTTCTTTATATATTTTGTATGTTAACCTCTTATCAGATATGTTGTTTATGAATATATTCTGCCATACTGTAGGATGCCTTTTTGTTCTACTGATGGTGTCCTTTGCTGTACAGAAGCTTTCTAGGTTGATGTAGTCCCATTTGTTCATTTTTTATTTTGTTTCCCTTGCCCGAGGAGATGCATTCAGGAAAAAGTTGCTCATGTATATATATGTTTTCTTCTAAGAGTTTTATGGTTTCATGACTTACATTCAGGTCTTTGATCCATTTTGAGTTTACTTTTGTGTATGGAGTTAGACAATAATCCAGTTTCATTCTCTTACATGTAGCTGTCCAGTTTTGCCAACACCAGTTGTTGGAGAGGCTGTCATTTCCTCATTGTATATCCATGACTCCTTTATTGTATATTAATTGACCATATATGCTTGGGTTTATATCTGGGCTCTCTATTCTGTTCCATTGATATATGGGTCTGTTCTTGTGCCAGTACCAAATTGTCTTGATTACTGTGGCTTTGTAGTAGAGCTTGAAGTTGGGGAGCATAATCCTCCCTACTTTATTCTTCCTTCTCAGGATTGCTTTGGCTATTTGGCATCTTTTGTGGTTCCATATGAATTTTAGAACTATTTGTTCTAGTTCGTTGAAGAATGCTGTTGGTGTTTTGATAGGGTGTTGCATTGAATCTGTAGATTGCTTTAGGCAGGATGGCTATTTTGACATTATTAATTCTTCCTATCCATGAGCACAGGATGTATTTCCATTTATTGGTGTCTTTAATTTCTGTCATGAGTGTCTTGTAGTTTTCAGGGTATAGGTCTTTCACTTTCTTGGTTAGGTTTATTCCTAGGCATTTTATTCTTTTTGATGCAATTGGGAATGGAATTGTTTTCCTGATTTCTCTTTCTGCTAGTTCATCGTTAGTGTATAGGAATGCAACAGATTTCTGTGTATTACTTTTGTATCTTGCAACTCTGTGAATTCAGTTATTAGTTCTAGTTGTTTTGGGGTGGATTCTTTAGGGCTTTTTGTATATAATATCATGTCATCTGCAAACAGTGACCATTTAACTTCTTCCTAACCAAACTGGATGCCTTTTATTTCTTTTTGTTGTCTGATTGCCATGGCTAGGACCTCCAGTACTATATTGAATAAAAGTGGGGAGAGTGGGCATCCTTGTCTTGTTCCTAACCTTAAAGGAAAAGCTTTCAGCTTTTCAGTGTTAAGTATGATGTTGGCTGTGGGTATGCCATATATGGCCTTTTCTATACTGAGGTACTTGGCCTCTATATGCATTTTGTTGAGAGTTTTTATCATGAATGGATGTTGAATTTTGTTGAATGCTTTTTCAGCATCTATGGAGATGATATGTGATTTTTGTCTTTCATTTTGTTGATGTGGTGTATGATGTTGATGGATTTTTGAATATTGTACCATCTTTGCATCCCTGGAATAAATCTTAGTTTATCATGATGAATGATCTTCTTGATGTACTTTTGAATTCAGTTTGCTAATATTTTGTTGAGGATTTTTGCATCTATGTTCATCAGGGATATTGGTCTGTAATTTTCTCTTTTTGTGGTGTCTTTGTCTGGTTTTGGTATTAGAATGATGCTGGCTTCATAGGATGAGTTTTGTAGTATTCTCTCCTCTTCTAGTTTTTGGAAAACTTTAAGGAGGATGGGTATTAGGTCTTCTCTGAATGTTTGATAAAATTTAGTGGTAAAGCCATCTGGTATAGGGATTTTGTTCTTAAGTAGTTTTTGATTACAAATTCAATTTCATTGCTGGTAATTGGTCTGCTCGAATTTTCTGTTTCTTCCCAGGTGAGCCTTGGAAGGTTGTATTTTTCTAAAAAGTTGTCCATTTCTTCTAGGTTATCCAATTTGTTAGAATATAATTTTTCATAGTATTTTCTAATAATTCTTTTTATTTCTGTGGTGTCCATAGTGACTTTTCCTTTCTCATTTCTGATTCTGCTTATATGTGTACACTTTTTTTCTTGGTAAGTCGGGCTAGGGGTTTATCTATTTTGTTTATTTTCTCGAAGAACCAGCTCCTGGTTTCATTGATTCTATTGTTTTATTCTTCTTGATTCTATTTATTTATGCTCTGATCTTTATTATGCCCTTCCTTCTACTGACTTCAGGCCTCATTTGTTCTTGTTCCAGTTTCATTCATTGTGAGTTTAGACTGTTGATTTGGGATTGTTCTTGTTTCTTGAGGTAAGCCTATATTGAAATATACTTCCCTCTTAATGTGGCCTTTCCTGCATCCACAGATTTTGCAGTGTTGAGTTATTGTTTTCATTTGTTTCCATGTATTGCTTGATCTCCGTTTTTGTTTGGTCATTGACCCATTGATTATTTAGGAGCATGTTGTTAAGCCTCCATGTGTTTGTGAGCTTTTTTGTGGAGTTTTTTTGCATAATTTATTTCTAGTTTCATATTTTTGTGGTCTGAGAAGCTGGTTGGTACAATTTCTATCCTTCTGAATTTACTGTGGCTCTTTTTGTGGCCTCATATGTCATACATTCTGGAAAATGTTCCATGTGCACCTGAGAATAATGTGTATTCTGCTGCTTTTGGATAGAGTGTTCTGTACATGTTTGTTAGGTCTGTCTGTTCTAATGTATTATTCAGTGCCTCTGTCTCCTTACTTATTTTCTATCTGGTCGATCTGTCCTTTGGTGTGAGTGGTGTGTTGAAGTCCCCTAAAATGAATGCATTGCATTCTATTTCCCCTTTTATTTCTGTTAGTATTTGTTTCCCACATGTAGGTGCTCCTGTGTTCGTTGCATAGATATTTATAATGGTTATATCCTCTTTTTGGGCTGACCCCTTTATCATTATGTAATATCCTTCTTTGTCTCTTGTTATGTTCTCTGTTTTGAAGTCTCTTTTATCTGGTACAAGTACTGCAACTCCTGCTTTTTTTGTCCCTATTAGTTGCATGAGATTTCTTTTTCCATCCCTTCACTTTTATTCTGTAAATGTCTTTGGGTTTGAACTGAATCTCTTGTAGGCAGCATATAGATGGGTCTTGTGTTTTTATCCATTCAGTAACTCTATGTCTTTAGATTGGTGCGTTCAGTTCATTTACATTTAGGATGATTATTGATAGATATGTAGTTATTGCCATTGCAGGCTATAGATTTGTGGTTACCAAAGGTTCAGGGGTAGTTTATTTACTATCTAACAGTCTCAGTTAACTCACTCAGTATGCTATTTCAAACATAATCTGAAGGTTCTTCTTTTTTTTCCTCCCTTCTTTTTCTTCCTCCTCCACTCTTTATATATTAGGTGTCATATTCTGTACTCTTTGTATATCCCTTGAATGGCTTTTTGGGTAGTTGATTTAATTTTTCATTTGCTTAGTAATTAATTGGTCTACTTCCTTTAATGTAGTTTTATTTTCTCTGGGGACAGCTATTTAGTCTTAGGAGCATGTCTGTCTATAGCAGTCCCTCCAGAATACACTGCAGAGACAGTTTATGGGAGGTAAATTCTCTCAACTTTTTCTTATCTGGAAACAGTTTAATCCCTGCTTCAAATTTAATGATAATCTTACTGAGTAGAGTATTCTTAGTTTAAGACCCTTCTGTTTCATTGTATTAAATATATCATGTCTCTCCTTTCTGGCCTGTAAGGTTTCTGTTGAGAAGTCTGATGATAGACTGATGGATTTTCCTTTGTATGTGATCTTTTTTCTCTGTCTGGCTGCTTTTAATACTCTGTCCTTGTCCTTGATCTTTGCCATTTTAATTATATTTCCTTCCCCAGATTTGGGAAATTTTCAGCAATCATTTCCTTGAAGACACTTTCTATCCCTTTTTCTCTCTCTCTTCTTCTTGTACCCTATAATGCGAATGTTGTTCTGTTTGGATGGTCGCACAGTTCTCTTAATATTCTTTCATTCATAGAGATCCTTTTTTCTCTCTGTGCCTCAGCTTCTTTGTAGTTTGGTTCTCTAGTTTCTGTTTCATTTACCATTTCTTCTACCTCTTCTATTCTACTTTTAAATCCCTCCATTGTATGTTTCATTTTGGATACTGTATTTTCCAAAGTTTCTGTCTCTTTCTTGAAGTCCTCCCTGAGGTCTTGAATATTTTTCTGTAGCTCCATGAGCATGTTTATGATTTTCATTTTGAAGTCTTTATCAGGAAGATTGGTGATTTCAGTTTCACTTAGCTCTCTTTCTGGTGTTTGAAGGATTTTGGTTTCTACCAAGTTCTTTTGATGTTTAATATTTCTAATGATTACTGTGGAATAATAACTTGGTGTATGTGGCACCCTCTAGTGCCCTGAAGCTGTAGTCTCTGGAGCTTCCCAGCACTTGGAGTGATGGTGGGGGTTGCAGGCGATTGGTGCCAGTTCCTGCTGGGAGGAAGGAGCTCTTTCCTGCTTCCCGGCTGTAGTTCCTGCCTCCGCTGACAGGTCCAGTTGGCTGAGCTCACTCCTCCCTGGTAGCTGCTTTAGGCCGGACTGCCCTCTGTCTAACCTGGTGCAATGGCAGGGGCAGCAGGTTTGCAAACCGATGCTGGCTGGGAGGAAGGAGTGGCAAGCTGCATATCACAGTGGGAGGCCTTGGTGTGCATAACCAGCCAGGGGGATGGAGTGCATGAAGCTCCTGAAAGTTCTGAACCTACTGGACTGAGTGTGCCAGGATGATTTTGTCCACCTGTCCTTTGTTCTGAGCAGCAAGCTCTGTGTAGTCTTGCCCCTTTAGCAGCTCTCTTACTGTTGGGAAGTCTTTCAGAGTGTCTGTCTTTGTTTTTTCCTGGAGCAGCTGGTTGTGGGTACCTTTTCTCCACAAGTGGCTGCAATCCCAGTCTCTCCAAGTATTCCACCTGTCTTTGCTTTCCAATCCCACTAATCTCCAGTGCACCATGTAATGTGGGTTCATGCTCCTGGAGCAGATATCCAGGGGTGGGTGTTCAGCAGTCCTGACTTCTACCCCCTCCCTACTCCATTTCTCTTCCTTCCATCCTTGAGCTGGGGTGGGGGGAGGGCTCAGGTCCCATAAGATCATGGCTTTGCTACTTTACCCTTTTCCATGACGTCTTCTTTTTCCCCCAGATGTAGGCAGTCTGTCGCAGTCTTTTTTCCGGTCACTTTTTCAGGTTTAGTTGTATTTACTGTATTTTCATATTATATGTGGTTTTGGAGGAGGTTTCTGTCTCACTTATCATGCAGCCATTTTTAAGCCTTCTTCCCACTGGCTTTTCATTTGTTTTTAGGGAGCTGTTTAACACAAAATAGAGAATCTCTCAACTCCATGGAAACTCTGTGAAACTCTCAATCATTCTGGATTGATTATGTGATAAATTTGTAGTCTCCAGGACTCAGGGAGGGAAGGCCTATTAGAACCAAAGCACCAGCAAATGGAAAATTTGGCATATCTGGGGAGTGGTTTACTCCTGAATTTTGAGGAACGTTGTAGCCTATCAGGCTCCCCCCTTGTCTGGAGTATGACCTCTGTTGGCTGCTCACAAAGGTGGAAGAACCAGTTAATTTAGATGTCAGATCCTATGATCAGAGCAATCTTCCCCAGGATGACATATGGTGAGAAGTTCTAAGCTATGTAACACTCATTTATTATGCATTTCTATTGTAACTCTTATGGTAATACTTGATTTATCTAGGAGTTACTCATATAGCAGGTGCAGTCATCTGAAACAAAACCAAGAAACCAGAAGGAAGGAAAAACAGCCTTTGGGTGGTCAACATGGGGATCAAAAATTCATAGAGCTACTTCTCCTTTCTTGGAGATTATTTATTTTTATTTCAGGCATGACCTAATAAGTTTAATTCTGATCTACAGCAGATTAGAATCAGTGCATTAATGGGGCAGGGAGGAACTTTTGGAAACAGAGGGAAGAAGTTGGCAGCTTTTTGATGAGGGAGGAGACAGGATAATTATAAAAGCACAAATAAGTATACCAGAGACAATAATCTGAGATAAGGGCAAATAGCTCCATAATTCCAAGGCCCAAGAGTTCATTATTTTTCTACATCAAAGTTCAATATTGGAGGTTATAATTAGCATTTATTTGCTCTACAAACATATATTGGGAGCCTGCGTATCCACCAGGTACTGGGTAATGACCAAAATGGTTTTGCCCTTATGGGTGAATTTTATTTAGAAAAAGAAAGAATGGTACAACATTTTTAAAAGAGATTTCTGTCACAATGAAAAATGTTTCAATGATTTGGTTCCCCAAATTTTAGGCTCCAGGAATCTGGGAGAATTAACTATGCAGAATAGTTCATTCCTCACTGGACCCATTAAATGAGGCATTCATTATATTAGCATGACATTGTTATTGGGTTTAAATTAAGGGTGATATGCATATGTGTTATTTTCTAAAGACACAGATGTTTGCTTTAGCCTTTAATTATTGCCAGCTCCTGTGACATTATATATTTCATCTCAATTAAAACAGCCTGCTACTCCTTGGGGGGAAGAGACCGGGCACAGCTTGGGTGTTTGATGAGCAGAGGGGACATATTTAAGGGGAGAGAAAGTAAAGAGAACAGGAATACAAGAGATCCTCAATTTTCTTCTGTTTATGGAGGATGCTCATTTTATCGGCTTCTCTTCCTACCTCTTTCTTCCAGTTCTCCTTTCTAATGCGTGAAAATAAAAGGCTAAAGGAATAGATGTGATGGAATTAGAACAGAGGGTGGGGCTGCCTGGGGATGTACGGTACATTTAAACTAAACCAGAACAAAATACCTCTTGACTGCCAAGGCAGGAAATTTCTGCCCAACTGGAAGGGTTGGTTGCAGGAACCCTTGAGGGGCCTTTCTGGAAAGGCTGGAGGAGGCGCGGCTGTGGGAGAGCTCCTCTGGGCATCCACACCCCCTGCAGCCTGGCTGGGAGAGTGAGTCATGTACACCAGGAGTGTCAGGGTAGCGAGATGATTCTGCCTGAGCAGAGGGATCAGTCAGAATGTCACTGCATTCTGGTGGGGTCATCTCTGTGTCAGGGAACACACTGTGGACCCTGAAGGCCAAAGACGATTGAATTCAAGAGCTAGTCTGCAGCCAGAATCTGGACCAGAGCCAGAACCAGTCCATGCATGAGGCCTCTCCTCACCGAACTTTCTTTGATGGCGACCTTTTCTGTGCATTTGTCTGATCATTGTGCCCTTAGTGTCTAGCACAGCTTCTGGGATGAGGCAAGTACTCAGTAACCTTGAACGAATGAATGAATGAAGGAATAAATGAATGAATGGATTTAGGAACTTCTTTGCTGCCCTCTTACCATATAATAAACTGTACTCTGAAACAATCTGCCACCCCAAATTAAAACACACACACACACACACACACACACACACACACAGAAACAAAGCAAATGACCCTCCTACCCTGGTCTAGACTTCCTCACACTGTCAAATCCAAGGAATTAACCAGATGCTAAATTTAGGAGAAATTGGGTGAATTGTCCCCACATTATTATTGGCCATTACGTGACAAAAGTTTCCATAGGATAAAAATAAATACTTATTTTTTTCTTACTAAAGAATTTTGTGGTTTCCTGTTACTACTTTATTTACTTCCAGTAATGAAGTATGCAGTCTCATTATAATGAAGCATAAATACACAGAAGTGTTTCTCTCATCAAAATGACCTCAAGGCAAGTCCTCTGTTCTGTGGCTTCTGAACACCCGTATCTTTTAAATATCATGTCCAGGATGTCAATGTGTTCTAGGTATATGCTGTGTTGGATGACGGTATTTATGGAGGTAGAACAAGGCTCTGCCTCCTTTGAGCCTGACCTTTGAACCCACAGGTTCGAAGCTCTCCTTCTTCACTGCTCTCTGGACAGCGCTACTCAAAGCATCCACAGAAGCCAGTCCACAACTTCCAGTGAAGGAGTTTGCCCCCAAATGTAAAGCAACTGTGTCATTATATATATAGTTGCTTTACATTTGGGGTTCTCGTGAAATTTTAGAATAAGATCTCTAGATCAAAGTTGTGCCTGATTTCTCTGTGAAGGGCCAGATAGTGAATGTTTTAGGCTTTGCAGGAGGACAGTCTCTGTCACACCTCCTCTATGTTGCTGATTGGCAGTGCTAAAGCTGCCACAGACAACACATATGTGGATGAGTGTGGCTGTGTTCCAATTCAACTTTTTCTTGGTTTTTGTTTTTTGCATAAATTGGCATGGGCAGGAAATACCCAGTGGTTTGAGTGTGGCTTGGGGATAGGGGAGGGCCTGTAATTTGACCACCTCTAGATGAAGAGAGCTGTTCATGATTACATTCAGGTACAAGTTCCTTATCTTGAGTACCCCTGGACTAGACAACCTGTGAAGGGCCATGTCAGGCAGGCCCCAAGGCCCATCCACCTGCTGCCAGTGAGACCACCAACATAGATGTTATGGGGCTGGTTTCTCTCTATGGATTTTGTAAAAGTAAGCATCTACCCCTTGGCCACAGTACCTTTTCTCCCATACTCCCCAATGGCTTTACCACCATTGCAACTTTATAACTTCATTCAGTAAATGCCCGCACCCTCTGTCCCATCTCCTTCTCCATCTTCTACACTACAACCTGCTTTCTTGCCTCTTTCTTGCTTCTATTTCTCTGTCTATTTAACTTAGCTTTTGGCTAGTCACCCCAGCTTCCCTTTCTACCACCAAGAGTCCTGCTTCTACTGGAATCTCCTGAGGCAGATGCTCCTTCTCCCACTTACAAGCACAGACTGGTTAGGGCCAAGCTCTCATGGCCATCTTTCTTCCTGATTAGGTGAGCAGATTCCCGCTCTGGAGTTCTATGCTATTTAGATCTTGTACCTCCTCTGGGCCTTAGTTCTTAAGACTTCCTTACATTTTCCACCAAAAGGACTATGATTTACAAGAGTGCGTTTCCTGCTGGGCTTCTTAGTGCTAAATGTTTCTCCCCCTTTCTATCTAATTTCCACATGTGATCACCTCTACCATTTCCTAAATTGCTCCCCTGACCTCCTGAGGTCTTCTGGGTTGCCTTCAAGAAGCACCAATGTTTTCTGTCTGATAAGCACCCGATTGCCCCTTCATATTTCTGTTTTTCTCATTCCATTCAGGTTCTTTGACACTGAGTCTTTGGTTTGTACCCTCACAATCAATACAATGAACTGTAGTTTCTTCCAGGAGTCATCCTCCCCCGCTGGCCTTTTGACAGAGGCTGGCTTTTTAAAAACTTTGATTTTACAGGATCTAGGTAGTGTATTCTATGAATTTATTGGGCTGAGGATTGTAAAGGTCCACCTCCCAGCCCCAGGATTTCTTGTACCTTGGCAAAGGCACTCGGAACGGACAGTGGTAAGGCTCTAGAGGAGTTGCGTGGCCCTTGGCCAGCCAGATGCTCAACAGGGTCTGTCTGCTCTCTCTAGGTGGGTCTTTCCTCCACTCCCACCACTCTACCTTCTCTGAGATGACCACTCTGCCTCCTGGACTCTTCGGGTCCTAGAGGGATCTCCCAGCGAGGCTGGGATGCAGACATAGCAGGTCAGCCTTATGCCCTGACCACGGCAGAGAATCGGATGGGGAAGTATGGGGGAGGCTGTGACTCCTCCCCTCCTCCTCCCTGGGGTGGGATGCTCTGGATGCAACACCAGCTCCTCTGTGGGATTTCTTGGCAGTGATTGGCCGCCCGCTTACCCATCACTCAAGCCAGGAACCCAGGTGTCCCCCAGATGACTTCCTTTCCCTTACCCGCTCATATCTGTCATTGAATACTGTCACCACAGGCTTTAATATCTACTTCCTTTTCCCCCACTTCCACTTTAGTTCAGGTGGCTATCAGCTCTTAGCTGGATTCCTATGAAAACTCTTCTTCCTGGTCTTGCATCCAGTTTGAACTCCTATGTCCACTGTAGCTAGGGTGACCTTTCTACAGTGGAGCCTGACTCCTCAATGGTTCCTCATCTTCTTCAGGTTAATGGCCAGATTTCTTAGCCATTTCTCAGTTGCCCCTTGCTTATCTTCCCAGCCTCACCACTCACTACTCCCAGTGCCTTCCGCACACTTACCTTTTGCCTGTGCCCATTGTCCTTCAGGTCCCCATCAGAGATCTTGTAGCTCCCTTCCCTGGAGGACCCCCCACCTCTCTAGAGGGCAGAGCCAGGCTGTTGTTCAGAGCACAGGCCCTGAAGTCAGATTATGTTCAATCCCCAGCTTCGCCATTTCCTTGCTGAATGACTTTGCCTAAGTTACATACCCTCGCTGGGGTTCAGTTTCTTTTTCTCTTCTTTGGAAAGTGTGGGTGATAGTAAGCTTACCTACCTCATAAGTTTGTTATGAGGATTAAATAAGTTAGTATACACCAAGTACCCAGCCAGCATCTGACACACAGTGACACTCACCGTGCTTGTGTTATTCCTGTTGTCTTTGTCCTTGTTATGTTCTCTTCCCCTGTGGGATTAGGGGCCTCTCCTGTGTGCTTGTGTCATGTGATTATTATCCTACTCCAGCATTTGCAGGGCTGGATTGTGTGATCTCTCTTTACTTGCCTCCCTGTGAAACAGTGAGCTTTGCCTTCACTGAACCTAAAAGATCAGCATAGTGCCTGACACAGAGCAGATGTTCAAAAAGCATTTCTTGAGTTAATGGATGGATACAAAGCAAGGCTTTTTAATCCCCTATGAAGTGAAATAGAAGAAGGTAAGAGAAGGAAGAAACTGAAGCCAAAAAACAAACACGTTAGTCGGTCCTATTCCTTTCCTTACTAAAGAAACACACTTGTCCTCTACACCAAGTCAGAGCTCATTTTCTTGGCTCATGCAAGCAGTTCTCAGCTGCCATCTTCAGGTCCTGTGTGTGTTTGGTCTATTATGATGGGTGATCAAGAGTTGATTTATCCACCAGAAAGTTTTTTCTTATTTTACTTCACTGTTGCTTCCAGGTTCGTAGCCATTCTGAGAATTCCAAAAGGCTCATCTCTGGATAACTGATGTGTTAAAGGCAGATCTCAGGATCGTTGTTGAGGACAGAATGGACCCTCAAGTTTGCAAACCATCAGCAGAAATCCAGTGTTGTTAGTGCAATGATGTAAGTCTTCTGATGCCTGTAGAGGATTTTATTGGCGCTGGTGGCTGTAGCGGAATTCACTGAATTAAGGTCCTTGTGCTCATGTTGCCATGATGAGCACTCTGTTTGGTCCTCATTTTCAAACAGTTGGCATTTGTCATACATTTTCTAACAAAGCAGTGACATACTCTTGCTTTGGAAAGTGAATAGCTCATGTTTAGGTGTCTTCACAGAAGGGATCAAGTGACAGTTTGAAAAGGATATAGAGGTGAGAGGAGTGAGACAGTTTCCCTCACATCCCAACTGTGGTAGCCAGTGGGAAATGCTGGCATCATTCAGCTTTTCTTTCAGTAGCACCACTACTGCAAGGAACTTTGCTAGGCCCAAGAACATCCCAAAATGAAATGAATAGCACAAGTCACTGTCCTTTTGCAGCTCACTGCCTGGAACAGGGTAGCCTGGAACAGTCATAGAAGTCACCACATGATTCTGTGCGGAAGACACACCTATTTAGAGAATTAGTCCTAAGTCAGCATATAAAATGAAATGACAAATAGCCCAGAAAATAACCCCTTCAAAAAGCCCTTAGATCAATTTGAAGAAACTTCCTTCATTTTTCTTTGTATTTCAGCTACAGCTTCCATTTTTTATTTTATGAAACTAAGGTATATTTTTGTAGGGGGTGGGGAACCAAAGGGTGTCTTTCTCTTTGTCTCTGTTTTTTTCTTCTTTTCTCTTTTTCTGTTTACTGATCATGTGTAGTTAGAGCCATGCAAGTTCAAGGTGCCTGTGGTACAGCTCCTTGGTTGTCCCTTAAATGGGAGTTTGTATGAACATATAAAGTGCCCTGAAAACATAGTGGAAAAATGTTCTAACTTCACCTGAGGAAATCTAGGAAGGCTTTACTGAGGTGGTGTCATTCAAATTGGTGGTGTCTAAGAGAATTCTAAACACAGACTAGCATGAAGGGGCTTGTTGTTATTGGAGAGCATGGTTCCTTCAGGGAAGGATCTGGAGTTTATGCTTGGATAACGGATGATGGTATTGAAGGTGGGGGACAATGGGAAAAGAGGTACATCAGGTCAACACCATGACGGGACCAAAACACCCCTCCATAGCTGGCACAGCCAGAGGAAAGACTGACTGGGAACACTGTGTCCACTCTCTGGCAGCTCACTGTCTCTCCCTCCCTTCTCATCACTCATCACTTCCCTCCACTTTTAACTACTTCCTGAAATGGCCAGATACACCCTTCTCTGCCTCAGTCCTGTTGTGCTGGCTCCGACTCTCAGTGTGTGGACTTCTAGTAGACAAGGATGCGCTTCTATCCCCCAAGCCTCTTTTCACCTCAAGATCACCAAATCATCTGGAGACAGTTTATCTTGGTGACGGTCCTAAATGTAGGTGGGTTTCATGTATCTGTTTAATGGCAGAGCTGCTCTCAGGGAAACCATGAGCCAGAGTTTGGCCTGGATGGGAACCTAAATATTCCATTTTCTCCTTTGTTATTCTGACCATGAAATGGGAACCTTCAGGGGCCATGGAAATACTGCTTTCTTCACTTCCCTGGAAAGAGGGAAAATGAGTTCCAAATTTAGACACTGTTGGAGAAATTAAGGAAATTTCAATGGAATTTTAGACTAGAATTTACTCAAGATAACTTAGGTGTTATAACTAAAGTCTGAAGAAATGCTTTATCAATTAGGATTAGATCAGGTCACATATAACAAAGAAACTGAAATAACAATGTTTTAAACAAAATAGTAATTTATTTTCCTTTCAGTATAAGAAGTATAGAGGTAAGCAGTCTAGGGTTGGAGCAATCATGCACAGTGTCAGGAGCTCAGACGTTGGTCTTAATACTTGGTTATCTCTGCATGTGGCTTTCATCTCATGGTCCTAGGTGGTTGTTCAAGCTCCAGCCATCACATCCACACCCTAAACAGCAGAAAGAAAGAAGGGACAATTAAGGGGGAAAATGATAGTTGACAGCTGTCTTATAAAGAGATTTCCTGGAAGCTGCCACACATCACTTCTGCTTATAACCCACTGGTCAGAACTTAGTGGAGGCTGGGAAATGTTATTTCTCCAGGTTACAAAGTGAGAATAGATGCTGCAGGAGGCCACTAGCAGCCTCTGCCACAGTCCAATGAGCAAGACCCAGCACAGTACATATGATCAGGAAGCTGACAACTCTCACCTCTCTCCTTTCCTTGGTAACAAAGAGGCCTGTGCCTCAGAGAATCATGGACCTGCTGTAGGGGCCCTACCAGAGGCCCCTACTTAACACTGGTCTTATTTAAATTCAAGGGAAAGGAGGGTTCACCCCATTTGCTACCCCTCTAGCCCTCCAGGTTTCTTGAGAACATCAACCTGGATGAATGAATGTTGGATGGTTAACTCCTGCCTAGTGACATTCCATCCACAGACATTCATTCATTGCAGACACAGCCATAAATGTCACGACCCTTATGGAACCACTGCCTCAGATTCCCTATCTTCTCCCCAGACCCTCAGCTGTTCGAATGCTGCACAAGAGGTATGTGGCATCTTTTTAGCAATTGTGAACATGGTTTCCTCTGTAACCTAGACAATACGTATGTGAGTGGTGACCAAGGCCACAGGAGGGAAGGAGGAGGAGGAGGAAGTAGCAGTTCAAGCAGAGAAGTGGGTGGAGAGGAGGAGGAAGGAAGTGGGTGGGGCCAGCCAACCCTGTGCAAATATGTGAATGAATCCAGTTCCTTTTCAGGGTCCTTCCTTATCTTTGTACACAGCCCCCTCACTTGCTTTCCATGTCCTCACGCCCGTCTAGTCACCCACCCTCAGGGTCCCCCACAGCACCACCATGCCAATCTTTCCCTCCCTTTGTCCCAATCGAAAGGAACATCTGCTGTGTTATGTCTTCAAGGATTCACATAAGCAGTAACGCTTAAGTAATGGCTAATAAATCACAGGCTTTCCAAATGTGTTATATTTATCCACTCTCCCCAGTAAGTCTGATAAGCTTATTCACTTCCATTATGGTCAAGATAAGAATGTGCTCCTCCCAGAAGCCATATTTACATTGTAAGAGAGATTTCTAAGCCTGAACTCAAAAATCTGTTAATCACTTTGAATAGAATCACAGCAAAGGGAAAAGAATTGGGTAAGAGGTGCTGCTGTAGGGCTAGGGCTGGGGTTCCAAGGCCCTGGTGGGCAGAGGAGGTGAACTAGGTTCCAGCACCAAACTGAGAGTGCCTAGCACAGCGGCAGCGCCCTGCTGAGTGGGTTGGAATTCATTAACGCATGAATGGAGATTTAATGAATGGACGGTTTGCCTAGCTGTTAGGTAAGATTTAGAGAACTGGGAAGGGATGGAGCAATGTGTAGGATGAACACAGTGGAAAACCTGTACCACCCCTCAGCCTGAAGGCACCAGGGGGAGGAGGGCCTGGCTATCAGCCCTGGAGAGAGCCATGGCTTTCCTAGAGGGGTTGCTGGACAGGAGGTTGTTTGAAGGGCACAGCCACTGCCCAAACACAGTCTGGCAGGAGGGAATTAATCCCCAGACCTCTCTCTTCCCATCTTCCCATTTTCCATCTGTGCCTCCCCATTGGCCAAACTCACTAGGAGTCAAAGGAGCAAGGGAGCTCGGGTAGTTGTCTGTCTGAAGGTTTCAGCCTCCCAAGGACAAGGTGGGGAAAAGTGGAGAGTGGACCTCAGAGGGCAAATAGGAAATGTTTTAGCACATTAGCCTTTATAAGCTTACACTTTAATACCAGAGACAGACTGATATGCACATATTTCTAATAAAGGCAGTGAGATAAGACAGGGAGGAGACCAGACAAGGTGATGGCTAGCATGGAGGGTCCCCCTCAGGAGCTGGGGGAGATAAAGTTGGACTACTCGGTGGAGAATTCAAGACTTCAGGCTGAAGAAACAACATAATACAGAGCAGCCATCAAGGTGATTAATAGAAATGTGTCATCTGACTCATTTTATGAGTATGAAGTGGAGGTCTCCAAATCCTCAGATCCATCAGAATGTAGCTATAGCCGTGGCTGTAACTGTCAATCAGAATAACTCTTCCTCCCTCCCTCCCTCCCTACAAATATTACCCAAGTCCTTTGCACGCTGTGGGCAGTGGGCCTGCCTGCCGTCTGCTTCTCGTTGGTTTCAGCCCTGGTGTGGCTCTTCCTGCCATTACCCCTTTCTCTCCCTGTCCTACAGACTAGCCTGAAAGACCCTTTCAAATGGACAGTGATGTTTCATTGTTGCTTGGCAGGCACCCGTTGCTGCTTAGGGCAGAAGATGTGAAGGTTTTTCAAACAGAGTTAGCCACATGGAATATTTGAGCTCAAGTGTGGACAGAGGAGCAGAGGGAGAGATTGAGATTCTGGAAATTCTGGGCTAAAAGGTAAAGGCTGTAGGGCAACAGGGAAGAGGACTATCTGGGGGATTTAGTTCAGTGTTATAGGGGGAAATTATTTAAATGATTGCTCATGTTGCTTCTCTTTCACCCCTTCCGCAAGAAGTCTGTGAATATGGAGGAAAAACTACCTCAGTAGGTGGAGGAAGAGCTTTCCTCAGGTCACTTGACCCAGAACTGACCCTTTTTTAGATCTAAACCAGGAATTCAGCGATATACAAGATCCATTCCAACAGTCCTAGTGATGAAGATTATTAAACTATAAAGACAGGCTCCTGGACATTTGGCATGAATTTCTGGGGGTTCCCCTTGCCAACGTGCCTCCCTCACCATGTCTGTGAGGGGCCTGTCTGCTTATCTTTCCGCCATTCTGCCAGTGGTCACTGACCTGACTTCATCATTTATCTGGAGAACTACTTTTTATCTGGCTCTCTTCTGTCCCTTGGAGCCACCTCTCCGTAATCACTCAGTATGTCCGGCCAGCCTATTCTCAAGTTATCTCTGAGGCACTCCCCCTGTCTTCTAATATTTATTGAGTAGCTGTTTGCTAGACAGTGTATTTCATTGCTTTACAACTTCCTCCCTCTTTCCTGATGAGTCTTCCAATGTCAACAGCTCTCCATTGTCGTCTCCGGTTTGAACAGGGTGGTGGTCAGGGGCACTGACAGCGGCCTGCCGGCGATGCAGTCTGCTTCTGCTATGAGCAGCAGTGCTATGAGCTATGAGCTATGAGCAGAGCTATGAGCACTGCTATGAGCAGATTAGATAAATCATTTAACCTCTTTGAGCCTTAGTTTTCTCATCTGTAAAGTGGGAATTATAGTAGTTTTGATTTTTTTAAGGAATGTTGTGGGAATTAAAGAATCAATATGTATAAAATGCTGGGCCCCATGTCTGAGCCACTGGAAGTTGTCAATAGCTATATGCTTTTATTCTTGTTGCTGTTGTTGAGGTTATTGTGATGGCCCTGAGCACAGTATAGTCCTTGTTAGAGTGCAGTGTGCTGATCTCATCTCTAAATTGTGTTCAATGCTCATTTACAGAGGTTTTCTAACATAGAGATGGCTTAATAGTTCTCCGGTTTATCTCCATGTGAAACTCCATCTTCTCAAAAAGAAGCTAGGGTAGGGTTCAAGCTCTGGTAGGGTTCAAGCTTAGACAGCTATAAGCTTCTTCTAGAGCTGCCTTGCAATCAGAGAATAAACTTTATGTTGCAGCTGAAGGTTCTTAGAGAACTTTTAGTTCACACAGGGCATTTATCAGTTAACAAAAAATGAGATTTACAAGTTATGATCACTTGTCTAAGGTCCCATTGGGACCCAGTGGCAGCCTGGAACAGAAGCCAAACTTAACTCCCAGTGCTTCATTCTTTCTACACCATGAGGGCTTTTCATGCTTTATATATTGTATTTAACTCTATCATCTATCTATCTATTATCTATCTATCTATCTATCTATCTATCTATCTATCTATCTATCTATCTATCTATCTATCTATCTAATCTAGCACCTATCATCTGGTCATCCATCTAATCTATTTGAATCTTTTCCCCCCAAATTAAATCTTTTCTAGAGTCCCAGTTTATGAAGGGGGAAAGCTGAGCCGCTCTAACTGAAGGGAGATGCAGAACTTGGACCCCCTCACACTGGCCTTCCCTTTGTCTTCTGCAGCAGCCCTTGAGACCGCCCACATCACTGTCATACCAGTAATTGTGCATCTGTTTCTTTCACATGGTATCAAATTCCATTTTTCTAACCAGTTTTTCTGGTATATGGAGTTTTTGAACCTATTCTGTCCTAAAAAGGGGTCGTCAGCTACTATTCTCCACGTAATATGTTATAAATGGAGAAGCTTTTGGACAGATCACCTTGAACTTTGGTCTTTGTGAGAAGCCTGGGAGCCAGCCTGACTCTGTAACACTGGCCAAGGTTGGTTCTGGAGGATGGGGACGGCCCTGTAGTAGACATGCCTACACCCCACTTTCGTCAACCCAAATATTTCTGCCCTCAGCTAGCAGCACACCCAGCACTGAGTTCCAAAAATTCCACTTAATTTTCTTGGCTTCTATATTCACTCAGTTACAGCTGGACCAGAAGGAGTCTTGGCTCTAAAAGCCTGCAAGGAAAGGCTGTTTTCTCTGAACTTTGTTGCCCAATTTTGCAGGCATCTTAGGTTCAGATAAGGTTTTGGGTGGCCAGTCAATTCTTTCTACATGTTGTTCTGAAATGAACCCAAACTCTGCCAACTTCTGAGATACCCTGGTCAAACTGTGGCAATAATAAACTGACATTCCTGATACTAAAGCCAAGTTTTCCTAAAGGTCATTTCTTCTCACTGTGGCTTCTCCCAGCCATATAACCCTCCCTACTTTCGGGTCCAGGGGGAGTGCTGTCTGAGCAGGCCCCATGAATGGCTGCTTAGAGGCTTCTGTGTGCATGCTCTGGTCGTCCACTTGAGAAGGTGTGGGAGACTTTGGGAAGCATTTCTCAATTATTGCCTATTTTTAGACCACCAAACTCTGTTCTAGTCAATTGAGCCTTCCACTGTAAGAGTTATAATGAGAGCTAAGTGTGTAGTTTCTCTCCTACTCAGCCATGTGTGTGTGTGTGTGTGTGTGTGTGTGTGTGAGTGAGTGAGTGAGTGAAAAGGAGAAAAGGCAAGTTTAAGGAACGCCATCATCTTAGAAGCTCCATGAAGACAGGGAACATGTCTGCCTTGGTTAATCTGTATCTTCTGACCCTGTCCCATACCTAGGACATAGTAAACATTCAGCAAATATTGGTTGAAGGAATGAATGAATATCTGCCTTCCTATATCAATAGAGCTCATATATGTCAGAGTTAAAAAGCACACCAGCCTCTGAGACTCAGAACATGGACTTCAGTGGGTTGTGTATGCCTGGGAGATGGGTCAGTAGGGCTGCCTCTACGTCAGAGGTCACTTATGTGGTGTGTTTTGAAGGGTGTTGGGAGTTCTTAATGGCCCAAATAATCCCATATATCAGATCTGAACAGTCTACTATTTTAGATTAATTTATTTGGGTCTTGAATGTTCTTTGTTCGGCAGGTGTTCTCGGTGAGAATGCTGGTGTTTCTGGCAGGACACCCCCTTTAGATGTATTAATAAAATGGAACAGCAAGGTGGGTGAGGTAGGTGGAACATAGGTTCTGGAGTCAGATGAGCCTGAATTCTAATTTCAGATCCACCGTTTACCATCTGTGTGACTTGAATCAATTATTTGACCTCTTTCAGTGGGTTTCCTTATCTGTAAAAAGGGGATAATAATGTCTGCCTCTCAGAATTATGAACATTTAGTGGTACTGAGTATATGAGGTGACCAGTCACATACTGGCACACAGGAGACACTCAAATAATATGAGGTCTTTTTCTGCTCTTCTTTCCAAGAGAAAGGTCCTTGGCAGAGGTGTGCAAGAGGGTAAGAGAGTGTGGTGAGAACAAATCTTGTCACAGATGTAAAAGTTTGTCTGGGTCTAGTCCCATTGACTAATGTTGCATAATTGGCATGTAAAACTAGTAAACAGAGAAATATGAAACATTTTCTAGTTATGTAATTTTATTGGAACAACCTAACAGGCTTATGCAGTGCTTTTGTACAAATGAGAAAAGTACCACCATAGGGGTATCAACCATCTGGGCTTGCCAATCAGATTGTGCCTCTGGGCACATTTGAGAAGGGGCCATTTCCTCTAGGCATATGCAGCCCTGAGCCTGGGTGCACAGCCTGGCAGGGAAAGCACAGGCCAGATGTCACTCCCTATCTGCCCGCTGAGCCAGTTGTCCCTGTACAGTGACCAGTGCAACCATATGAGGTGGACTTGCCAATGAGAAGGAACAATTTGCAGTAAACCCGGGCTGAGTCATCAAATATAGTAGAAATTTCTGGAGGAAAATCTAGTATTTGAGGCTGAAGCCCCAGTTTAAATCACTTTCACTTCTAACTCTGTAACTCAGGGCAGGATTATGAAGCAGGTAAACATTCTAAACTTCAGTCTCTTTATTTATAAAACAGTGATAACAATACCGTATTAGTTATATATTGCTCTGCAACAAATTATCCTAAAATTTTGCAGCCTCAAAAAGAATAAGCTGTTGTTACATCAACACAGTTTCTGTGGGTTGGGCATTCAGGAGCAGACTGGCTGGTTAAATTGTGCTCAGGATCTTCCATGAGGTCTTGGTCAAGGTTTTTGTGGGTCAATCATTGTAATATACCACATCAATGGAATAAAAAACCAAACCTACATGATCATTTTTATAGCTACAGAAAAAGCAGTTGATAACTCTAACACCCTTTCATGGGAAAAAATATTCAAAGAATCAGGAATAGAAGGGAACTCAACTTAGTAAAGGACATCCATAAAAAATTACAGCTGACATCACAATAGTGACAGACTAGATGTTTTTCCCCAGGACCAAGACAAGGATGTCACTCTCGCCACTTCTATTTAACATTGTACTAGAGAATATAGCCAAGGAAATTAGGGGGAAAAAAAGAGAAAAAAGAAAGTCATCCAGTTTGGCAAGGAAGAAATAAACTGTCTGTACTTTTAGATGACATGATCTTACATATAGGTAATCCTAAGGAATCCACAAAAAATTGATAGAACTATTAAGTTCAGCTAGGTTGCAGGATATACTGCAATGAACAATCTGAAAATGAAACTACAAAATCAATTCTATTTACAACAATATTAAAAAGAATAACATACTTAGAAATAAATTCAATGAAAGAAGTACAATATTTATACCCTGAAAACT
Source organism: Manis pentadactyla (assembly GCF_030020395.1). NCBI lineage: Eukaryota > Metazoa > Chordata > Mammalia > Pholidota > Manidae > Manis > Manis pentadactyla. Next base: position 70,674,809 of record NC_080032.1, read on the forward strand.
GCAAAACATTGTTGAAATAAATAAGATCTGAATAAATAGAAATCATTCCATGCTGTGGGTTAGAAAACTTTATATTGTTAAGATGGATTCATGAATAATGAATCTTCAGTATTCCTCAAGTTTACGATCCCTATCAGAATCCCAGCTGGCTTCTTGGACAAACTGACTCTAAAATTCATCCAGAATTACAAGGGACCTAGAATAGACAAATAATCCTGAAAGGAAAAAAACAAAATGGAGGACTCACATTTCTTGATTTCAAAACTAACTATAAAGCAATAATAATCAAGACAGTGTGGTACTGCCATAATGATAGACATATAGATCAATGGAATAGAACTAACAGTCTAGAAATAAATCCATATGTCTATAGTCAACTGATTTTTGACAAGGGTACCTAGGGTGCCAAGACCCTTCTGTGGGGCAAAGAACAGTCTTTCCAATAAATGGTTCTGAGATAACTGAATATCCACAGGCAAAAGAGTGACATTGGACTCATTTCAAACAACATACCAAAATTAACTCAAAATAGATCGAAGACTTAACTGTAAGAGTGAAAAGCATAAAACTCTTAGAAGATAATATAGGTAAATCTTCCTGACCTTGAATTGATTGTCATATCTTGAATCTGACAATGGATTCTTAGATATGACACCAAAAACAATAGACATAAAAGATAAAAATGATAAATTTGGCTTGTTCAAAATTAAAATATTTTGTGCTTCAAAAATACTGTCAAGAAAGTGAAAGGACAACTTACAGAATGAAAGAAAATGAGTTGCAAGTCATATATCTGTTATGAGACTTATATCTAGAATATATAAAGACCTTTTACAACCCAATATTAAAAAGACAAATAACCCAATTAAAACATTGGCAAAGAACCTGAACATTGGCAAAAAATCTGAATAGAAGTTTCTCCAAAGACGATGTACTTCTGAACACATGAAAAGATGCTCAACAGCATTGGTCATCAGGGAAATGCTAGTCAGAACCACCGTGAGATGCCATTTTACACCCACTAGGAAAGCTCAGTTCTCTACCCTGCTAGCTCCTCATAGCTTTATAATGTGGGCTAAAAAGATGCAATAAGTTAAATCGCAGAATTAGCAAAGAGAAGGGACCAAGAAGAAACACTGAGTTTCTCTGGGTGATTGTCCAGGGAAAGGCGCTTTGCACCCTGATTAATATGGAATCTGTTCCAGCTTAGGGCCGGCCCCAGGAGTGCGGTTTCAGACAGGATGGAGATGAGGGTGTGGTGGAACTGTAGCCAGATGGCTGTAAGCGACCAGCTCCCTTCCTCCCATGTTTATGGCTTCCGGAACATAACACTCCCCAGCTTCTAAAGCCCTCGACAGCAGTGATTTCAGGCTGTCTTCTGGTGCTCTTTGGTTATGAATCTATCACAGACCACGCGTAGAGTTTAGATTCAATTTGATTATAAAAATACAATCCCAGCTTCACAAGTTTAGAGTAGAATCTGATTATTTGGGTATTTCTGTCATTGGCTTGCATGTTTCTTTCTAGCTGTCTGAGTCTAGTTCTTTCTTTAACTTCAGAGACTCCCTTAGAAGTCTAGTCTCTCATGCTGACTCCCTTACTTATCCTCTCACCTATCCAGATATCTCTCTCATTATTTTATAAATATTAACATCTGTGTTAGATGTTTCTAGAACATTTGGGTAACATAGGTAATGTTACTATCATTCAAAGGCTGAGAAAAAGAAGACATGACAGGTTGGGCATTGTAGCCCATGCCTAGTGACTGGTGCCCAAACCTGAGTTCTCTGGGCTTTCTCCTGCCCCTGTTGCTCTTTTCTGCAGTCCCAGATGCTAGGGTTTCCCTTAACTCACAGCACCTTTGCTTTCTTGGAGAAGACAGTGGCCCAGTACAAATCATCCACCTAGACATAAATAGTGTTTACACATTCTCTCTAAATGCTCTGTTCTGGTTTGGGTCATTCCCAGGACTCCTATCTAGCATGTTTAGAAGTTAATGAGAGGTAGAGAGAATCCTGGGAATAGCCAGAGACTAGTCATAGATGAGCTTACAATAATTCAAGATCAAGGCCACTTCTGTAAGCCCCAGGCAAGTTCTGGAATCGTTCTGCCTTCTGAGGCCCCAGATTGGGCTCACTCAGAGGGGACCTGGCATTGGAATCCCCATCCTGGTGTGGATTCCTGCCTTGTGAGGGGAAAACCCTGGCCAGTCCTCTGTGGGGCTGTGGTGGCAGGAGCCAGGACATGGTTATGCCTTGTGCAGAGGTCTAATGAGCCTGTCATCTTGTGTCTTTTCTAAGCACCTAGCACAGATTAGCACAGTTAGCACAAATCAATACTCAATAAATGGTTTGTGAATTTAATTAAGTGGTAACCAATATTTTGTTTTTTCCCCCTCCAGGAAATCTATTCTACAAATGAAATACACTTAGCTGAAATTCCTCCCTTTCTCTTTCTTTCTCCTTTTCTTTTTTACCTCCCTCTATACATTCATTTATGTAGAAATGTTCACATTTTTGGAGTGTCTTACAGTCTCCTGAAGTCCTACACAGAGAGGAGGGCAGAATATAAACAAATCATGAGCCTCCTCAAAATAATCTCATTTGATCTGTACATTTCACAACTTTTACCAAGACTGCCTATCAAATATAAATCATCATTAATTAATTCCACCCTGCATCCAAGTGTTTGTTCTATTTCATCTTTCCATTTCCTGCATTAAGAAGCTATTAGCCATCATCCTCCACTCCCACCCCTGGAGGGAGAAAAAAATCCTCTTCATTTTCTTTGGGTGGCCTGTGAGGGTTCCTGAGCAGATGTTCAGGGAGTTAGATTTCAGCATCTGTACTTTTGTGTCTGGATCACTTTGTTAAGCTATTAAAATTCAATGAACTGCGATCTAAGCCCCTCTATTATAAAACCCTCAGTTCAATTCTGTTATTTAAATGAACTCTTGTGCTCCGAGTGTGTAGTTTCTTACAGTCACTAGTGCCAGTTTGCCATTCAGGGAAGAGTTCAAAATTATTTAGATCCTAACACATATTGACAATTATTTTTTCAACCAATTCAGGGCCTTTAAGGACCTCAGAGAAGTGCATTGTGGCAGTTAGCTTCAGGAGAATGATACACAATCTCTTGACCAAGTCGCAAGGTTTTCTTTAAACATCTTACCCCAAGGTTTTCAGCACAGAATGCTATTGTAGCCCAGCAATTTCTGCATATACTTTCTTAGCAAGGAAAGCTCAATTCTGTACCCTGCTAGCTCCTCATAGCTTTATAATGTGGACTTTAGACCGATGCAAAGTTAAGTTCTCAGGTTCACTGAGGAGAAATAGTGCTTTATGGCAAGTGGAGGAGAAATGAATTCACTAGGTTGAAAACAATCTTGATGTGATGCTTCTTTCTGGGGAATAAGTATTTGACAATTTAAATTTAGCAACCAGGTTGAAAATCGTACGTTTATACATTATAAAATGTATTATTCTGAAGGACAGAAGGGAGGAAACCTGTAGGAGAGAAAGAATGAAAAACAACTAACTGGGTTCCAATAGCTTACAGGGTCCCCTGGGGAGGGTTTTTTAAAGACAAAGAAGTCCAAGAGAACTGCTTGCTCCCTAAAAAAACAATATGGTTTTAATAACATAAGAAAACAATTTTGATCCATGAGAAAGCAGAGAAGGGTAGAAATTAACTTGGCAGGGCCACAGGTTGCTCTAAAATGATCTCACAAGTGGAAGTTCGCCAGGCTACCAATGAAAAGGATGGACAAAAATTGAAATACTTTTCTGAGAGAACCAGAAACGCCAAAGCAGGAAATGAAATGCAACTAGCAAAAGACATATAAAGAGCAACGGGGAAAAAAAATGTATTATTTAAATACTAATGTCATAAATGAGAGAGATACAAAATAGCGCCCTTCATAAATGAAAAAAGAAAGCTAAAAATATGGGATACTTAATTGCCAAAGTTTAAAAAGTTTTAAATTATGAAAGTAATGTCTCACATGCATTGCTTCCATTCACGCACAACCAGTTTGTGTACATTTTAAAAAACATTTTGGTACCTTTTTTTCTGGACCTGTATACTAGAAAGCTTTTTCAGAGCTATATACTTCTGAATGTGGCTAGGTCGAATTGAGATGTGCTGTGTCAAATACACTTTGGATGTTGAAGATTTAGTAAAAAAAATCCAATTAATTTTTATATCGATTACATGTTTTAAGTGATTATATTTTGGATAATTGTGTTGAATGCAATAGATTCTTGAAATTAATTTCACCTAAATTATATTGCTATTGGATGGTGCTGTTCTATTTTTTATTTTCTATACATAATAAACAGGAAGTCTGGGTTTGTTAACCTAGATCATCCAAAGTTAGTTAATGTGGGAGTCAGAATTTCAAAATAAAGAGTTAAAAAGATTATGATTTTTATCTTGAAAATGTAATAAAAATTGTGTGAATAATTTTATTTTGAACTTTAAAAATAAAATTTAGGTTGTATTTGCAATTATACACCAGTTCTTAGAAGAAAATGAATAAAAAAAGAGGGGAAGAGGTCATGGATAAGTTTTCCAAAGAAAATGAAAGACATCTTAGCACTTCACCTTGATTATTTTGTAACACAATCACACAGATTGTGTAAAAAGTTGGAGGAGTTCATAAGTTTCCTCAATGGCCTCTCATGAAACTGTAATAGATTATTCTCTTTGCAGGGCCCATCTTGTTATCATCCTTATTTACTTTCTCTTCAAATTGCTGTTGATCTAACTCTCTAGATCTTTATCTGCTAGTGACTTCGCATGAGATTTGTGCAGCTTTGAAACCTCTCTCCTAATTTCATTAAATCTTGCAACTATGGAGACTGGATAATGAAAATGTAGATAAGGAGGACCCTGTTGTATATTTACATAGCAGGCGTAACATTGCGATACAATCCTATGCTCTCTACTGCCACCTAACACTACATCCAGTTATTTCCCAGTTTAAGAATCCACTTATCGTTAAGTGAACGACTACGCAATAGTCTATCTTATGGGTAAATCATAATCTGTGATTTATTGAATCATTCCCTTGTTTGGGATGTTTATGCTGTTTTATTTATTTTTTCTATTGTAAACAATGTAATAACATCTCTGAACACAAATTTTATTACAGTTCTGTTTTTGTTTCTGTTAGATACTAGAGGTCTAATTATAAGATAAAATATGACAGACATTTTTATGCAAATTGCCAAATAGTTCTTCTGAATATTAGTAGCAATTCACACTCTTAGCAGCAGCATATAACTGTTCCTGGAATCATACCTTTGCCAATACTGAGTATTACCAAGAAAAATATTTTTGTTAGTCTAATATGCAAAAATGATATCTATTTTTTTGTTTGAATTTCGTTGATAATGGGTTTTAAAAATGGTCATTAACACTTTACATTTTACTTTCTGCAAATGCTCTGTTCATGTTGTTTTTCATTTATCTATGGCTTCTGAGCTCTCTATTCTGTTCTGTTGGTTTATTTGTCCATCCCTTATGAATACACTCTGCCAATACTTCTATCCTATTATGAATTTTGATTCCTGGTAGAGCAAGCCTTCTCCCTCTACCTACTTCAGGATTGTCTTGGTGATTTTGAGGATCAAGTAAATATTTGAATGGAATTATGTTCCTTTTATAGATTTATTCGGTGAGAATTGATGTCTTTCAACATTAAACATTGCATTCACAGACATATTTTATTTCTCCATTTATTTAGGTCTTTCCTTAGGGACTTTAATATTGTAAAGATTTGGTGTACTGTTTCTTAGTTCTGTAGATATCTTACAGATTTTGTTGCTATTGTGAATGAGATTTTTTCCCATTGTTTTCTAATTGTTTATGATTTATTTATAGACATCTGTTGACTTTTTAACAGCTTTTTTGTGATGTAATTTACATACCATATATTCATCCATAGAAAGTGTACAGTTCAGTGGTTTTTAGTATATTCAAAAATATGTACAACCACCATCACAGTTAATTTTATCTCATTTTCATTACCTTGAGGGGGAACCTGATATCTTTAGATATTTTCGTATCTTTCCATCTCCCACCCTCCTCCAGCCTAAGTGTCCCCTCACCTACCTTTCTGTTTCTGTAGATTTCCCGATTCTGGACTTTGATATGAATGGGACCATACAATATGTGGTCTTCTGTGACTGTCTTCATTTAGCATAAAGTTCTCAAGATTCATCCATGCTGTAGTATGTATCAGGACTTCATTCCTTTTTAAGGCTTTATAATATTTCATTGTAGGTATATAGTCTATTGACATATATATATCGATTTTGTTCTAATAACATTTCAGAGTGCTTTTATTAATTTTACTGGTATTAATTTTATATGTAGATTTTCTATTGATAATTCTGTCCTGTGCCACAGTAGGAGAGTTTTATAAATTATTTTTTATTTTGTACTTTTTCTCTGTCCGTTTTCACTTTTACCAGTCTTGAAATGTCTGTCTACATAGGATAGCGGGTTAGCTTATGAAATTAAAAGTTTTTATTTCTAATTTTTGTCTTATTCCTGAATTTAATGTAATTGCTTTTAAGATTTTACCATCCTATATTTATTGCTGCATTATTTACTATAGCCAAGATAGGGAAGCAGCCTAAGTATCCATCAGTAGATGAATTGGTAAAGAAGATGTGGTACATATACACAATGGAATATTATTCAACCATAAGAAGAAAACAAATCCTCCCACTTGCAACAACATGGATGGATCTAGATGGTGTTGTGCTCAGTGAAATAAGCCAGACGGAGAAAGACAAATACCTTATAATTTCACTTATTTGTGGAATATGAATACAAAGCAAAACAGAATGAACAAAACAGCAGTAGACTCATAGACCCTGAGAAGGGACTGGTGGTTACCATGGGAGAGGGGCTGGGCTGGGTGGGCAGGTTGGTTGAGGGGGATAAAAGGGCACGAAAAATCTCAATTATAATGGGGTCACGGGGATAGTAGTACAGAAAAAAAATTTTACCATAAAATATATTGTCTATAGGAATTTGGTGAACACACTTTTTGGATTAAGAACATTATATTTTACCCTTTGTTAAGGTTTTTTTTCATGACCAAATTAAATTTTGGCTGATTATTTTGTATCTATTGAAATGATAGGATTTTTCCTCCCTTTAATCTGATAATGTGGTTTGTTAATTAATAGATCTTCTAATGTTGAATTCCATGTCATTAAACAATTCTTCAATCATTCAATATTATTGATTGGATACCTATATATATCAGGTGCTATGTTAACTGTAGAAACACAAAGATAAATAACAGTCCCTTTCTTCAAAAAGCCTACCATTTCCTTAGAAAAGTAAGAGATGAAGGAGGGCAGGTGAATAACAAGTTTCCAGTGTTTTCTATATGCCAGGTTCTCTGTTAGATACTGTAGAAGTGTATTCTGATTTAATTCTCCCAATAACCCTGTAAGATAAGCCCAGTAGTTTTATCCATTTTATAGATTAGATATCTGGGGCCTTGAGAATGAAGTCATTTGCTCAAAACCAGGATTCAAACCAAGATTTTCTAGCTCTTAAGCCCAGGCTTTTGCAACATACAAGTGACAAGTATTGTGGTTGTTCAGAGCATGGAGAGCCACTTTCAGTTAGGGTGGTCAGGATATTTATGGTCTCCAGAAAATGATGGATTCAAAGGAACCCTTCATTGGGTGGGCAGGCCCGAGGCAGACAGGTACAGCAGACAGCAAATGAAGCAGAAGTGGAGGTTAGCAAAGGTACAGTCAGGAAAGCGCAAAATAGCCCAGTGAGCAAAGAGCAAACTGTTTGGCTGTGATGTACAAGTTGTGAGCTGGTCCTGGGAAGTCACTCTAGAGAGAAGGGAGGATTAGTTTATGAAAACTCTTGCAGTCATGTGCAGCCAGATTGGAGCAGGCGAGCCAGAATCTGTCCTACTCCATGTCTCAGTCCTTAATGATGTTCTTCTCTTTCAGAACACTTTTCGATTTGTAGTTCCATATTCACTAGTGTTTTCTTGAACAGCATCTGTCTCTCCTACCAGGTTGTAAGTTGTCCTGCTGGAGTAGGGGCAGTCTGTGTCTGCTTTTGCTCACTTAGTTCCCACATAAAGCCTGGCACCGAAAAGATGCTCATTATGTATTTGTTAAATAAGAGAATATACTTCCTGACTAGGGAGGAATCAATACGAATAAAATGGACAAGAAGGAAAGAAGATTGTAAAATTTTTAAAGAGAAGAACTGACTTGACTTAGTGATTAACTATGGAGATAAGAGAATGGCTTTCAAGTTTAGTCCTTAAGTGATTAATTAAGAGAGAGGTTGTATTGCTAACAGAAACACAGAAGCCAGAGAGATAATGATTTTAATTTTAGATAACATCAAATCATGATGAAGACCCTGAGGAAGACAACATCCACTAAGAATTTTCAGGTCAGAGCAGTCATATGTGGCAATGCAGATTTGGGAAACAATTTCAGAATGAAACACACCCATTCAAGAGAGTCAATGACATTAACAAGGAAAAGAGTATAAACAGGATAGCAGAGGCCCTGGGAACTAAATCATGACAAACCTCTATATTAAGAAGACAGTGAAATGCAGAGGAATTGACAGGGAGGCCTGGGTGCAGGCAGAGGGATGGAGCCCTGTGTGTTGTGTGCTGCCATACGAGTCTCGGGAGGAATGAATCCCACTGAGTGGAACATCAATATTGCAGAGGAAGAATGAGGACTAAAAATTAGTCATTGACTTTTAGACAATTCCTTGATGAACTTTGGGAGTAAAGTATCTATACAGCATGAGGTGCAGCAAAAATAGTGATTTCAGGAAAAGAAGAGACTGTATAGACCACTGATTTTAAAAGTGTGGCAATGGAAGGAAAATAAAAAGAGGATTGTAAATAGTGGAAGAAACATTAAGGACCATTTCCAAAATTACTGGAAGTCTGAGCGTGCTCATAAGCAGAGGAGGCAATGTCTGTGGAGAGGAGAAATCAAAGGTGCTGCTGGATGGGGTCAGCCATGCTTATTGAGAGAGGAGGGTCAGGACGAAGCGATGAAACAGGTGATGTGATTAAAAGAGGATGCCCTTTCTGTAAGGAACAAACAGGAAAGTCTTTGAGCTAGAAAAGGAAGGAGAGGCATCAATCTTTCATAAGAGATTATCATTTCTTGTCAATATTGCTGATGATGTTGGAGTGGGAAGTAGAACTGAGTGCTTGAAGGACGAAGAGCAATAGGGGGCAGGTGTCAACATCCCTGATGTTCTCCACTTGCACAAGCTGAGAATGGGACAGGAATGAGTTGTTGCCCTAGAGCAAGCTGCCTGTCTGCCAGGCCAGTAGTGACACAGCCTCTTTAAAATGCTCCAGAAGCCATGAGAACCAAAAGCTGGGAGAAAAAAAGAAGCAGCTTCAGGGGCTGACACAGAGCAGAAGCCACAGTGCATTCTGGGATTGTGCTGACAGCTGGCCCCAGCCATGACGTGCCCCTGCCGTGCCCCTCTGAGGACTGTGGGAAGAGGCTCTTTCCTGTGTACACAGGTGGAGGACACCACATTTCTAACCTCCAGCTCTGCCTCTGGCCCAGCCCAGCTACCAACACCCTTCCTCTGGGCTGTTAACTCTCATGCCTGGTCAGGCATAGGGCAGCTCTGAGGCAGTAATGAAAATCCCTTAGGTCCCCTCACAACAGTTTTGCAAGGGCTCTCCCAAAAGTGATCTCATCTCATTCTCATGGCACCACAGCGTTATTGCCACCAGTTTAAAGATGCCCATCATTAAATGTCTGAGTAAAACCATGCAACTAAAGGTATGCAGGCCTTTTGATTAGAAAACCCCAGCTGTTTCAACCACTCACACTGTCTGCACCTGACTGGTCCACTTTAGTGGTGAGGAGGTGGGTTCTGGGAATTGGGAGGCAAGAATGACAAAAAAAAAAAAAAAAAAGAAGAAGGATGAAAAACTGGGGGGCAAACTTTATATTTGCCACCCAGCCTGAGTTTGCCAAGGATAACTGCCTCCTCCCGGGGGAATCAGAAAGCCATTCCCATTTCTGCTTTAGGCAACTGATGCTGCCTGTACATGTAAGATCTTCTCATGGAAATAAAAGGCTTAGTGAGTTATTAGAAATAGTAGAAAAGGCAATTTATGTGTGTGGTTTGTGATGGTGGGGGTGGGGACATGGACAGGAGTGAGAAACATCTGAACCTGTACTTGTCAATCTCAGGCAAACCTTATTACTTGAAATATGAGGGAAATGACCTGTTTCCTCCCCCTGCACCTTGGATGCCTGCTGGTCCACTCCCAGGTGAAGGGCACCAAGCAGATATGTGACCCTGGACCAATTGCTTCATTTCTCTGGGCTCCGGCTTCCTTTCCTGGAAAACAATGAGGTTGTTCGAGATGATTCCTCAGATTGGACTAACATGAATAGTCTCTGAGCCTATGATTCTTAGGAGAATGGAAATCACCAGAGCAGGAAGAGAACAGTTTTCTTTATGCGGAATTCCTGTTCAAGGCCTTTTCTGATTTCCCGCAGGGGCAGTGAAATCATTAATTAGCCCGTGAAACATCATTTTCTTGGAGGTGGGTTGTGTCATTGTGCTATTTGCAAAACTAACCAACTAACTAACTGGTTAATTAACCGACTAATCAACTGACTGACTAACACATACCTGGACAGGCGCCAGAGAGCAGGGAAGAAGCCACTGCAAACATCCTCTTCGGTGGAAACCAGGGACAGGGGTTAAATTAACAGGGAGAGGCGCCCCCAGCAATCCTGGCACTGCAGCGTCCCATGCCCTCCAACGTGGACAACAGTAACCCTTGTGACCAGCTGGACTAGTGTCTGAGCCAGGCCACTGTGGACCATTTACAAGTACGAATTCTCTCTAAGGCTCGAATGGCCGGTCGGCAGCCTAGGGATGTTTCCTGACAAACCTGTAACAGCCCAGGGCTCCTCAGCTTGCAGGGCACCAGTGACTTTGGTTTCATGTGGCTGTGCCAGGTGTGGAGAGGCCCTGTGTGCACTTTCAGTCACGTGACCTGTGACTCAGGCCCTTTCTGGTTTGTGCTTGTTGGAGTAGGGGAACCACCGGGGAGGCCGAGTGAGGAAAGCCTGTGCAGTAACTTTCTGGGAGCTCCTGAGTGATAGTAACTCACTAGGGCTGAGTGATAGCAGCTGGTTCCACGGGCTGCCCCAAGCCCTTTCTGGGGGAGCGTAGCAAAGTTCTCTTATAGCTGCAGAATTGCCATTTTCAGATGAGGTGTCCAAAGCTCATGGATTCCATCTGCTGTCTGCAACAGAAGTAAGCCGCGATCCTCCGAGGGAAAGACCTACATCTCACCTTTAATGAAATAGTTTGTCACTTAACCGCCTTATTGCAGAAATATTTTTTGTGCTATTTAACCTGAACCCACCCTGCCATGCTGTAGCACAAATCCTCTTACCCCGGGAAACAGAGTAGAAAATTCATGTCAGGACAGTAGGAAAGTCTAAGAAACCTTAAGAGAAGATGCTATTCAAACGTTTTCTCTTTCCTGCCAATGTATAGCCCTCTGTTCTTCCAAACCAGATTTCAAAGATGCCCGCTTTAGCAATCTTTCGCTGATGAGCCCTTCCTTTCCACAGAATAGACCAGAGCACACAAGCTCAGAGTTTATATTTTATCGTGTGTTTGTCCTGATTGACATGCTATTTTGAAAATATTTTGTATCTATTTCAGGGCACAGTCTGCATTTCCAAGTGGTTCTGATTCTCTTTAATGCAACTCTGGTGTTGAGCAAAGTGGCCAGGCTTGGAGTCAGAAGTCTTGGATTCGTCACTTACCAGCTGCTCACGTGAGGCTCATGTCTCAATACTTGAGAGGCTCAGTTTATTCATAATGGAGAAAATGGGGCTTTAGCTTCTGGGGTCATTGTGAAGATAAACAAAGGAATGTATCAGAAAGTGCTGAGGATAAGGGCTGACACTTTACAGGTGACACACCAACACTGATTCCCATTCTTTAGGGACAGGGCCATTTTCTGTTTCTATGGTTTTTCTCTCTGAGGCCTCAGTACACTGCTTTGCCCACAGAGTAAGCTTAGTGAGGAAGGTGGACTCTCTCTCTAGGTGGTGGTGGAGCACAAGTAGGCTGGGCAGGATTTAGGGCCATTTGGAGGTCTGGTGAATTCTGGAGAAGCCCAAGATGCAGGGTCCTGGCCACAGATGGGTTGAAGGAGATACTGAGGTCTGAGCTGGGGAATTAGGTGAGGCAGCATCTATGGAACAGAAAAATCTAGGGGAAATTGAAGAACTGAGGACTGTCCTACAAGGAGTCTGGTGTGGGCATATGTGGAATTAAAAAGGGGCCGGTAATGTCACCTGTTAAAAAATCTGTCTCTTGCCACTTCCCCAGCTCTCAGAGTTCACCTTTGTGCTGCCTTCTCTGTGTTACTGGGTCACTTCAACAAGTCCATTGTGATTCTTATCTGTGGGAGGTGGGGTTTCTTTATCCAGGCACTCAGTTTGATTTCCTAAGAGGGCGCAGAAATAATTACTGGGAAAGTAATTTATTTTCCTTGAAAAATAAATGTGGCTCCTCAGCTCCTCTGCAGGGAGGGAGACTGGGAGGAGAGAAGGGGGGTGTTGAGGGGAAGGGGGCTTTGTTGGAGGGCCGTGAGCCGGCTGCTCCGGTGAGTGCAGGGGACAAATGGTGACGCGTTTATGTGACTCCGGAGAAGCAGGTAAGATCACTTGGGTTGAGCAGCCTGCTGCACAAGGGTTCTGTCCAAGGAAATGAAATTTGGGTGGGAAAACTAAGCCTGGAGATTACTGAGTGTGAGGGCAGGGCTTGTTCATGGAGGGCGGGGCCTGCTCTTTTCCTCTACCTGCTGTGCAGGGCAGGGAGCCTGCCGAAGGTCAAGGAGAGGGAAGGTCATGGCCACTCCACAGCTCAGGCTTTGGTCTGGCAGCAGCTGCTCACTTATTTTTCTACAAGTGCCTTGAGCTAGGCCAGGCCACCAGGTGGTAAATAGATGCTTGTGCTTGGCGATTTTGTTTTGCAGAGCCTCAGATGCAGACGAGTTTGACACATTCGACACATTCCTCAGTTCATTAGCTCTGGTTTTATTTTGGTTGTTTGTTTTTCCCTGTCATCCCTGATCTTCGCTCGCATTTCTCTTCTGCTTATTTCCCACTCCCCCAACCACCAGTCCCTGAGTCATATGACAGTCTCTAATCACAGGACCACTGTCCTTCTACCTGTGCTCTGTTGACTTCTGCAGGATCTTCTCTGGGCATATGCCCAGCCTGGAGCACTGCGGGGCATGAGAGGTGTGAATACTTAACTTCACTAGACACTGCCTGGTTGCTTTTCAGAATGGCTGTGCCATCTTAATGCTACTCCAGAAATGCACGAGCAGATCATTTCCCTGACTCTTCTCCATTACTTGGTATTATTCTGCTAATCTTTGTGTATTGGGTGTACATAAAGTAGCATATGACTATCTTAAAAATTGTATTTGTCTGATTTCTAGGCCATCCTAGAAATATATATCTCATCTCATACTTGTCCGCTCTGTAACTTGTGTATTACATGTTTTGCTCATTTTTCTTTTGGGCTTCCAATCTTTTCCATGTTGCTTTGCAAGAGTTTCTTGTATATGTTAGACATATAATCATCTACCTATGTGGACACCATAATTTTTTCTTGTGTTGTTCTTATCCAGGTTTGGAATTAAGGTTATGCTTATTAGCCTCAATGAAGTGACTGGCATTTTAATTTTGAAGAACGCTTATCTTTCTATGCAAGTTTTGAATTTATTCTTTGCCAATGCTGGCACTTTATGTGCCTAGGTATGGATCCTACTCCTTATCTAGGTTCTGTGATCCTCCATAGGTCTCTTCAATTCTACTTTTTTATTCCATATCTTAACTTTAATATTTTTGGTTACTTTTGTAGAAAACATTAAAATTTACACAGTGTTTATTTATTATTAATCTTCATAAGTGTCATAGTATTCTTTTGCATTTATTTCTCTTCTTACTGGCATACTTCTTCCAAGAGTATATTAAAGGAGGTTTTACATACGCCTGAGATGTCATTAATTTGTCCCCAGTTTTCAAGACAGTTTCACTGGTATTAAAATTCTAGGTTGAAGTTTCTTGTCTTTCAACACTGAAAAAAATTATTCTCTTGGTCAGCATCCATTGTTGATATTAAGAATTCCTATTACTTTTCAGGGGATCTACACCCATCTCTCTGGAGATTTTTAGAGCTGCCATTTTTGTTTTTGGTTTCATGAAACACGTATTTATTTTGTTTACCTTCTGAGGCCTCATAACATGAAAGCAAAGGAATAAAAACTAGTATAAACTTTCAACACTGAAGAGAATGTGGAGAGGGTCTTTAGAGGATAAACGACTGAGTGGTGCATGGCTTGTAGGATCTTCCTCTTAGAGGAGGTCTGGGGAAGGAGGGGGGCTGATGAAGTGAGGCCCACAGAGCAAGATGCTGTGAGGAATATACAGAGTGGGCGGCTGTCAAGGGAGGGTGTTCATGTGGAATCCTGGAAGGGCAGAGGACTCAAAAACTCTAGATTTGATGGTGAGCAAGAGAGAGTTATGGGCTGAGAGAAACCCCCTACTTCTCTACCCTTGTGTTATGAGGGACGGACCATTGCTTTAAAGAAATGGAACAACCTGCTCTAATTGTGGGAGCAAATGCCACCTCTGGGCTCCATTTCTACTCACTGTGAAGTGGAGCCCGGTCACCAGTGATGTCTGCTGGGGGACAGCTAGGTCCACAGCTTTGCTGATCCCATCAGTGACAAGGTGTTTGAAGGACTTGGGATACATGAAAAAGAAACGTTGTGAAATAGAGAAATGACTCCATAGGAAAACAAGAGATAATTCAGGGTAAATCAGGAGTTTGTAAGAAACTAATTTGAATCCTCAAAGACGTTTATGAAGACACCACATCAATTAAACAAAATCATACTATGAAAAGACTAATAAATTTAGGATAAAATAGAGGAAGAATAAAAGAAAGAGTATAAAATGATCAACAACAAAAGTAACATTTAATTTTATTAATAGTCCAGAGGCTCTAACTGATAGATCTAAAAAGAAAAATATGTGGGAAGAAACTACAAAGAAACATTACAAGAGAATTTCCCAGAGTTGAAGGCTATGAAAGTTAAGAAATTAATGTTTACCTAGTACCCACCATAATTAATAAAAGACAGCATATGCAACATTTAAAAATTCAGAACACTAATAATACAAAAGAGATCTACAATGTTTCCAGAGAAAGAGAGAGGAATGGAGAAAAAATGATAACACACAAACAAATGGGCGTCAAAGACTTGTAAGAGCAACACCAGATGCTAGTAGACCATAAAGAAATGCTTCAAATTGTGAAGGACAATGACTTTCAACGAGAATTCTATATACAGCAAAAATAACTGCAAATTGTGAGGGGAGAAGAAAAGACAAAAATTTTCAGACCAGTAAGGCCTTGGAAAGGTTTAATGCTGCACATCTTTTTTAAGGAAGTCATATGAGAGGCATTCCTTCAAGATAAGGGGGTAAAGTAAGTCAGAGGGAGACAAAGAATTCTGGAAGCAGTACCTCCAGCATTGGACAGGAATGAAGAGAAACCTAAAGGGCACTTTGCTCCAGGTCTAGTGAGAGATCAGTGCAGATTTTGCTGAAGGAAACACTAATTTGTGTCCTTCACCATTTGTGAAGATTTCACAGGTGCAGAAAAGTTATCAGCTGACCAAGACCAATAGGAGGTAAGCAGTAAGCTAGCAATCTGGAGCCAGCTAGACTGCTAAGCCTGACCTTTTACTCCTTATCATATATTACTTCTTGTAACTTATCTTAAAGTGATTAAAGGTTTCCACTGGGAAATTAAAATAGAGGTATATTACATGTGTGCCAAACACTCATTTACTAGAGGGACAATGCAAAAAAAAAAAAAGCCTATGTAAAATTATTAAATTAAGAAATAACTTTATAGAAATCAAGAAATAGTTTCTAGAGAAATGAGGGTAACCACCTGGAGAGAAAATTTTTAAGAGTGAAATGTGATTTCATTGATAGATAGATGGGGAAGAGGAAAGCAAGAGATTATTTCTTTGGATTTTAAGTCTTCTGCACTTAAAAAAAATTAAGATTCTGTGCACATATTATTTTGAAAATTTAAAGATTTTATTTCTGTGTATTTTTAAAAGGATTAATAAGGCTAGTCTGAAAGATAAGCTAAATGAGGAATTCTATCGGTGTGCTAAGGAGTAGAAGAGTAAAAGTTGGTGGCCTGGTGGAGAACGGTATGGTTGAGAATGTGTGGACTGCAGGGTGACTGGGGGTTGGCAGGTGTAGCAGGCAGTGACTCTGGAAAAGTAGACCAGGGCAAGGCTGGGGAAAGCTGAAGAGTCTGAAATTTCCTCTGTTGGCCACGGGAACCTAGGGAACGTTTTGAGCAGCGTGATTCATCTGTGTTTCAGAAGGCTCATCCTTGTGGCAATAGGAGTAGGTTTGGAGTGTGGGAATGACAGGCGGCAGGAGGCTAGAGCAGAGGCAGTTCTAACCATCTAAAGAGACTGCTGGGCCTGAACTGAGGCTTGTGATCTGTGAGGAAACTGCAGCTCCACCGCTGCAGCTAGAGTCAAAAATCTTCCTGCCGCTTTAGCCGCGCCCGGACTGCAGTCTGCTGTCCAGAGCCCTCCTGGTGGCTAGGGGGTGGGGGGGCCCTGCCCAAGGGACATGCGGATGGGCCAGCAGGGGGCGGGCAGCAGGAGGCCACGTGGAATCACCCCACCTCTCACCATCAGGAGCCACTAGGAGCCCACGCCTGGGCAGTGTCTCCTTTCAGCTTTTCAGACCTTACAATAAGCTTTTTCTTGGCTGCTTTTCAAGACATGTTTTAGTTTTTACTGCAAGATTTTTACTAACTTCTCCCCACCCCCCTCCACACCCTTTAATGATTCCCTTGGTTTTTATAAGCAGTTTTCAGTTTTTTCCTCCTGCCTTGCCAACTCATCTAAGAAGTAGGATTTTTCTCCCTTCTTTTATTATAAGTATCTTTAAAATAGTAAAATGGAAAAAATGAATATTCGTAAACTTCTGGCCTCCTGCTTTCTAGGTTCACACCCACTGGCCCTCCCTCTGAGGCTTATAATAACATTCCCCCCTGCTGGGCGGGTGTGTGACCAGAGCCCTCGGGTGGCCTCAGCCCTGTCTCTCCTGTTTCATTATTTCTGCCATTTCTGCCCTGCCTTCTCACCCACCTCCATCGCTGCCTTTCTCCTGCTGGCCGGTTGCCAGGCAACATAGCTCAGGGGTAGAAAGGCTGACTGGAAGAGCACTGCTGTTTCTCCCTGGTGTAGCAGCCTGGCTGGGAGTTGGGCAACATGCTGAAGGTCAAAGGCAGCCATCCATAGCTGTGGCATTCTCTCCACGAGGTGAGAACCTGACTCAGGAGGGAAAATACTCAAAGGCAGCGGACGGGGTGAAGTAGGGTAGTTGGCCTCCACACCCAAGACACTGGGTGGCTCCTGCATTCTGGCAGAGGAGGGTCAAAGCTGCGCTGAATAGGTCTTTGTGCATTTCAGGAATGTGAATTTCATTTCCCTGTCCCTCCACTGACTGCGCTTGGAATTTAGATTTGACACTGCAAACAGGACAAACTTGTTCATTAGCAGAAGTTGAACTTTCGGATTGAGGATCCACTTCTGTAGTACCGAGTTACTCAAAGTACGGCCTGGGAACTAGCAGCATAGGCATTGCCTGGGAGCTTGTTAGAAATGCAAACCTCAGTCCCACCTCAGACCTGCTGAACCAGAATCTGCATTTTGTCAGGATGGCCAGTTTGTATGCCTGTGAAATATGAGAACCACTGATCAAACACTACTGTCAACCTGGTGCGAATGAGAGCTTGTGGTGGACAGGGCAACTCCTGTGTCCCAGAGACTTTGCCTTTTCTCCTGCTCACTGGTGCATCACAGCCGTAATAGCCTTGGACTAGACGGAGAAGGGCTTGTACAAATGTAGAGGTGGTCTTAGCCTGCAGGAGCCCCTTGCCCTTTCTCACATCCATCCTTAGCCTGCGCACGTGTGAGACCAGGCCAGGCAGGTTATCTCACCTCATCCTCAATAGTCCTATGGGGTGACAAAGCAGGGTTATTAATCTAATTTTAAACAATGAACCCCAAGTTTATTGATGAGGAAATGACTACCTTGTTGAAGGTCACAGAGCTAGGAACTGGCTCACTCTTGTGATGGCTGAGCATCCCTTTTTCCACATTCCTTTGGATGTGACCTAGGCTAGAAGTTCCAGTCCTTTTCAACATTAAAAGCTCAGAAATGTAATTATTAAAAAAAAAAAAAAGAGAGAAAAGCAATCAGAAATATAATGTTGGGCTTGGTTTGAGTCATAAATTCCACCATGTAAGGATGAAACTAAGTACTTCTCCTGAGCCTCTGCAAACGATTCCAGTAGTTCAGAGGCCCTTTTTGAACAAGAGATTATATGGATTGAGTTTCAAAGAAAAGAATGCTGAAAGAAATCTTCCAGATGAGAATGGTCTCCAGATGTGAGCACCACTCTTCCAGATGTGTGCAACAACGGGACAGGGAAACGGGGGAGTGAGATGCCTCACATGTCTGCAAAATGAAATGGAAAAACTGCTCTCAGCCACAGGGTAAAGTAGGACAAGGGGAAGAGAAATGGAATCCAAGTTAAACTGTTCAGCGTGGGGCCAGACTAACTCTCCGGAATCGTTTCCACATGGGCTAACACTTTAAATACGTGGTAGCTGGGGAGACCACTGGGTGTTGTGCCTTCTCAGACCTGAGCGTATCTGATCAGCCCCTTAAAGGAGTTCCCCAGGCAGGGCTGCAGAGCAGGTGGGTAGGCTTTGAGTCCTGCTCCGTTAGAAAAGCCCTGAGGCCAGAATGTGGAAGGAGAAGGAGCCAGACTTGCGTAAACTCTTTCTTTCTTGGTCAGCTCCTTCTCCCGGGATAACCTGGCTTGCTCCTTTACAGCGGCTGGGAGGTCCCGTGTTGCCCAGATGTGTAAATCTGAACCCACAGAAGACTGGACCTTGTGGCCACGTCAGCGGGGTTTGCTGAATCTTTGAAAATCTGAGTAATTGTTGGACTCCCGGCCGCACAGAATAAAGCTGCTTTATTTCCCTCTGCTAGCGCCCGCACCTTCTCCAGGAGGAGCTGCCAGTGACTGCCCCAGGTATACGTCTCCCTACCTCCCCCTTGCCCAGCCCTTCCTCTTCTTCCATGTGAAGGCTATCCCCAAGCCCCAGGTTCCGTGTCACTCTGGAAGTGTGGTTTTGATTCCCTCTTACCTCTACATTTTTCAGGAACTCAGATAATTCACTCTGGTCCCACTGGTGGATATTCACATTATTATTTCTGTCTGAAAATTCTCAAGATCTAAATGCCACATTCCAACCAAATGACTAAAATTTAAGTTGCTAAGTATATTGTTAGAACATGTGCATGTGCAACAATGCCTACGTACCGATCACACACACGCATTGGTATGATCTTTGGCCAATATGCTAATAATACAATTAATAATTATTAAATTGAAAAAGTTAATTAGCTACCCTCCATCTTCTGTTATCCTGTGTGGATCCTAATCTTCTGTGACCTGCAGCCCAACACATTTGCCAAAGCCATGCCAGTCAGAAGGAAGGTACTGAGATCACTGCAGGGCTGATGGGGGCAGCCTGGGTACATAGATACATGTGTGTACTCTGGGAATCAAGTCCCAGGAAGTACATAGTTTCATCATCATCACCACCACCACCACCACCACCATCATCATCATCACTACTGGCTAATTGTGAGTTCTTTATTTCATTTTGTTTTAATTCTAATTGGTGTTGCATTCTCAAGCTACTGTTTGAAGTTTGATTCTAAGCATATTTTGATATTCCAATTAGCACCTGATTCTGTTTTATAAAAATGATTCTGTCCTGAAGTCTCTAGGATGTACATCTTTAAATTGTTATGCTTAAACCTGTTTAGAATTGGTTTAAGGCTTAGGAAAATAAGTAAGTTAGGTTTAGGTTGGTATGTGGTTCAGAATAGCTACACTTTGAACTGTTTGATAAAATGAGCTTCTGACTTCTAACTGCAAACTTGGTGTAGTTCATGCGTCTGAATTAGACAGACTTCTGTTGGGCATTTGTGGTGGCAAAGATGTATCCTTTTATTCTGGTGAGTTAGTTGTATTCATGGTTATTTTCAAAAGATCCAGAGAGCCTGGTGTTGCTCTTAGTCTACCTTGATGGAAGTGCTGCACGAAGGCCTTTCATCTTCGCCTTCTGCTCAGATGTCAGGATTATAAAGATTCTCTGCCTTCTATTTCTAGGCTTTCCCCACCCCTCCCAGCCCAGTTATGTGGCTGCTCCAGGAGAGCAGTTCTCGTCCTTCACTCTCTTGCCTGGTGTGAGCAGGCCTGTCCGGAGAGAAGGGAGGTGGTCATCTGTCACAGCTCGGGTCCCTGCTGGCGTGGAATTCCTGCCTGAGGGTCTCCCACCACACAGGCTGCAGCTCAGCACTCCTCAGCTGTAACTAAAGCTCACACAAACCCAGCCCTTGTCTTTACATTTCACGGGTGCCAGTTCCTTTGGAATGTTCCTTTCTGTGCCTTGCTGTCCCCCTCCCTTTTCACCGGTCTGGTATGCTTTGCTCTTCCCTCTTATATGTGTTAAGTCTAATCCTTTGGTGACCTAAGCCGGAGAAAATGCCTCAGCAGTAAGCTGTTCTGCACCTATGAGCTTTTTCCTGCATGTATGGCACCTGGTCCTCTAATATTAATATGTTAGATTGAATCTACTGTTTATTGTATGCTTATGTGCCAAGCAGTTTACTTATACTTATCACACTTATTCTTACTAAAACCCAATCAGCTAGACAGTGCCATCCCCATTTGATAGAGGAGAAAACTGAGGCTCAGAGAGGCTGAGTGCCTTGCCCACCGCCCTGCATCTGGGAATCTGGTTTGTCTGACTCTGCAGCCCCTTCTCCCAGGGGCTTGCAGTTCTGGCTCAGATTAACCCCAGAAGCCCACTCTGATTTCAAGAAATTCTCAAATTCCTAAACTAATAAATTTTAACCCATTTCATGAATAAAAATAGTAATGCTTTGTAGGTGGCCTAATGAGTGAATGGAGGAAGAAGTGTGCTGGGGCCTGGAAGGTTGGCCGCCCCCTCTACACCGAAAGGGAAATTTGGGGTTAACAATTAGCTGTTTCTCTCAGAACCTTTGCCATAGGTGTGTGAACCTACCACCACCCTTTTCATTTGGTGGATTGATTTAACTCTGGAGCGGAACTGGATCGAGGAGATTCCTTCCAGGTTCATGACCCTGCTCTTAGAGATGCAGAATCTTTACCTGGTGGGGCCCAAGTGGGGGAGCAAAGGGCTGGAGGGAGCAGAGAGAGAGAGATTCAACAGGATCAAGACTTGATGCTCATTTTATCCAAAGGTTGAAAGTGTAGCTATTCATTCTAGAACTGTAACAAGACAGTGTTTCTATTAAAAGAAAATATAAACCATTTCCCATTTTCTTGTGCATACCCCTGACACCTTTAAGAGCAACCTTTCTTGGCCAGCAGAGGACAAGCCTCTGTAAGGAGAGAGTAGAAGTGTGGTTGAGTGTAGATTGATACCCTCATTTTGCCTCTTCCCACAGAACCCTTGAGGCAGCACAAACAGTAATGTGAGGCACCAACAGGGCCTTTTTTTCCAGTGATGACAGTTGATACCCTTGCTGTGCTCCTGGACCTCTGCAGACAATCCTGAGGGGATCAGACAGGTCCTCTGACAGAAGCCTGAGCATCTGATTATCACAGTGTAACTCTCTAGTCCTCTCATGAGAAATGGCATTTCTGAGGATGCACAGAAAACTTTTCTTCTGGCATCAAGAAGACTCTTGAATCTAGAAAGACTGCAGAGGAAAGGGTTTAATATCTGAGCCCTCAAAACAAACTTTTAGGAAAGTGCCTTTTCATCCTTTATTAACTGCAAATAAAGAAGAGAAGGCCATATGCCCAGGATCCCCCTCTTGGACATTTTTACCAGTGGTTGAGGTGGTATTAGGAAGGGAGACCAAAGCCTCTTGCTCCTTACATTGTGATGTTTGCTCAGGATAGATGAGTGAACATCTTGGAATCCTTATCATTTTGTATAAACCTAATGGTTGACCTTACTGGTTGACTCTGCAGAGACGGTCATATTTATAAGAACAAAATGATAGCTCCGTAGAGAATCTTTTTATCACTGGATTTCTTGGTCTAGTCATCTCACCCCTAATTTGCAGATGAGAATAAAAACCAAGAGAGGTCATTAGCTGAGGAACAAGCCATCAGCAGAGCACACTGAGAGCTCAGCCTTCTTTACCTGGCCTGCAGAGCCAAGCCGTGGGCTCAGCACATGGGCCTCATCTGCACTCCTAGCCCTCAATATGTGCCCTCATTGCAATGGGCACACGTAGGCATTGGGATAGAGCGAGGCCAGTTACTATTGAGTTAGTTGCAAATCTGAGCTCTGGGGGTTCGTTAATTATCACCAGTCATCCAACCACATTGAGCATCCATATGCTGCATACTGCATTGCACACCGAGGACAGGAAGCAGGAGACATTTCAGCATCTAACTTGTGCAGAAGAAAGGGTGAGCACAGCCTGACACTTTAGCTTAGAGAGGGGGTCATTAAATTAACAGGAAGCCACTAGAGAATGGCATGGAATATATAGCAAAGAGTGGGTGTCAGTCTTCTGGCAGGGTAGGTGGGCTGTGATGTGAAGGAAGGATGGGCCAAGCTGGGATCAGGAAGGAGGGGAAGCCATGTGGAAATGCTATTGTCCAGGTAAGGGGGGTTCTTCAAGGTGAATGGAGGGCTGGACAAGAAACAAACATGACTAGGGCCATAGGCCCCTGTTGGCTGTAGCAGGTGACAGCGGGATTGAGGGAGCCTATAGTGGGTGGGAGAGTAAGGAGCCATTTCAGGTTTCGAATCAGATATGAAATGGCCTTTGAAGTCAGTGATTCTGAGGAACTGCATGTGGTTGGTATCACTTAACACAAAAACAACCGAAACCCAGAAAAATCCCCAGGAAGACAGCTAACATGGAGAAGCTTAAAAGATGAACTAGTGTTGATACCTTTGGAATGGAGAAAAAGACCTCAAAACAGGAAGTAAGGCAGAGGAACAATTAGCAGGACTCAGCAAAAAAAAAAAAAAAAGAAAGGAAAGAAAAGTCTTTGGGACTGGATGAGTGCTATTAAATATACTTTTGTTGAGTCTTGGGATTTCTGAGCTGGAAGAGCGCTTAGTTCAATATCCCTATTTTGCAAATGAGGAAATCATTTGAAGTTCAGCTAGGCCTGTATTTTATTTAGAAAATAATAACATGAATGTATTTTAGGATTCAAACACAGAAACTTCCATAATATAATTGTTAGATCAGAGGGAACAGAATATTGGGTTCGGGCTCATGACTTCTGCATTCTGATTCCAGAAAACTTGACCCCTGTCAAGCCCTGATCCTCGGACACCCTTGGTGGACAGAGTTACTTTGCACTGGGGCTAATATAGATGGAGAGAATCAGGCCATCAAAAGCCTTTGGAAAACATAGTAGGCAGAGGACTGGTGGGATCCCGGAGCCACACCCTGCTCCTAGGGGCACCAGGGTCTGGGACTAATTGGGCTAGTGTGAGGACTGGATCTTTTCCAGGGTACCCTGTTGTGCTCTGGGTTGCCCAGCTCCCACCCAGCCTCACGTCAGCTTTGCGCACTGTGTGAGTGTGGCACATTGGCCAGCGCCATCTCTCCACACCATATTACATTCAAAAACCAAAAGAAACTTTCCCGTGGACTAGGAATGCCTTTCATTTAGCTTCATTTGAAATACATTGTAAGAGTTGTGTTCCACTCATCCACCAGACTATAAATATGTATGAAGTTGCAGCAGCCTCCTACACCCATGGAGAGGCCGGTTTTTGGATAGGTAACAGGCAGGGAGAATTGTAAGCACACCCTGTTCTACCAAAGCTCACTTTTCCCGTTCTGCTCTCCCTCCTGCCTTTGCACCCTCCGGCTCACCAGCGCCCACCTCCCACCTCCCACCTCCCCCAACAGAAAAAATAATTGCTCTGATTGCTCTGAAGGCAGAGCCTGCATTAGAGGCAAAGATTTCTTCTTTCTGGTCCTTAAACCATTTCAAAACCTTAAAACTGTAAAGGAGTAACAGCCCTCCCCCGGTACACAAACACGGTTCTTCTCTGGCAAACAGGAAACTATCCTGAGCTGTGGGACTCCCGAGCCAGGAAGTGTGTCTTCTCTGCAGTGCTACCTTCCCCTGAGGTTCTTCCTGGCCATTCAACACAGCTAAAAATAGTAACCACCAAAACTAGAAGAAAAGATGATTTCATTGTCTAACCATTGCCACTTGTGGCCTGATATGGGTGGTGGCGAGATGGCGCTAATCCTGACTCGGCACCTTGAGAATTCTCCTAGGGTAAGGCTGGTCCCTCCCACACAGTTTCACCACTGGCAGAGGAGTCAGCCCATCTCGGGAGGAGAGTGAATCAGGAGGAGCTGGCCGGGCACGCACGTGTGTGGGTGCGTGCACACACACACGCCGTGCGGGAGAAACAGCCATGGAAATCCGGATCTCCCAGGCACAGCCTTGCACAGTGTACACAGCACACGTCTGGCCTGGCTTATGAAGGCAAGGGCAGGGGTAAAACCTCTCTGCTGCCTGAGCCTGCTACCCTGGGGAATGGGCATCCTTGCCAGGGACCTGGCCAGCACTGGAATTTGCAGGACATGCTGAATTCATGTTAGCATAGGGAGCTGTTGGAGTGATGGGTACCGAAGGGACTGAGCTTCCAAGGCTAGGAGAAGAGAAAACTAGTTTGAAGAGGTGAGAAGGATCCCGGCAGTTAACCTCGAGGAATAAAGGAGAAATCACTCTTTTTTACCACAAAGCCCTTGGCCTCCGCCGACCCCTCTGCAGATTAAAATCCTCCAAACAGAGGCAAACTCACCAGGATGAAAAGATCTACATCCTGCAATATGGGGCTCATGGCCCTCAATTTTGCTTAATTTGCTTTTCAGTTAGGCAAGTGGGTTTAAAAATAACATTTATGTATCTGTACCTCCCAACGTGTTGGGGAATACACAAGCTAGAGAAGATCTGTTTATTGTCTTTGAGGACTTCATTGTTAAAGAGGGAAGAACTAAGTTGGCCAAAGTAAACTGGAAAAAAACCGGGCCAAGTGTTCCACCAATAAGTATGGCGCACCTACCAGCCCCGGCTGTGGAGGACGCAGCCACGAGAAGACCACAATCAAATACCCGCCTTCAGGGCGCTTCTGCTCTAATGGGCAAAGCAGGTAGAAACTGGGGGAAACTAGTGTGCTGGATGGTCTAAGTGCTTAGCAGAAAAGTAAAGCCACGAAGGGGAGAGGAAGTGTTGGGGAGGGGTTGCAATTTTAGAATAGGTGACCAGGAAAGTTCTCACTAAGGAGGTGACATTTGAGCAAAAATGTGAAAGACTCAAGAACTGAAATTGCCTGGTCCAGGCTTGATACGTACTGTAGGAGACGGTAAATCAGTGAGTAGCCAGGAGAACTTATGCAGGGGGTGAGGCTAAATCTAAACCTTTGAAAGTTGAAAAAGCTTTATCTAGTCAGGAGATGGGATGAGAGGGATAGAATTAGTATTATTAGAGTGTAATTCCATACACTACAATAAATGTTTTCTCTTGTCTGTGTCGCACAGGTTACATAATTATACCCATTGGGTAGATAGATCAGCATCCAGAAATGTACCAGGAAAGTCTGGAGGTCTGCGTCCCCAGCCAGCACCTGGGATGGGGGGTCAGCACAGGGCTGGGGTGTTCCTTGCTCTAGTAGTGTTCTCTGGAGGGTGGCACGGGCAGAAAAGCAAGGGCTCTGCCCTCAGGCAGAGAGACATGGGTGCAAGTCTTGCTTAGCTGCTTCCTAACCTGCTGAGTCTGCTTCTTACTTAAGCCTCTGAGCCTCAGTTTTCCCATTTCTAGATTGAGAGCAATTAAAAAAAATTTTTTTTAATTGGGTAGTTGTGAGGTACATATAAAGCATTCATCGAGTCATATTATTATTATCATTATCATGATATCACCTAACTCTGTTAAATAAAGTGATAGGTGACTCTATGGTTGTTGTGGAATCTTGTAAGTGTAAGATGCTGATAGCGGTCAAACTCATATTTTGCTGTAGAGCTCTCGGCCAGGGGACAGGTGACTAAACAGGGGACAAGAGAGGTTTAGTGGTGCCCCTTGTCACAGGACACTGGAGGTGTGGTTGGATGGCACCTCTGGGCTGGGGCCCCCAGGGGCCGATGCTGGGAAGGGGGAGTCGAGAAGAGGCAGGAGAAGGTAGAAGGGGCTAACCAGGGAGTGGGGCCAAACCAGGCATCAGCCAGGGGGCTGTGAGCTCCTGGAAGCTCCTGCCAGAAGGTGCTCCCCCTGCATCTGGAGTTGCCGATCGCCTGTCAATCATTCCCTTGGAGTTGTCCTTCAGGATGGGACCTCGCAGAGCCGGCCCTGGGGCTTCTACCACTCCATGCACTCTCTCTTCCCCCCTCGTGTAGATCCTGACAGCTACCCATGTGAGCTCTCAGAAACCGTATGAGGAAAACTTGATAAACCTGATTGTGACCCTGTAACAAGTTCCGGCCCAGATGAAGCCTGAGGGAATCGGTAGTAAGGTGGTCAGGAAGGCCAGAGGCACTTGAACGGGTGGGAAATAAAGCAAGCTGAGTGTTTCTTAGCAAATTCAGAAGTCCACAGAGTGTGACAGAGGCTAAAATGCAGCGGGGCAGGGAGAGCGGGCTGTGCTTCACATTCTACATTTGGCTTCTTGAGTGTTCAAGCCACTTTGCTGCGGGCGTGCTGACCACAGAGCTCAGGTCTCCCTTTCAACACAGTGGACAAGCATTTCTGCAGCTTTCTACATTGTCCCTCCCATGCACGATCTAGATTCTACATCATGATGGTGACCTGGGCCTCTCTTTCCTTCCCTGACGTCTAATAGGCTTTTAAGTACTTGCTGATTCATTGATCAGCAAGGTATTTCCTAGGACTTCATAACCCTTAATTAATTTTTAACACTTATTGAACACTTATTATATGCTAAGCACCATGTTTTACTTGCGTCATCTCATCTTATTCTCATAAAAACTTTATGAAGCATGTACTCTTATTATATTTGTTTTGCAGAGAAGGAAACTGAGCCTTAGGGAGATTACACAACGTGTCTAGGCCTCACAGCAAGTAAGTAGTAAGTCCCAAATTCAAACTCAGCCTCTAAGGCCAATGTCTGTGTGCCTGAACACAATGTTATAGGGCCTTACCATCCACCATCATTTAATTTTTGACTTCTTAATGTCTGTGAAAGAAGGGAGATGAGTGATATTTTTGGGAGGGGGCAGGGAGATTAGCCTCTGTATAGCACATTAGTGTTATAATCAATACATTTTCACAATCTTCCATTCTCTTATAAGTATATATCTTCTAATAAAAATAATTGAGCACGAGCAGGCCTTAGGCATGGTTGGTAATTAGTAAGAATTTAAACACAAAAGATCATCCTTGCCTTCCAGGATCTTGCCATTTAATGGAAAGGGGGAGACAGACAAGTAAATGAATATTGTGTTTCCTTGCAATGAGTGCCAAAGGCAGGTGTGCTCAGAGGCTGTGGGGGAGCTCCCAGGAGGGCTACCAAATCCACACTGGGGTAGAAGACATCTTCCTGGAGATTGAGGTATGAGGGGTGGGCTGACAGGGTGAAAGGGGGGCTTCGGAGATAGACACGATCAGACCGGAAGGGCCTGGCATGCTGGCCGAGTGGTAGGTCCATTCCTAACCACAATAGGACGCCATTGAGGAACTGCTCATTGAGGAGATGGTAGCTTGGAAAGCCACCAGGAGAAGAGTGGAGAAGGAGGGTCAGAAGGAGCTCCCGGAGGGGCAGCCCAGGCAGGAGGAGATTGCGGCGAGTCAGAGGAGTCGTCAGGGAGCAGGGCTGCCGGGACTTCGATGTGGGTAGAGGGCTCTAAACGCTCAACTACCCTCCACCCCAAATCAGGAACATTATGCCTTCACGCTAATAATAAGGTCACACTGAAGTTCAGATCCATATTTCTATCTTTCTTATATCTAATGCCGACTGATTGCCATTAACAGAGTCTAGACATTATTGAGAGTCTTAGTGGCAGGCACTGTTCAAGGTTCCTACATATGTCATGTCATCTTCCTCTCACCCTCCTGGGATGGATTCTCTTCTCTTCTCTTCATTTTGGAGGTGAAGAAGCTGAGGCTCACGTAGGCTCAGAACTTCCCCCAGAGTCCTGCAAAGTGACAAAGCTGGGATTCAAACCAAGCCCAGCGTCTCGGTGAAGTCCCCTCCTGAGTTTTTGACATCTGGTTTGGGAAGCTGGTTCTTCCCTCTCCCACCTGCACCACACTTCATGATGAGTGTTATTAATCTGATCCTTTGAGAAGTTCATTTGTGTACCCTCCCGTTCTCCTAATGAAATAAAGGCCACTGGTTGTGCCAGGCACTGGAATGAAGGTTTTGTAGTTTGCAAAACATTTTCACCTATATTAGCCTCATTAGGTTCTCATATATGCCACTGAGGTGAGAAAGGCATTATTATCTCCATTGTACAGATGAGAAAACTGAGGCTCAGAAGCAAAAGTCGTACAATTAAAAGTGTTGTAGCTTGCTCTTAATGCTCTGAATTTATCCTTTTCTTTCACAGGGTGTTTTATTGACTACATTCAGGTAGCAAATGGTATCACGTGACAATTCCTGGTGTGTAGAACTTGAAAAAAAAAATTGTTTGACCGTCTGGCTGTTTCTGTCTTCACGTCCAACACAACTCATTCAAGAAACACAGCAGCTACAGGGGCCAGGCATTTGGAGTTTGAAGATGTCCAGCTCGGCCCTTAGTGGGGGAGTGGTGCACGTAGGGGTTGGGCATGGTGCAGTAAAAGGTGAGACGGTGTGGTCGGTGTCATCCCGGAGGTCTGTGCAGAACCCTCTGGCTCAGGAATTGATTGCTCCTTCTGCTTAGGACAGGGTGGAAGGATGAGGAAGGTTTCATGGAGAAGGTGACGTTTAAATTGGCTGTGGAGGTGGGACAACATGTCTTCAGGGACAGAAGGGCAGGACACAGAAGCAACAGTATAGCAACTTGATTTTAAAATACCGGAAACTAGTTCAGATTCTTGCAGAACATTTTCAGAGCGAAACAAGCTTGTTTGCCTCCTCTGATATGGAGGATGGTTGGAATAGAGAGTGCTCAGAGGCAGGGAGACCACTGGAGGCCCCTGGAGGAGCGGACAGAAGAAGAGCCAGGCAGTGGCCATGGCAGCAGGCATGAAGAGGGCTCAGGCCTGAAATACATTTTAAATGGACTAAATAGGACATGGTGACTTGGACATGGAGTGTCAGGGAGAGGAGTGTAGGTGGACTGGGTAGATGGTGGAGCCTTTAGTTCAGTTCATTCTTGGACAGTTATTTATTACCTACCATAGGCAAGATACTATGTGAGGAGCTGATACAGCCAGGAATACGACACAGTGCCCACCGTGAAGGGACTCACAATCTAGTGAGGAGGTCTGTTGGAGATGGGCACAGAGGAGCACTGTGCCCAGGCTTCGGAAGTGGGGTGTCAGGGAAGCCTCTGCCGATAAGGAGTGCTGATAGGGACAAGTGCACGTGTGGGAGAGAAGATCACACATCTGATGTTGGATTTGCGGAGCTGAGTCTTATCTTCAACCCAGTTACTTCTGTGACCTGATAGCCTCTGTGATGCTTTTTATTTTGTGACAGATTAAAGTCCAGACAGCTTGCTCATTCACATGACACCTCTTCTCTTGCAGCCATGTTTTCCCTTTGTCCTCTAGTGAAGTGCCCAGCATGAGTGACTACATGGTTGGGGGTGTGGCAGGTGCTGGCATTGCCTCCATCGTCCCCGTCTTCCCCAGGTCCTTCCTACTAGCTGTTCATCTTCAGTGTTGCAATATTTGTAAAATGAAACCAGGTTTGTTTTGTTAGTTTACTTATGGCTGTTGTGGTGAATGACCTGCTTTCCTCAGGTAATATTATTATCATTGCATGGTGCATTAATTAAGGGAGAAGCACTATGTGCTTCTGACCACTCTACCTCCTTCTGAGAGTATCCTGTGTTCTTTTTCCGAGTCCAGACAAGGTTCTGCTTTATTCATTCAACAGATTATTATTGGGGTTCCACCACATGCCAGGAACTGTTCTAGTTGCTTGAGATGCATTGTTAATAAAGAAAGACTCATCCCCTTATGCAGCCTCACTTTCCTGCAGCCTAAATGATTTCCTGAAGTTCTTACTGATTTCGGGGTTGCTTTTTGGGGATGTTCACAGATAGGTGGCCCCCTCTCGGCTGGAAGAATGTCCCCCCCAGCCCTCTCTCAGGTGGGGCTGCGCTCTCGCCACTGCGCTTCTCCATCCCCAGCGTGGTTGTAGCGTGGCACCTCCTTGTCTTGGCAATCGGAGCTCCAGGGTCCCAGATAGAACCTGAGTGCTTTTTCCCTGACTGTTACTTCTTTTTAAATCCCACAGATGCAGCTCCTCTGCAGACAATGAATGCTTTCCTTTGAGAAGATAATTTAACTGTGTCCATAAGTCATCCCATTGACCTATTCATCAGATGTACACCTTCTGTCATAAAGCCCTTTAATCTTCAATTACTTGTCCTCAACTAAGAGTCCTTTCTGGGGGAAGGCCTCCAGATGTGTCCACAGGGTGCCTGGAATCCAAGCTCGAGATGGGTCACTGATGTGACTTGGTAGAGCAGGACACAGAAGCAAACTTCCCGGGGGAGACTGGGTCTCCCCGGATTGCTGTGCATACCAGATAAACCTGGAGTGGGGACCTAGAGGCCATTGCAGGGATGCTTAGGGCTCAATGAATCCCTCCCCCAGAGAATGTGGATGCACGATCTCGTGGAATCGTAAGGTCCTCTGTGGAAGCTCTGATGTGGATAGCAGCCAAGTGCAGTAGTTCAAAACCACTTCACGCATCTGGAATTCCTCCACCTTTTTGTATCACCCTGAATCGTCAGCAGACCCTTTATAGCTTCCATGAGTCACATAAAGGTAAGCAATGTAGGGGAAAGAGAAAAGCTTCAGCAAAGAATTTTTAAGAACCTAAGAAACCTAGATGCTATCCCTTAATAGTTCTGTGGCCTTGGTCAAGCAGTTAGGTCTCTTTGAACTTCAACTTTACCTTTCCAGTAATGCAAAAAAAAGAAAAGGAAAAAAGAGGTTAAAATACAAGGAATATATGTCCATAAAGTGCTATGCAAATCTAAGATTGTTTCTATTTTTCGCAGGCCTCCCTCCTCAAGTCCACAGTATTATGGACCTGAATCCTCAGAGTTGCACCAAGGGCTCTCCCTCAGTAGCCAGAGGACCTTCCAACAGGCAGCGTCCAGGGAGCCACCCCCTGCCCCACCCATCAGCCAGCCAGCGAGCGCTGGGCTGAGGAATCTGTACAGCTGTGAGTTTCCACAGCTAGCGTGGAACTTGTGTTTTATTGCTCCTGAGCTAAGGCTGGAAATTCCTGGGCAAGGATTCCACAACCGCAGACTTAGGTCTGTTTCACAGCACCCAGTTTGCTGAGGGCACCCCATCGGACCAGGAAATAAGGACCTATAAGCTCCTTAGGGACAGATCACTGGCATACCTCTTGCTACCCCTGTATGTGACTCCAGTCCATGGAACTGACTAGGGTCACATCCTGAGCCATAGGATTAAGGCATAAAATGAGGATGAAATGATGCTATAAGCCTGGAATTTTGGGAAAAGGCTCTGCTCAAACTGAGAAAGCTAATGCAACAGCCCATGGAGATTAGTCAGAACTAAAGACTTTTAAATGTCAAATACCTGGCAACCACCCAGTCCTGTATCTTTAGGGTTGGGCAGTCCCATTTGGCTCCATGTTCTCAGATGAAGGATCTGATAGTCAGAATATGAAGTATCATTGTTCATGAGATCAAAAGAGAAGGAAGAGGCCAGAGAGAGCTGGATGGCATCCATTTATACATGTTTTATTTTTCACATGAGTTTTTGTAATTGGGAAAGTGACCCCAAAATGTTGACACTAAGGGACCCTCAAGATAATGAGGAACAGGTCCAGAATGCCTAAATAAGTTTTCTAAGATTGCAAGTAATTGAGTCTTGAAACCAATACCATATGCCAGCCCAATGAATGGGGGATAGAGTATTTAATAAGATGGCAAATATGTCATTGCATGTATAGATATGTTATGTACAAGGAATTTCAGCACAGTATTGTTTATGGTGACAAGAAGTCAAGGCAACATAAATATACCATAAATAAAGAATTTAAGAAATACTTTATAGTAGATGCACATAATGGAATACTTTGTAGACATTACAAATAATGAGGCAGGTCTACATTATTGACATGGGAAGCTGTGGGGCTTAGCTAGAGGGACACTTGTGGTGACCTTCTGTTGTGTGATAATAATAGATGTCAGCATGTGTGCCATCTTGGGTAAAATTTTGTATATGTGTTTGTGTACATATATATGAAAGTATATTTATAATTAACTCAGAGGTGAGGTTTTGAAGTTCTGGATAATTTTAACTTTCTTATTTACATTTCCACGCACTGTTGGAATTTTTGAATTGTTTGAAGATCATGTATCATTTTTTATAATGTGAAGTCAAATTGTAAAATGACATCCTCCTTTTTGTCATGGATCCCTATGTGTGGTTTCAGAGGTTTGCAGAATGGTGGGAATGAATTTCTCCACATCCAGTTGGTTTATAGCTGCTTTCCCCTCCATAATAGGCAAGGGCTGCCCAGCAGGAAGGGCATGATGCCTTACATCTTCAAATGGAAGTCGTTGGCACAAGGCATAGATCAGGTTGTCCCCAGAGTGTCAAGAGAAAGTCTCCTTTTAAGAGTAAAAATTCGGAAGAACAGAGTGGTGGGTTGAGTCTCTGTGGATGTGCCCCCCCCAATCAAATAGATGGCAGAGACTTAGAGACTCCCAACTCTAATTAAGGTGCATGGATGTAGTCAAAGGCAAGTGTAACTACCATGAAATTATAACTAGAAAGATGATACTGACTTCACCTCGTTGATAGCAAAAATATGGCTGAAAGCATCGTGCGTTCACAAAAGGGGGCTAAATCAGCAGAGTCTGAGAAAGGAGCTTTGTGTGTTCACCCCGGTAGGGAAGAAAGTCTGTGAATCCTGTGGCCACGGACTCTGCCAGGTTCCAGAGCCCTGAGACACCTCCCTACATGCCACCCACAAAAAGAAGGGTGGACCTGTGTTTTGGGATGGCAAATGCCACGTTGTGTGTGTGTCTTTGGGATTTGAGAGAGGTCTGTTTGGTCCTGTAACATTTAAAAAAATTTGGCCAGTTATCCTAAAATTTAATGAGAAAGCACCATTTTCCAGTGAGGTTGACTAACTGAGCCCCCCTACAGAGTTTCATTTGTTTTCACTGAGAAATAATTCACGTTGCTGAAAGCGTTAACTTGGTCCCAGCGACCACGTCTAGAGTGTCCTCTGTTGTCTGCCCTGCTGACCGCACAGCCCCTGTGGGGACTGCATTTAAGGCTGCAAATTTAAGATACATGCTGACTGCTTTTCTCACAGTTACAGGGTCTTAGCTAGAGGGCTGCATGGAGTTTCAGGGGAGAATCTTGGAAGGGGACATGAGATTCTTTTATTTGTGGGTTTGACACTTCGTTGATTAAGTGTGCTAGATTTTAGTTGAATACCTGCTAGGTAACCAGCATCTACCTACTAAACCTGAGGCCCACTGTATACAAAGGGAAGGATAGCTGCTTTTTAAGTACTTATAAATATTCAATTCTTTACCCAAAACGGTCCATTAAGCAGTAGTAATAGTGCATTCAGTCACATGAGGGCAAGAGTGAAGGAGGTTCTAGTGTTGCAGTTGACTTTGGTTAGAGAAAGGCAGAATCCTTTGAGCTTTTATTTTGGTCACGACTGCTTATTGGTTATTCTTTTCTGGCTATGAAGCCGTAGTCATGTGAACACAGCCTGGGAGTGCTGTCCTGCCAGCCATTTGGAACATCCATACACATCCCAACTGCCCTAAAAACAATTACAGCCGTTAGAATCAATCTGGTAACTGTCCCGAGTGTCAGGGCTGGCTTATTCCCCCTGACAAGTTCACATGTCATTGTCAACACAGCCGTTCCTCCGTTTCGGAGACTTTCCACTCAATGAGCAGGAAGAAACCGGCCAAGGGCCCCTGTTCTCGGAGCACTCTTGGCATTTCATCAGTTTTATCTTTCAAAAGCAGTTTCAGGACGAACTCAGTAAGAGACGAGAAGGAGGGAGACTAAGGATTTTAGAGACTTTGCATTTTGTGAAATTATATTTGAATGACATCTCAGTGGGAGGAATTTGGGAAAGTAAACAAAAGCAGGAAGAAAACAGCCTGAGGGTGAAATATAAAGACAGGGGCACTGCAAAAAGAAAGAGGGAGGAATATGAAAGCTCTGGTAAATTCTCAAATTTCCAATAGGAGTGGCAAGGAACAAATGTTTATTTGACTTTGGAAATTGCTGTATAACTTTTTTTAAAGAAACGATTACTTTTGAAGCAGTGTTTGCTAGTATTAACACTGACGTCCCCTGCCCACAGAACAGCTTTGGAGAAGGCTTGAGATTCTTTTTGGCTAGCTGAGTTTGGGCAAAACCAAGTTTAAGCTATTATTAGTTTTCTTTTCTGGGAGCCATAGGGGGCCAGACCTACCTTAGGAGATTTTCCCTTGTATCTCATCATTAAAAGCCCTTGATTCATGCATGCATTCATTGCAAGTGTTTATGCCAGTTCAAACTTGAAAATCTGCCCCAAAAGGCATCATGCCAGAGGTTGGTTCTTATTGCTGTGGGGTGGGGGGTAAACAGTCTTGTGACTGAGAGTAACACTGTGGCACTGTGCAAGAGGGGACATTCCTTCTCAAGAATATATGGCTCTACTGAGGTCAAATGAAATGTGGCCCAGTTCTTTACCCATGTGGAACACTAATGTGTTTACTCTTCAAATTAGGGAAATGGGAGCACAGAGCAGAAAGGTGGGTTACCCCAACTTATTTGAAAAGATTGTGTGAATGCCAGAAGGAACTGCCGTCTCTAGCCCATCTGGTGTTAGACTCTGAACACTCTACTATCCACAGTCTTAAAATTGTCCAGCTCACGGCCATGAAAAGAATCAGGCTTACCTTTTTAATCACAGAGGCAGATTAGGCTGAAGCTTCAGCCAGAACAAATCCAATTCCCTTCCCAGACTTGATACCTTTATTTTTTTTAAATGAGCTTAGTGATGTTTCAAGGGTTACTTTTGGGCCTTTAGAAATCCTGGATTGGCATTTATCTTTGAAAAATATTTATACAACTTAGCTTCACAAGATACCACTGTGTGTGTGGGTATGTGTGCGCACGCGTGTGTGTGTGTAAGAACTCAAAGCATTTAACATTTTCTCTCCAAACCTTAAACATATCCACAAGTACATAAGAAGGTGAGATTTATTAGGTCCATTTGGAAGGTCGTGATATTGACTCACTTTTACTTTGAAATGCAGGGGGTTAGATCACTCCCTTACCCCTCCACCAGGCAGAGGGAGAAAACCAGAACCGCTGTTTTCTGATTCCTCTTTTCAGAACCCTCTCCCAATCACTGTCTCCCTGTTTCAAACACAGTATGGGAATCCACATACTCCTCAGCATCCTGGTATTCTAGCCCTGAAGCCCAGCCATCCTCTGCATGCAGCTGGGGGAAGAAAGAGTTTACTGGTACATCATCTACTTTGGAAAATATTCTCTCCTTTCCATTTAAAAATATTTTTTTTTCTCCCATCCAAAGTATGTAGGTTCATGGCAGAAGATTGGAAAAGTAGACATGTGACCCAGAAGACACTAAAATTCATCTCTAATTTGATCAGCTGATTCATCAACATTTTATTCTCTTTCCTTCATGGTGTGTGAGTTCCAGGGGGACAGGGGTCCTGATGACATCTGTGACCTGGTGCCTCGTGTGAGGTGATGTGCAGACCCATTGGTTGAATGAGTAAATACATAACTACGTGAGGATAATTTGAATTGAAATAGGTTGTCATGATGTAGCAGAGAACAACAGAAACAGAATTGCTTGGATGTGGCCCACTTGGACCCAAGCTGCTGCTGCTAATTTCCTGTGTCTCCTTGGGTCAGTCACTTGGCCTCCCTGGGCCTGAGTTTCTTCTTCAGGAAAACAATCATTTTAGTTAACATTTGCTGAGTGCTATTATGTGCCAAGCATTGTTATAAGCTCTCTACATGTATTTCTCAGCATAACACCATGAGAAAGGTACCTCCAACCCCCATTTTGTGTGCCAGGAAACCAGAGCCTGGGGTCACACCACCAGACAGCTAATAAGCAGAGAGCTGGACTTGAACTCCCGCATCTGGGCTTGGTCTCCAGCGTGGTGCCTCGCTGTGGGGTTGTGTGACTTCCAGGGCCCCTCCTGGCTCCAAGTGCTGAGTGAGGGCAGAATAGTACTGGGAGTGTGTCATGATAGTGCACGAGCTTAGGAAGCTCAACTGAGGGCAAGGTCCAGATGATTATTACTGGAGATCAGAGAGCAAAGTTTTTCTGCTAGAGGACTCCTCCCGAGTATGAGGAGTGCATATGGACATTCACGGAGCGTTATTAAAGGCAGGTCTGCTGTCCAACCAGTGCTCCATTGTTCAGAGGCAGGGTTATAAGCACTCTTGGCCTTCTGCTTTGGGGCCTCATCTTCCAGCCACCCACTGGACAGGGCACCAGGGTCCGGCAGGGGAGGAAGTGAGAGAGAAATCTGGTCACCCTGACAGTGAGCAGCTGCTGATGCATTCGGTGGGGGAGGAAAAACGGGATCTCATTTGTTGATTAGCTAGGATTTCAACAGGCAGGACACTGACCCTTTCCCTGTCCCTTCCCAGATGACAGGTAACTTGTGTTTTGCTTTATGTTTATGGTAACCAAGTTTCCTCTTTGGTGAGGAGGAATGGGCTTCGGTAAACAGATCTGTTTGTGTGCCTCCTATTACTCACTTGAAGCAATGTCACTCCTTTTTCCACTGTGGTCTGTGTGTCTGAGTCAGAACATCAACAGGCTGCTCTGAACTGATGGTTCACTCCCAGCCTCCCTTGACCCACTGCCAACAGCAGGGCGTAGCTTACCAACAGATCATTTTAATTTTTTTTAAAGCCAGACTGATTCATAGAAACTCCTTTAAAACACAGTGAAAAGAAACCGCCCATCACACACCCAGCACAGCAGCGCAGGAAACTTATAACCTCGGGAGGCAGGGCCCTCCCCTCACTGTGGTCACATACCTCCGGAGCAGCGGACGCAGCCGCCAGCTCCTGCCACTCGCCACTTGGAGCCCCGGAGTCGCTGGGACCCTCAGGTACGACAGCTCCCGACGCTGCCCGAAGCTCAGCAAACGTTCTCTCCCTTTCCCACTGCTCTTCTTCTGACCTCAACGAAGCTTTCCTTTTTCTTTTTTCCCTTCGCTATTTTTTCTGTGATGCTTTGAACTGAATCCTTGGAACTTTTGGCTAAGAGTAGATATGAGACAACTTTTTCCATACAGCTCAGCAAAGTTTATTTCGAGGGGGCCTGGAGGGGGCTTGGCAGGACTGGGCTGTAGTTCCGTTTTGCAGTAACTGGGTTCTTGCTTTGAAGCTGCGAGGGGAGCGGGGACTTTGGAACACACTGGGGATAGGATATTCTTTATGGAGGAAATACTACGTGCCTGTGAAATGACACACACACTGCCAGATGTTTTCCGTTCCTCCGATTGGATTCAAATTGCTTCAAGACTTGTCTTGTTCCTCTGCTTGTTGGTGGTTTGAGGGGCCTTTGTGGGGGACAGTGGGTGGGTAT
Organism: Manis pentadactyla; assembly: GCF_030020395.1. Classification (NCBI taxonomy): domain Eukaryota; kingdom Metazoa; phylum Chordata; class Mammalia; order Pholidota; family Manidae; genus Manis; species Manis pentadactyla. The sequence continues at coordinate 70,712,868 of NC_080032.1, forward strand.
CTGCCTTTCAATTTGTTTTCGCTTCTGCCCTTTCACATGTCCATCCACTTCTGTTTAAATTTAAGTGTATTTCTCCCCACAGGATGGGAGAAGGGGGTTGGTTTGTTTAAAGAAAACTGTGACAGACAGAGAGAGAGAGAGAGGGAGGGAGGGAGAGAACCAGATGGTGTTTCACATGAAATGGGGGAGGGTTCACGGGCTGGAAGCAGGCGCCTGATGTGGATTCTAGAGCAGCTGCTCTCCTTGGCCAGATGTGGAGCACGGGAAGAGGCAGGAGGGAAGCGGGGTTTCGGGGGCGGGGGTGGGGGGACAGGAGAACTTCTTAGTTCCTGTAGAAAAAAGAAATATTGAATGGCTTTGTGCTTCCATCCCAGAAATAGTGGAATTGTAGTGCTCAGTGAAAAGAATTTCTTAGGGTGGATGTGGACATTTTCCACATGGAAAGGTAGTGATTGTTTTGGAACATTTATCTTCTCACTCTTTCCAAAACATGGTTGTGCAAATGTAAACACTTGTGCTAATCATGAAGGGAATCTGGAGAAAGGAAGAAGGGTGATTTCTGTTTGCTTTTACATTTTCTTTTTTTAATGTGAGCATTTTTGGTTGAGGTGTGGCCCGTTTCAACATAGATACTAGTGGATTTTTCCCGCACATAAAGAAGACGAGGAAAATGACAGGATTCAGCTTGTCTGACGAAATTAGGCTTTTCCTTTAGAAATGTAGCACGTTGGAAGAGCAGATTTAAATGTAATCAGCATGTGTACATTGTACAGGCAAGGCTCCTCGTAAAACTGCCCTTGAGGGGATGATTGATGATTAAGTAAGTGCAAAGGCAAATTTTCCAGATGCAGGGAACTCCCACGTTTGCTTAAAATGTGTATTATTTCCAGATTGTGTGGATGCGGATTAGGGAAGCCATTTATTAAGCTGATAATAATGATATTCTATGAAGCTAGCACACATCTTGCTGAAGTTCTGTGCAGGTTAACACTAATAAGCAATATTTAACCAGTCTGCCAATAGAAAATACTGACGATTCTGGGGGCATAAGCCGTTATGAATTGCATTATTTGTGCAGCATTTCACATTACACTATAGTTTTACAAGTAAGAAAATATGCTGAATGTTATTTCCTGGAGTTTGAGGGTAATTTAGAAAAATGCTATTTTGATTCCTGCTTTGCCCTCTGCCTCCAAAAAGTAGTGTAGAGTTCCTGAGCTGTGGGGGTTTTTCTGGATTTCAACTCTAAGTCTTTGATGGTACTGCAATATGAGGGTTATTTTTTTCTTCCTACTGTCTCCAGTCCTCAGAGACAGATCAAATTCCACCCCAGACTCTGAAGAATGGGGTGGGGGCAGAGTGCCGGCTGCAGGACATCCGGTCTGGCGTCCTGGTCAGAGGACCCCCCAGATTTTACATTGTTTGAGGGTACTAAACTGTCCTGGGAGTTGGAAGAGGGCCATCAAGGACCAGCCCAGAGCAGATCACATCCCAGAAGAGATGCTGGCCGCCTCCCAGGGCAGATCTCTGAGGAAGGAAAGACATCGTTTCCACAGCCTGCTGCAAAGACTTACTGTGGCTTTCTCAAGCCCTCCTGCTCTCATCCGGAGCCAGCTTAGGCCCATTCAGTTCTGAGGGGGACGTCCAGACTCTGGGGGGCCTAGCAGATGGGCTCCATAGGGACCCCCCTGGGGATGCAGACCCTCTTGGCTTGGTCTAGGTGGCTTTGGGGGTTTGGGTTCGTGCCAGCCCCACTGGGGTCAATGGAGACAGAGCAGTCAGAGACCAGAAGGCTTACACCTTACTTTCACACCACTTTGGACAGATGGCCATTTTTTCATTTCCTTAAAATTTCCAGAGGGGGGTTGCTCAGTGACTCAGTGCGCACCTCCATGCCCACCCCCCTTTGCTGGACAGCTCTAATTATTCAAGCCAGCAAAACTGGCTTCTCTATAACTTCTGTACTTTGTTCCCAGTTCTGCAGTCCTGTAGCAACCCAGTTCTTAGTTCTGAAGTGACCCCGAAAATATTCTAGTTTTGTTGTTATGGCACTCAGTGCTCCTTACCCTCTAAACACTTAATCCTTATTTGATATTTAATGGATAAAACCTGATGGATGTGTATGAATAGATGTATTATTATTATTATTGCTGTTATTATTATCATTGCCTAAACCTTAGAGCAGGAAACATTTTTGAAGCTTTGAAACTATGCACAGAGCCAACCATACTCACATGGTGTGATTCTGAGGTATTTCATTTTCCAAACACATGAATATGAATATGGTTCTTTCTGTAACTTGCCACACGTATACATATGGTTGCCTAACACACAAGCTCAGAGACTTTTGGGGCTCTGAGATGTACATACTCAGAGGGACACACCTGGTTGCTTCCCATGAGGTTGTGGTTAAATCAATCCAGCATCAGAAACAGGTTTCCAACTTGGCCTTTGGGGGTCATCCCCTAACTGGGTGCATAGTTCATGTAGCCCATGCCTTTGCACTGTGACCACCTGCCATGGTCACTAGGCAGGAACAAGCTGCCTATCTAATGTAACCTTCGGTCTGATTGCTGGCTGGCATGTGGATGTCAGTCACTTGGGAAGAGCTCCTAATCCTTAGCCAGTGTAGAACTGGAATCTTGTGACCATAAACTTTCCTTTTCCAATACTTTTCCAGGTTCTGCCCAGAGGACCCCAGATTTCTACTGGCAATCAAGGGAGCCCAAATATGGTTCCAATTAGGAGTTCACTTGAATTCCCAACACCCCACCCCCAAACACATGTCTCAAGACCACTCAGTCCCTAGAGCCTAGACTGAAATAATTTCTTTCAGTTTAACTGGGAGATCCACTGATATTGAAGCATAAAGATGAAAGTACAAGCCCTTGTGGGAATTGCTGTTTCTCTTTCTTCCTTTTTAACAAATATTTGAGTCAACCTTTCCTTCCCTGTTGTGGAAATGGCATTTCCCTGAAACTAAAAGGGACTCCTCTGCTTTGCGTACCATTGGCCCTACATGGACGTGGCAGTTTTTTTTGTATGTTTTGAGCCGGTTTCATGAATTCTCTCTTCAAATGGGGTAGTTAAACTAGAGAACCTTTTAGGCATAGGTTGAAACTGGTGGCAAGAATCTTGGAGTAGATGCAGGGTGGCTGAAAAGGAAGACTGTGGGGCTGTGGTTTTGTCCGAGCTCTGCCACGGGACCATGGGCAAGTCACTTGTTTTCCTGATGGAGGGAGTTGAACTAGGTGGTGTCCAAGCCCCCTGTGGCTCTGAAATTCTGTTGTTCTAAGATCCTACTCTTCCGTTTTTGAGAAATCCCTTGGCGCATGCTGACACCTAGTTTAATCCATAGAAATTGGTAGAAAAGTGAAGCAAGGCAACATGTTGCACTGGAATGGGCATTTACAAAGGACTGAAGCCCAGGCAGCCTCTGCTTCGTCCACTCAGCGATTCCTTAGGTGTGGTGTTCACGGGTCCCCTCATCAGAGAGCAGTGAGCGTTCACCCAGCTCTTGGAAGGAAAGGATGAGGCTTCATCGATTGACCGTAAAGGATGTCAGCAGCGACGAGGAGGGGCCAGCTCTCCAAGCCTGTGCAGACACTGACAAGGGACAGGGATCCGCCAGTAACCAAAGAGCTGGTCCTGGGAAAGCAGCTCCACCCTCTTAAGGAGGGAGGCCCTGCAGCATGAGGGTGTGGCTGTGAAGGTGTGGATGAGCGGGAATGAGGAACACACTAAAAGCAGGAAAGGGAAGGCAGGGAGGAGAGGAGGGAGAGGGAGCAAGCCTGTGTTTCCTGAGGCTTGGGTTTTGTTGGGGTCGGGGTGGGGGCAAATGGAAAGGCATAGAGAGGGGAAGGAGCGAAGTAGAAAGAGAAAGACAGGGAGAGGTGTGCAGAGGATTCGCTCCTAACTCCTCCCTTCTGGGTTGGGGACCACCCACCCTCAATGTTTCCATACAGTCCTTAAGGTCAAATACTCTATTCTTTGTCAAACCCTGTGAAGAATCCTTTGTTGCTCAGGCAACAAATACCAGTCAGTGCATCCTTGGTATCGTTTGATTTTGTATAGAATATTTGTGCCAACACGGCGGTGATCTCCCCTGACATTTCTCCTCTTTGCAGAAGGATCAGATCAGGGCTGGGAGCAAAATGAGGAGGGCCTTGATACTTTGACTTCTTTCAAATGATCAAAGACCCCTCCCTAGGGAGCTGAAGAAGGGGAAGGAGGGAGAGGCTTGTTATCCTGAAACAGTGAGCTGGGCAAACCAGTGTGTTTAGGAAAAGGGTTCTGAGCTGAGACCTCCTGCTTCCCTTTGCTGGACTTGCTTTGGTGGGGAGGGGACTCTGTGCTGTGGGCAAGGGCCGGGATGGAATGTTTGATGCTCGACTGGCTTGCAGTGTGGGTATCTGGTTTGGGCCTTTGGTGGCCAGGCAGGACTGGTGGGCCTTCTCAGCAGTAGGTCGGGAGGAAGCAGAAACCTCCAAAGACCTTTGTTCTTGCCAATGGCACTGTGTTGAGGGGCTATGCCGCCCCCCTGATTAACTGGGAGGTGGCTCTGGTAGAAGTCCTAGAATGTCTGCCAAACCTAAGACCAATATAGGGGACAGAAGTTCTTGCCAGGGTGCAAGAGGTCTGGCCTGGGAAATGAGAGGGTGGGCTTGAGTCCTGATTCTGGTTCTGCTCTGGGGATGTGCATTTCCTCCTTTGTGGAGAGACTGGGCTAAATAACCTCAATGCCTGGACACCTCTAAATAACCATTTGCCCTGCACAAGAGAACAAAGCCCACAGCGCACCCAGCACCCCAGCCCCTGGGTAGCCTGCCACTCGGCTGGTTGAAGCATGTTGCCGCCATCTACTGTCAGACCCACCCAAGCGCCGCTGGGGCCCTGCCACACCTTGATTTTCTTCCCAAACCCTAGTTATTATCTTGGCAACCTCTCCTTTGAAGACATTCTGGCGGCCAGAACACTCCTCTTTTGTCAGAAGCAGAAGACAGCTGAAGCTTCCGTTGTCACCCAGGGGACATCGCCCAGTGGCCTGCCCAGCTGTGGTTGGGAGCGTGGGCTGGGCCCTGGCTTTGGAGCCCGACCCTTTGCAGATGTTGTTCAGTTCCAAGCCCTCCCCGGACATGAAGGAAGACAAGGGGAAATGAGAGAGACAGATTATCCTCCTAGGGAACACTTGAAAAACAAGATTCCTGCTGCTTGTTTTCCTTGAGCGTAGTTGTTTGGCCATCAGATGCTGCCAGAGGAGCTTGAAGGACAAGTCATTTGACATAGAGGAAAAAAAAGGAATAACCAGTAGCCATGTAGCCTTTGCTCTGTGTCAGGCACAAGCCCTTCAGTCCCCCCTTGAGCCCTCTGAGGTCTGCACGTCACAGCTGAGAAGTAGTAGAGTTACTGCATCACCTCAATGTATACTTTAAATATCTTACAGTTCTACATGTCAATTATACCTCAATAAAACTAAAATTAAAAAAGAAAATTAATTTGTGGAGTCAGGATTTGAACTGGGAAACCATGTGCTCTGCCCCTAGGTACTCTGTCTCTCTAGGAACCCCTGAAAAGAGAGGTTATGTGGATTTCCGAAAGTCAGGACTCTGTCAGTTAGGCAGAGGCAGACTGTATGAGGGTCTGGTTTTCTAGTAGGTGCTCTTTTTTACCTTTTAATTAAAAAAAAATAACATGCCTGTCCCCCTACTCTTACCCTCTGGCTCCACATGCCTAACTATGTGAGAGTCTATGCTTGTCTATACCAGCGCCAGATAAACACTGCCCTTCCTGTAATATCCCTCACATTTGGGAGGTGCAGTCCCCCTTTCCCCCAGGACCATGAAAAAATAGTTGCTTTCCCTGGAGCACATAGTCACTTTTGCTGCTTGGTGGCTGATGTTTCTCCTGGTTATAAAAACTGACCTGCACTTGGAAACATCAGGTTCTAGGTATGGCCTGAAATTCTTTCCTTCCCCACTAAACATCAGATCCAGAGGCAGGAGGAAATGGCCCTTCTGGATCCTTTATCTGCATGTTTCCCATGGAGAAATTAACATCCCCCTCTCTCACCCCGACGTAAAAACAATATTTAGAATGGAAAAGTACGCTTCACATAAAACAACAATAACAGTGGCCAGAAAACTCATCCAAGGTCTCATCCCTCAGCCTGCCTTTAATCCTAGCCTTTCCTCCCTTCGAACACATCCTCTGTGGTTGCTCCCAAAAGAGAGTATTTCCTTTTTGCTATTGTGTTCAGTGGATAACCACTTTGCCAACCCTCAGTGGGAAACAAATGCAGCAAAACAAACCAACAAAAGGAAAGTGATCCCACGGGTAGAGGGGAGAGAAGTTTCGTGTCTCGGAGGGAGCGCTGTGTCTTTGGTTAGATGGTGCAAGAAAGCTTTCCTCAAAGTTGCTAGTTATCCAGCAAAAGATGGGGATTTCATTCTCAGAAAAACATCCATCAGTGAAAAGCCAGAATAGTATCTAGCAGCTGAGTAAAATCAAGATGGTGTTGTGACTTGATTGAGAATTTGGTATCTAAGATGATGTCCTCTGGCCGATGCTCTGATCACCTGGAAGTTCCACTGAAAGGTCATCATTCTAGGAAAGGTCTGAAAGGGGAGCTTTAGACTCACGGCAGAGCTAGGTGCAGGGGTAGTAGCTGCCAAGAACAGGCTGTGATGTATTGTTAGAAGGCCCTTTCTGATGGGAGGGTCTTTGTAGGTCGGGAGCCCCCAGTGACTGGAGGAGTTTAAGCATGATTTAGATAGTTCCTTCATGTAGATTTGTAGGTGAGTTTCATGTACTGGGGAGAAATTTTAAAGCTTTCTGTCAGCCCAGAAGATCCCATAACTTAAGGAGATAGATAGAAAAGTTGAATATGTGGACAAATAAGTGTTTAGAAATTTAAGGTATTTTTTTGTATTCACTTCCTTCGTCTTGAGTAAAAGGCAACAAACTCATATATACCCTTGTATATTCAAATGTCAAAGGTGCTCAGGAAATATCCACATGGTTACATAGGTATTTATATAATATATAACACAAAATTTGCATATGAGATGCTCAATAAATATAGTAATATATAATGTCAAAAATAATAAAAGCCTAAAGTTCATGTATGCAAAAAAAAAAAAAGGGAAACATTTTCCCTCTGCAGTCCTGTTTGTTATGAAGCCTTCAGTCACTTTGACATTGGTTATTTTTCCACCAAGAATAAAATATTAATCCATTTATTTGCTTGCTGAACAGATATTTATTTGGTACCTGTCATAGACAATACTGTCCTTTCAGGAACTTAGAATCTTAGGGGTGGGGAGCCAAACATTTCCACAAATAACAGTTACCAGGCAGGCTGCCATTCATGGTTATAATAAAGGCTATGCAAGGACTACAGCATAATGGGGGAAAATGACTACTTCTGACCTATGTGTCTGGGAAGGCTTCCTGGAGGAGGCAAGATCTGAGCTTCCTTGAAAAGAAGTTGACAGGTAGTTACTTGAGGAAAGACACAAAAGCAGGGCTATTTTTTTTCAAACTGAATCCCAGGGCCAGCTTGAGCTGTTTGGAGCCCCTTTCCTGGTGACTGGAGTGGAGGTGGGGGATATCTGGAAGGTTTTGAGTGGAAGAGTGAGATGGTCTGATGTCCCAGTGGCGTGGAGGGCATTTAGAGGGGAGGGGTTCAGAAAGCAGATCATGAGAGATGCTGATGCCTAGGTGCTGGCTAGGACCCACAGGGGACGATGACACTAGGAGTGGGAGGTAAGGAGTAGACGAGATAAAGAATGGAAGAAGAACTCGTGACCTGACTGTGGTGCTTTGGGCAATACAACTGGGATGAGAAGAAGGAGAGAGAGGGAATTTGCCAGCTGGCCCCATTTGGCCCCGATCCCCAGAAGAGCTTGGGCTGTCTTAGCTGTCAGGAAAATGACTCAACTGTCTCTGAGCCAGCCAGCCAGAAACACCCACTTCTCAGAGAGCGCTCTTGTGCTATCTGGTAGAGGGTGCCTGTGTCTGGGAGGATCCTACCCTCTCTCAAAAGAACCATACTGCAGCTCTGTGGGACTCCCCCACTGCTCACACAGCCCGACCCCTTTTCTGATCATGTTTTACCCTCATGCTCAGGCTTGTTCAGTAATTCAAGCCCAGGGTTCCCACCACTTCCTTTGCTGGAGAAGTAGGTTTTGGTTGCTCTCTTCTTTTATGCTGTATCCGAAGAGTCTGCCTCAGGCCCCCCTTAGGGAGCTGCACCCCTCAGACTTCAGTGGCAGTTTAACAAACACTGAACAGACAGACAGAGGTGATCTGACTTCTAGCTCAGCAATCGTGGAGCCCACTTCCCAACATCTAAACTTGCCTTCTGTGCCTTTAGAAATTAACTCTTCTCAAAGTCTCTGCAGTGTTAGTTACCTGTTAGAAAAGGGAAGGTGTCCCCAGGGGCCTGATTAATTTCCTGCCTTCCGACCACCCTAGAAGTGCTAGGCAACCTGAACAAGGTCAAAGAGGCCATGCAAAGGTGTCTTAGGGCTATGCTCCTTTGATTTCTTTGATTAAGGGGTGGGGATAAAAGGAGGCAAGAGACCAATAAAGATTCCAGTGGATGGAGACAACTAGAGAGTTACCACCCTCCATTCCCCCCTTTCCCACATTAGTTAGTCATTTACACCCCCAGTCACCAGAAATGGTCATTCTCAGAGGCATTTCTACTGACTAATGTATTTTCTATCAGCCAAGAACTTAATCCGTATCTAGAATGGTCAGTGGTTGTGAGGCTTTGGATCAGGGACAGGAGCATAAGGAGACCGCATCTCACTCTAATGTGGTCTGGGCAGTATGAAAAGTAAAGGAGAAGTAAGTGTGGTCAGGAATGAGATGGAGGTGTTAGGCAGAAAGAAGAACAGAAAAGGATAACAGAGAACTTAAATGTGCTGCTAACCCCGTGACCTTTACTTCAGTTAACAGGTGCTTCTCTATAGTCAACATCTATGCTTCCTGCACTTTTCTCAGCTCCCCACCTAGCCCCATGGAGCCCTGACCCCCCTATCCCAGGCATGGTGGGTAGGTGAGGGCAAAGGGGGAACCCTACTCTGCTTACAGTGGAGGTGGAGAAATGTATTCCTGGCACCCCGTGGAACAGTCAGTGATGCCCTGCCCTTTAAGGGCTCTGTGACTCAACTAGCTCTGCTGGCCTGGGTCTCCGAGTCTAAGCACCACAAATAGTGTCATGGGAACCCCCAACATCAACTGACAAACTTTGGGACCACCCAGGGCAGTAGATGCTCTGTGAGAAGCAGGCGTTGTGCCCACGGACTCGGGACAGCAGTGCTGCTGTCCTGTGCTTCCTAGTTTGAGCCGCTCAGCTCCAAGTAGGGGTACTCTTTCCCCCTGGAGAGCGCCATGCAGCCCTAGCATTTTGGGAGGTATGAGGGAGAAGTCAGTTGCTGTTTTAGTGAAACAGGCTGCCAAGTGAGGAAGTGGGAACATCCAATACTTCCAAAGATACAAATGTCCAGAAATGGGCTCTTTTCAGTGCTTTTGTGTGAAGTGAGATACACACCCAGGCAGGGAGTGAGTGTCCCCATAAGTTTCCTGGCAAGTAATGGGTGGGTGGCAGAAATCTCAAAAATGTGGGATCATCCGTTGCTTATACCCATTTTGTTCTGCCGTTCGATCGATCCCCAGATGTCCTCCTGCTAGGTACCAGTCCTGGTTGTCCATAAACAGAGAAAGAGCTGTCCTCCACCCGCCTCCCAGGCTGAGGATTTCTCTTCTGGGGGGGTCTCTAGTATAGGGATATGGGTCATTAGGGATGATCCAGGCCGGAAATTTAAGAAAATAGCTCATTCTGTCTCCAAATGTGTTTTGGAGGGCCTGCTGAAACCAATGGAAGCCCCTCTCAGCTGACAATGGATGATACTAATAAAACCCGGCAAACCTGGGGCAGTGGAAACATGGAGAAGTTACATGAATTATGTGATAACTCCAGTAACCAGCCCCTCCTTCTGGCCAGACACAGCAGCCAAAAGTGGAGAGAACTGTATTTTCTGTACATTAAGACTCCTTGCTAATCCAAGGCATTCTGCTCCCTTCCTTGGTGAGTAGATGTGGCACGGTCAGAGAAATCTAGGGTAACAGAGGGGCACTTCTTTGCTTGATCCACCCCAGCCATCTCCCTGCCCCCCAACTCCTCCTGACTGCACCAGGCAGGGAAATAAGATCAGGACGGGCAGCTGTTTAGATCATAAATGAGATCCCAAGGCCAGGAACTCCTGTGCCCTGGGTGCAGCGCAGGGGCCGAGCTGGAGGTGTGTGTGGGGTATTTGCAAATGTAATCATGCTCGTCATCACAGTGCAGAGGGTGTGAGCAAAGCAGGGGCAAAAGGCGTCAGGCTCGATTTTGGAGGGTTACGTAGTAACCAGAGACCGGAAAGGCTGCTGAATGCCCCACAGCATGTCAGGGAGGAACTCAGAAAGCTTTTCTCTGCCTCATGTAAGAGGCCTCACTTGGAGTATTACCTTCTGTCCTTGGTACTCTCAGCCACTCCCCACTATTGGGAGGAGGATGTTTGTGAATTAGAAGCAAAAGGAATAAAAAAAGTCATTTATAGAGTCCAAGGAGGATTAAATATTAGACCTGTTCCATCATATTTGTAGTTCCCTGCAGGCTTCTATTCCTTTCCCCGTGAGAGGGAGATCAGCATCCAGTGAGGGTGTGAAATTTCGGGGTGTCCATTGAATGGTCAGGATAGGGCCAAGCTGAGTGAACTTTCTTCTGCTCATTCCTGAGAGTTCTTAGTGGTCTCCACACTCAAGGGGCAAGGATTAGGCATCATGACAATTTCTAAGAGGCCCAGAATGATTTTACACCCTCTGCCTGGTGAACTAGATGGCAGACACTTGTGCTTAGCATGGCACAGCCTGGTGACCACTGGGTTATGTTGTCAACAGCTATTCAGTTTCCTATAATACTAATAGTAATACCAACAACCACAGCCAAAGTAGCCCCATTAGTGTCTGCCTTGTGCCAGGCACTGTGCTAGGAGCCTTACATATATGACCCAATTTAGCCCTCATATTCCCCCCGAGAATATGCATTGCAACTCCTACTTTATATAGGAGGAAACAGACTGAAAGGTCAAGTAACTTCATAGGATTCTAACTCAACCTCTGTCTAATTCACAAACTTCTTTCATTGTGCATTCAAGACAAGCAGAAAATTGTGGAGGTGTGCAAGAACCTGAGAAAAGCAAAAAATGACTTTGAATGTGTGGGGAGATTATTAATAGCAGGCATGAAAGCTCTGTGCTTTCCCCCGGGGCAGCAGGATAAACTCCATCGTTTTTGTCACCCACAGTTAAATCGGACAGATTCCTGCAAAACAGCCTGGGTTGGAGGGAAGCGGTTAGATTAGGAAGGATGGTGGGGCTTTTGGAGTGGGTCAGGGTGGACAGTGGAAGCCAGTGTTTGTCTCTCACTCCTGGCCCTTAAAGGGGAAGGTCCTCTAGTGGACATTAGATCTGCCTAGATTTTGAGTTCCTGGTGAGGGAAGAGAGGAGATAAAAGGCAGCCGAAGTGTTGAAATGATAGTATTAGTGCTCTCCAGAACTACCTGGTGCAGTAGGAAAGTGGTGGTGGTGCACTCAAAGCTTCAATTAAATTAGGTGGCGTGAGAGAGAGACATGATGCAATTGCAGGATGTGTGCAGCCATATCCTCCGTAGGTGGGGACATCCCCACATCCACTCTGGTGTGCATAGCCTCCAGCTCTTTCCTTTTGAAGTCCCTGTGAGCCTGCACAGTGCCGTAACTACCTTGGCCGTGATGAAACTCTCCTGCAGCTGACATGAATCAGAATAACCTCCCCCAAGTACGTCCTTCACACTCCCTTCATTTTTTAGGTTTTATGGTCAGTGGGCTCCCTCCTACTCTGCTGAGATCATGGCTGAAAGCTTTTGTTTAATCACCCATTAGTTCCCCATCCCCCCACCGTGTGTATTTGCCTGTCTTCTGTATCAAGTCCTGAAGGACTGGAATTTGTGTAAATGTCATGTACAAGTAGAAGGCACATTTGGTGGTATCTCAAGCTGCATACTGCTGAAGCCCCCAGAACTGTCATATTGAGTCGTAGTAACTATAACACTATTCTCAGACCAATAGCAGAGTTTCTGCCAGGAGGCATACACAGTCCAAAGGCTCAGGTGCAGTGACACAAATCTGAAATGGTCAGTCGGTCATCAGAACTTTAAACTGTAATTAGGTTGTTATAATTATTGAATACTAAACAGCATTATAAGAATAGAAGTTGTGGCTCTCACATTTTATATCTGACCTGGGATCAAATTAGTAGCCTGTTCAGTCTAGGGGCATTGGGTCATAGCTGCTAGGCATCCACTTCTATTAAAACTGCTGGGTGAACAGTTTGATAGAGGCACAGACACTTCCCTGCTGGAAAAGGGAAATTTATAGGACACTGTTGGGCAGAGAACTGGAAATTACAGCTGTGAAAAGACCTTTTAAAAATCAAAGTCTTACTATTGGCTCCTAAAGCACAAAATAAAACCTTAATAAAACAATTATAACATGTTCTTTTTTTGAAACAGGCTGTATTAGAGAGATAAGTGTATAAATACCCGAGAAGCAGAGTTATGTTTATATTTAGGTATATGCATGTAAATAGACAAACAGGCACTGAGGGAGCTAAGTCAACAAGATGTTTTCAGGAATTTGTGTTGAAATTGTGATGGTTTTTATGGAAACTCCTCCTGATTTTAGCAGATAGTCCACACCTGGGAAAGCCGAATTGTCTTATCAGATCTGATAGTAACATTTTCCTTCCCCTTTTTGTCTCCTTCCTTTCCAGAACCCTCTTCCTCTTGAGTCATCAAAAAGCCAAGATGTTGGTATTACTGGCGGGTATCTTTGTGGTCCACATCGCCACCGTAATTATGTTATTTGTTTCCACCATTGCCAATGTGAGTAATGTTCTTTTGTTTATTCATTCACCCAAAGCTATTGAATATTTACATAAAGTGCTACAAAAGAAGTTTAAGCCACAATCCCGGCCCTTTGTGAATTTATGGCTTAGCTGTGGAAAAAAGTAAACACACACTCACACTCAGACAATTAAATAACAGCAGGATAAAGGCCAGTGTCTACATGAGTGACTCCACCAGGGCTGTAGGCGTCTAGAGGCTGGAGAACACAATGAGGCCCCTTCAGTCTCCGAGAAGTCTTCTTGGCAGAGGTGGGGCTTGGAAGACGGGTAGATGGGTGGGGTTTCTCTTGGCAAAAGATGAATGGGGGAAGGATCATGGGGAGGCATTCCAGGCCCGCGTGGCAGCCAAGGCGCCCAGGTGGGAGGGACAGGCTTTGTTTAGGAATATTGAGGATACCCATGTGGCAGGAGCTGAACTCCTCTGGGAACCTTGATCAGAAGGATAGATGGGCGTGAGATGAGAAGTTTTTGGGAGCCAGACAAATTTAAATTCTGAGCAGAGAGTAGCAAATGAAAGTGGAATTTTGCAAAATTAACCTGGTTCCAATGAATTAACTTATTCGAACAAAAACCATACAACTGTAACGGAGGCAGTCATAGCCTTTTTCTCTTTGAACCTTGGGCAACTCTGACATCTGGTGGTAGTTTTAAAGCATCAAATTTGCTTTTATTGTGCTTTTTTCAGAAAAAACAAGAAGGCTCCTTGTACGCAAAAACCAAGGCTGCCAGTTACTAGACAGGCAAACAATGGGTCCAGAATCTGTCTAGGTCTCTGTTAGAATTAAAGGAGAAATGGGTTTTAAAGTTCTGTGAGAAGAGTTTTGCTAACATTGGTGGGTATGATTACAAGCAAGGCTAATTCAAATGTAACTGTGATAAGACAGAATCCTCACCCATGCGGGCTCCTCCAGACAATAATTTAGCCATTCTGTGCGCCAGCCCCTGAGTCTCTAAAGGATAACAAGTCTGATAAACAACTTCACACCATATTATTAGAAGGTGCGAAAGTGCTAAATATCTGAATTTATAAGCCCCTAATACAGGACTTGGGACATAGTAGTTTATTGAATCAAGGGCAGGCAACTGCATGCCGTTGGCCCTGTTTTCCAGGAATGCACATTTTAACAGGTGCTCTGTGTGGACAGGGCATTTGTTTTCCATTCCAGAAGGATAACTGTTGTTCTTGGGTCAGGTAGGAAGGGGTGCTGGCACTGTGGTGAGTCTCAGGGAATGTACTTTCAGCTGACCCCACACTAAAGCTTTTGCTATACCATTTTATTAGGAAATGACTTCTCTTGTTGTGAGAATTAAAGTTTGATCCTTCTGTTTAGATGAAAGTGGTTGATTGACCACCTAGATTCATTACTATTTTCTTAGCTGTCCTTACATTTTTTTTTTAGTTGTCTCCAGTTGAGCATTTTTTCTTTTTTTTTCTTCTTAGCCAGGCCCCTACATGAAACAGTCTGGATAGACTGTATGAACTGTGCATACATAAAAACAATTTCCTCCACCACAGTTTCTGTTTCTTATAACCTTGGAATTTTAAACCACTATGGTGGAATTACTTTCATTAAAAACATTTATTTTTAATTAAAAAATTTTTATATTGAGGCACATGCAATGAAATGCATACATCTTAGAGTACTAGCTTGATGCAATCCATGTTTTTGTTTTTGTTTTAAGTGATAAAGAATTTGAAGCCCAGAGAAGCTATGTGACTTTTTCTCCTTGGTCATGCAATCTTCTCTTTGTTCTGGGGACCTTTGTGACTTCAGTTTTAGTCAGACCTCATTTCCACCAAGGGACGCAATTCTTAGCCATATTTATGGCTAACTATGGGGTCTTACTCGAGATCTGGTCCTGACACAAGCTAATGTGTTTTCTTTTAAAGCAGAGGGTCAGTTTTTAAACAAGTTCTTGTTTCCTTTGGCTTCAGGTTTGGGTGGTTTCGGATTTTGGACAAGCCTCAGTAGGTCTTTGGAAAAACTGTACCAGTGGCAGCTGTGAGGATGGCCTTTCGTACGGTGGTGAAGGTAAAGAGAAAGACATGGTGCTCAGCGCAGCCGAGCTGTGCGATCGGGGAAGTGTAGTGCCTGCCGGGGACTGGGTAGCCTAATGCTCTTGCTCCCTTCCCCCTCTGTGTGCAGATGCCCTCAAGGCAGTGCAGGCCTTCATGATCCTGTCCATCATCTTCTCCGTCATCTCCCTCGTGGTCTTCGTGTTCCAGCTCTTCACCATGGAGAAAGGAAACCGCTTCTTTCTCTCGGGGGCCACCATGCTGGTGTGTTGTGAGTATCCCAGGTCTGCAGAGGGAGGCTCGCATGTGGATCTGCCCTGGGTGCCCTGGCCACCTGAGTGGATGGACACCTTAGGGAATTCTCTCCCCTGGTTATTTGGTCTCTTTCTGAGGACTCCTGATAGCTGCTTGGATGCAGTGCCCTCATCTGCGTCATTGCCGAGGCACAGTACCAGTAGCATGTACAACCTAGACGCATGGAGAGGGCAGGAAGGTGGGAGTCCTTGGAAAGATGAACCTGCTGCCACGGGGCGTGTCACTGTTGCCAGCATCAGTATGTCATTCTTCCCAAATACACACAGCTGGGTGGAAGCTGTGTTCTTTTGTATCCCTAGGCAGCCTGCCTGTGGGTGCTGGGGTCCAGACAGGAAGCTGGGTGGTGGGCATGAGGTTCTGTATTTTACTTCACATTTGTAGCCACGCAAACCAGTGCAGATGTGAGAGCCCAGGCCCCTAGTTTATCCGCATAACCATCGAGTTTGGCTCAGGACAGATCAGCAGAACCACTCTTTGGGGCCAAAGAGCTGGGTTTCATTTTCCCATTGGGTCTTTGCAAAATTATATGTTCTTTTTCTTGGTTCTTATGTTTAAAAAAAGCGCTGACCCTGTCTGTCCCCTGCAGGGCTGTGCATTCTGGTTGGGGTGTCCATCTATACTCACCACTACGCGGACGGCAGAGCAACGCATTACCTGAAGAGCCACCACGGCTACTGCTTCATCCTGACCTGGATCTGCTTCTGCTTTAGCTTGATCATTGGTGTTCTCTACCTGGTGCTGAGGAAGAAATAAGGCTGAGCAGATTATGGGGGCTGGGGGGGTGGTGGGGAGGAGGACGCCCTTGAATCTGGGAGGGAAGCAGAAGTTTCTGTACAGGAAAAACCAAGATGGGGGGTGGGGGACGTGAGGGTGGGGGAGGCTGGAACCTAAACTTTGACTGAGGAGGTCCTGTGCTGTCCAGCCCGTGTCCCTGGGAGGCCACAGTTGGCTCGCACCTGATGCTCCCTTACTGCGGGCCAGAGAGCCTCTCCCCAGCCACCGGACGTGGCCTCCCAGCTGTTCTCAGTTACACGCACTGCCTGGAGCTCCATCCGCTGCCTCCACGCTGGCTCCGCCTCTGAGGGTGACTTCCCGGTCTTGCACTGCAGTCCCCAGACCTCCTGCACCAAGTGAAAACAGTGGTACAAGTTCCAGCAAGAGCGGATACTGTTTTCATGCTGAATATGTAAGCCTGGGAGCCATCCTGCCCTTCTGACCCAAAGCAAAACATCACATTCCAGCCTGAAGGGCCCACAGGAGGGCTTTGGCCAGAGGACCACTATCCGTCTTTAGAACAGATATTTAGCTCTGTGGAATTCAGTGGTATTTGTGACAAAATGGGAGGAAGAGATATAAGGCCAGCTTGGTGGGTTAGCTAAACCAAGAAAGGGAGCTTTTCACAGTGGGAGGCCTGGGGGATGGTCAGACGCCCCAGCAGACCTCACACAGCTGCCTTTCATGGAGGCCTCTTGCCATGGAGGGCGCTAGGCCCGCTGCTTAAAGCCAAGGCAGCTCTCCTGAAGCTTC
The DNA here is from genome assembly GCF_030020395.1 of Manis pentadactyla. Classification (NCBI taxonomy): domain Eukaryota; kingdom Metazoa; phylum Chordata; class Mammalia; order Pholidota; family Manidae; genus Manis; species Manis pentadactyla. The sequence goes on from NC_080032.1 coordinate 70,729,723, forward strand.
CATAGAGCCGCTAACTACCAATTCAGTGGTGAAAGCGCCACACCAATTATGGTATCAAGGGGCAGCCTTCTAACAGTGCTGTATTAGGGTTGTGTTTTTAGGATCCCCTCCCCATGCAGTCAATGTCTCTCTTAAGTATAAAACAGGAGAGAGACGGATATGGCGCCTTGTAACATAACCTGTTACTCACCTTCTAAATTACAAACTTTGAGGAAGTTTTTTTCTAATTATCCACATGGGGGATCAATGCCCCAAGGCTTGGTGGTCGCTCTAGCTTTGACACTGGCTGGCATGGCCCCCTTTCAGAGGCCCTGCCTATCCTGCTCACAGGCAAGGCAGACAATTCTGGAAGCTTATTAAATCACACACAAACCAAAACCACACAACAGATCCTTGGGGAAAGGTGCTACGTAATGGTAAAGTATTACAAATACTAGATTTCAATCATAGTAAGAACAGAGTGCCTACACTCCCCGGAAAGTAAGAAAATTCCCATGAGATAAGTAAAAATATTGGTGATGGGCAGGCATTTTCTTTAGGGAAAGAAAAAAGCAAAAAACTCTTGTAGTACCCAATCAGACGGCAAGTGAGCTGTCTGTTGCCCCGGGAGCATTTCTATGTAGGACTAAGCAGTAGTGTGTTATTCCTGCTTAAGCAGGCATTGCTTTGGCCTGGAGCAGCTATTTTAAGGCATCTCAGATTCTGTCTAAAGAGGTTGTTTTGGGAAAACATTTCCTTTATCACCCTGAGAAGAAGATCTACCCCAGAGAGCATCTGAGACATCTTGCCTACTTCCTTCTCCCTGTTCCCCTCTCATCCCATTTCTTAGATACTTTTCCTTTTTGGGGAGTTGTTAGGCCATGATTGTTGGTATTTATGTAAAAGGACTATTACTAAGTATATTTCTCTGTGTTAATTCTGGTTAAGGGAATGTTGAGGGTGGGCCACCAAATTAGCTGGGCTGGGGCTAGAGAGATGGCAAGCAGAAACTGTGGGATGATGAACTTTTTAATTATGATATAATTATCACATGTATAGAAGGCTGTATTATGCAGAAGCGTACTTACATATCAGATATATCTCCAAAAGCCATAGTCGCATTATGTTGAAAAGTCTAACTATGACGGAGTGAACCATGTATTCCCTTGCCTCTGACTTTGTTTCTGTGACATTTTTGTCCCGTGTAACTTGCATTACTTTGGTGGGTTGTCCTCGTACTGTATTTGGCTCCCTCTTTAATAGTTTGGTATTTCATATACTATAATTGTAAATATTTTGATACAAATGTTTATAACTCTAGGGATATAAAAACAGATTCTGATGCCTGTCACTGTGTGAATGTTTTCTTCTTAGGAGAATATGGATAAATGGTGACATTTATTCCTGACTGAGTGGTCAGTCAGTGTGATTTGGGCAACTTGGCATTCATTTAAAACATTGAGCCACTTTCTGGCAATATATTAGGCATTTCTACAATAACTCTTTGAGAGAAATGAATGTCATTAGATATAGTTTTTTTTATTAAGGTTTCATTGATGTACAATCTTATGAAGGTTTCACATGAGCAGCATTGTGGTTACTACATTCACCCATATTATCGAGTCCCCCTCACATGCCCCATTACAGTCACTGTCCATCAGTGTAGTAAGATGACACAGAGTTACTACTTGTCTCCTCTGTGCTATACTGCCTTCCCTGTGACCCTCCCACACCATGTGTACCAATCATAATACTCCTTAATCCCCTTCTTGCCCGCCCTCCCCACCCCCTTTCCCTTTGGTAACTGCTAGTCCCTTCTTGGAGTCTGTGAGTCGGCTACTGTTTTGTTCCTTCAGTTTTGCTTCATTGTTACACTCCACAGATGAGTGAAATCATTTGGTACTTGTCTTTCTCTGCCTGGCTTATTTCACGGAGCAGTATTTAATACCCTCTAGCTTCATTCATGTTGTTGCAAATGGTAGGATTTGTTTTCTTCTTATGGCTGAATAATATTCCATTGTGTATATGTACCACATCTTCTTTATCCATTCATCTACTGATGGACACTTAGGTTGCTTCCATATCTTGGCTATTGTAAATAGTGCTGCGATAAACATAGGGGTGCATCTGTCTTTTTGAATCTGGGATATTGTTTTCTTCAGGTAAATTCCTAGGAGTGGAATTGCTAGCTCAGATGTTATTAGTTTTTTGAGGAACCTCCCACTAGATATAGTTTTATCTTGCTTTAATTAAACCTCTTAAGCAAAAAATGGAACTTTGTAAGTGAATATACTAGAGAGAGGCTATGGTCTTGAATCAGAATGGGTTATAACATTAAGAAAGGAGGTAATTGTAAGGTTTCTTTGAAATAGCCATCTTCTTTAATGTGTCTTCAAATTGTAAAGCAATTCACAAAGGTATGCACCATATACGTTTGCAGAAGCCCATTCATTGCGTGAACTGGGGTGTATCTGTCTGGGCTCTACGAAAGAAGGAAAGCTTTACTGCTTCCTGTGAGCAATAAGGACTGGAATTAATGGTGGAACAGCAGGGTAGACACTGTGTACCCCAGCAGCATGTCACTGCCAGTATGAAAAGAATGGCTTTAATGGGACGTAGGCTATCTTCCGGTCCCCTGTGGTCTTGGACGAAATAACTTCACAGAGGGATGCACAAAAAATACACAATGGAACCTGGAGATTAAACTGCAGTGTATTTTAAATTCAATTAATCAAATTTCATTCATTATTGATACCATTTCAGATTGCTTCTGGTATACTATCATTAGAGGCTACTTCTCTCCATCAGCTCTCCCTGTGGTTCTCATCCCCATGTCACAAGCCTGGTCATGGGTCAGACCTCCAGAGCCTCCCTTCTTGCCTTCCCCCGTCGGACCTTACTCAGAAGCAAACTCCTGGACTTACTCAAAGTGTCCTCTCCTGAAAAGACAAGATCTTCCACCTCAAAGACCTAGATGGTGAATGGGGGTGTATTTGTTTCTCCAGAGAAACAAAACCCATAGGATATGCGTACATATATATAGAGAGAAAGAGATTTATTTTAAGGGACTGGCTCACATGATATGGAGGCAGGCAAGCCCAAAGTCTGCAGGGAGGAGAAGGCTGGCAGGCTGGAGATCCAGGGAAGAGCTAATGCTGCCATTCAAGTCCAAAAGCCATCTGCTGGCAGGGAAGAATTCTCATTCATTTGGAGGGAAGTGATGGAGGTCAATCTTTTGTTCTATTCTGGCCTTCTACTGATTGGATGAGGCCCACCCATACTATGGAGGGCAATCTGCTTTATTCAAAATCCACTGATTTACTTGTTAGTCTCATCCAAAACACTCTTACAGAAACATTCAGAATAATGTTCACCATATATCTGTCCACCATGGCCCAGCAAGGTGATACAAAATTAACCATCATGGGAGAATGTCCCTGTTAAGGATAAGGTACTGGCTTACTAAACATTTTCAAAATAATTTAAAAGAAACTTAAACAGTGGAAATCTTTATGTTTACAGTTGGCACTTGGCTCTTTTAAGTGGTGAGATAAACATGGTTAACTTGAAAGATGATCTTGGATATCCGGTGAAAAGAGAAAGTTCTCAGAGTCCCTTTTTATAGAGAAGCTTAATAAATGTTTGTTGAATTCAGTGTCATAGGTAGAGTCAAATTGAATTAAAGTGAATAAGTCAATACTCTTAGGTGAAATGGGTCCAGATTATGAGTAGGGGGAAGGTGAGCTTCAGTGCTTTCCATTACCACTCAGGAATGGGACTTGTAGACAAGGCAACTTATTTGCTCCTCGAGGTGATAAACTGAGGTAGCAAATGGTTAATAGCTACACCACTCTGCACTGAAGTCAGCCATTACAGTCCCTGTGCAAAACCCCACTGGCTTTCAGGCACAGAAAAATATTTCAGAAAGGCATTGAAAGAAAGCATATGAAAATGAAGAGGATATTCTGCAAGGTTCCTGAACAGAAGGAGGAGCTCTGTCCTATGTTTACTAAGAGATAGTCAAAATATCCCAAAATACAGATAAAATGCCACAGCAAAAAGTATATGTGTGAGTTTAAAATAAGGCTAGATTTGGGGGAACAGAGGGGGATGGGGTAGGGTGGCAGAGAGCAGGATGAAAAGAGGAGAATTTGCTGGAAATTTGGGAGTAGATTCTGAGAAGGAGTGATTCACTTTAAAGATGTATTTGTGGTCCAGAAGAGCAGGCAGCTCCTGAGCCAACAGAGGGTGGGCAAGGATGCACTTGGACTGTGTGGAGCTGGAGGAAAGAGAGTTCTGGAAGCCACCTGGCCCCAGTTCTGTAAGGAAGACGTGGGGCCTACTCATGGGAAGTGGAGGAGGGTGACCACTCACACGTGGGTTGATAAACTAGTAGGTGCCACACAGAGGCCTGGGGATGAGAGATCACACCAACATGCCTCCTGTCTTATCCAGCTTATAGTCCTGTTTGGTGGGGCGTCATCAAGAATGACTGTCTTTCAATGGCAAATGAGGGACATTATTATATTAAGAGATACTTTGAACAAGAGGTGGGGGATGGGGAAGCAAAATTGAACTGTTAAGCCCTTCCCAGTGTAGGCATGGGTCAGTTCCAAAAGGCATTTTCTTCAGTTGGTTGTTTGGAACTCAGAACATGTTCGTCCATAGAGGAAATTCAGACTTATTTTATTTTTGATATGGGCTAAAAAGGCTTTTGTAACCTAGTCTGGAAAAGAAGCTTCACAGTACCCAACTATTATTATTTTCAGTGGAAAATGGGTTGGTTTAAATTTTGGAAGTGGGGACCCCTCTCTTGTCCCGCCAATCCCCTCGTGGTAGGAGGAGTGTAACTGACGGAGGGTGGGCTGAGGAGTGAGTATGGGCCTGTATTCAGGAGACATGGCTGCCCTGCTCACAGTTTGCCATTGAACATAGGGAAGCATGGTGTTTAGCATGACTGGCTAGAAATATACATAGAATGTAGTTTTTAAAATTGAGTGTTTTTAAGCTGGGACTGCTTGTTCCACTCCCTTGATCTTATTGTTCAAAATCAGTCTGAGTTTTCCCACTTATCAGCATGTCAGTGGCTTAAGTTCAGTTTACCTAGACTTCATCTTGGTCTGACTCCTCGGCATAGTAATCAACAGGATTTGGGGCATTGTGAAATCGTACTATGTTAGTTTGATTTCATAACTTCTCCTCCCTCTTATAAAGTGCTGACATGGATAGCATATTTATAATTTTTAAGGTGAATCAAAATTAAACCTGTTTTGAATAACTGGATACAATTTTGCAGCAGCTCTTGGGGTGACTAGGCATTGTAAAATAAAGTTTGAGAATTCTAGTTCTGGGTTTATGAGTGAAATAGATTATACCAATTAACCTGATATTTAGTCATCTGGTTTTAAAAAAGTTAAAGTCATTCTAGCAATAATATTTGAATCCAGATTTCTTTTCATAAACCAAGTTGCTTACCAAATTCACTTTAACATGGTGTACTTGAATTGACTACTAAGTTCTTTTTTCAGAGTAGTTCAAATTCTTTACCTTTCATTGTATTTAATACGTGTCAGAGCTCCTGAAAGGACAGAAAAAAAGAAAAATGCGGACAACTATTAATTGTTCAGCTTGAGTTCACTGCAGCCACGCATTCCCATAACCTTCCCCTGGACCTTCCTATTTCCCCAACTTCCTTCCTGACTTGAAGGAAGGAGCTCTCCTCTTTCTTTCTGTGCCTAATACCCACCACCACCATTTTTTGCATTTTATGCTCTTTAATTTCCTCAAGGGTGCTTTACATTTACCTCCCTTCTCCCTGTATCTCGGCCTCTCTCTCCCTACTGGAAATTTTTTCTTATGGGTAAAATATGCTTAAGTTTATCCCATCTTAAGGAAAATAAAACAGAACACACCTTCCTGCCCTAGTATGTCACCTCCTGCTCTTTCCACAGGCATGCTTATTCAGAGTGGGGCTTATTTTCTATGTCTCCACCAGGCTCCACCTTGACATTTGTGGGGCCTCGGGCAAAGCACAGGCCTGCATATTGTATGTCAAAATATTTAAAAGTTATATATCAAATTAGGGAGCCGCTAAATAAAGTGTGCTCTACTGTTCTATTGATAAATATCCTAGATGGTCAGGATCAGATTTTAGAATGTTCAGTCCTTGGAGTTCTGGGCTACAACATGTTTTTGCTGGAGATAGTCAGTTCCTGGCCTCCGGCTCACAGCCTGCTCTCCTCTCCATTCACTTGTGGCTCCATCCGTCCTCATGAAGGGCCGTAAGTGCATACATGTGGATGCGGGGGCCCCAGCCCACACCCACACATTCAACACCATTCCTCACCTCTTCCCTATCCCACACATGGCTGCTCCTCAGCCATCCCTTAGGCTAGGAATGTGCGCACACGTGACGTGGCCTGACCTCTGTATAGACTGGACTGGAGAGGAGGCCCGGGGAAAGGAGTTCTAGAAGTGAGTGTGGGGACTGTGGGCAGGAAACCTGGGGTCCTGGATAATCAGAATGCTATCTGGAAGGGGAGTGTGGGCTCCCCTGGGTATGCTTCTTTGGCCCTAAGCCCAAGGACTTCTTGTGGCTGGAGGAGAGTCAGAGCAGAGCTTTACAGCACAAGCCTACTGACCGGACCTCTCATGGTCTAGGGGCTCTGGTCTTACAGTCTTACATCTCACACATTCCTCTTATGGCCTCACTCAATCCAATCTGCTTCTGTTGTCACCTTCCCAAAGCAATGGCTCTCCTAAGGGTCAATAGCAAATTGAATTTCTCTAGAACACGAATACTCTTAGCCTGTACCACTTTCTCCTCCTCTTCTTTTTCTTCCTCCTCCTGCTTTTTCCTGACCCTCTGCTCATTTTATCTCTGTATGCAGCATGGTGATTTAATTGAAATTCATATAATTAATCACCTCCTATGTGATAATGAATCCAAAGTCTGCATCTTGATTCAAACCAATTATCTAGATCCAGTCCCATAAAAACTACAAATTCAAGTGAACACGTTAGGTACCTCCCCTTTCTTTTGTTTTCTGTCTCAGGAAGCAACCACCCATCACATAGATGCACAGGCCACAAACCCAAGTGTTACTCACAATCCTTCCTACCTCATTCTTCACCTCGTACTAATAACTGAAATCTTATTGACTCTAACTTCTAATATTTTCTAGACTTTTCTTTTCATCCCTTTTTGCTATGATGTTGGTTTAGGTCTTTCATAACATTTACTTAAAGTAGCTGAATATTCTCTTAATTTACTGTTATAATGCATTTTCTACACTGTTGCAAAATGATTGTCCTAAAATGCAAATATGATCATGCCTTTTCTCTGCTATTAATCCTTCATTGGCCCCTTCATGTTGCTGAGATAAAATTCAGAGGCCCAAACCTGTCCATGGCAACTTTTTCTCCCCATGTCCATTCTATCCTTGAGCAGAAACGTACTACTTCTTCCATGCTTTGGGGAGTGTTTCCCACATACTGTTCCTTTTTCCTGAAGGCCCTTTCTTTCTCTGGTGTCTGGTTACCACCTTCCGAATCCTCAAGATTCAGTACATCGCTCATCTCTGAAACGGCAGCCTGGCGACTCCGGGTGCTGTTGGGATGCCCTCCATCAAGGTTATGTAACACCAAGTGCATGTTCCATCAGAGCGTTTTTCACACACTAGTGTAATGGGTAACAGAGCCTGTCCCCTGTGGCTTACTGTCTAGAGGGGAATTAGACCAGTGGTTCCAATGCAAGTGGAGTGAGGTTGATGCTGAGAAAGAAGGGAGGGCATATACCATAAGGTGGGTGTTTCTAAATCTTTTAGGGTCACTAAATTTGATAAAAGCCATCTCTGCAAAAATATGTATGCATATATATATTTTTTCCCCACAAAATTTAGGACATTCACAAACTCCTCCAGAGAGGAAACCCCATCCGTAGATTTCCTAAGTAGTACACCCTGCAGATCTGGGCAAGAGTGGCCCCTGCCTTAAAGCAGTTGGCTCTGCTCTCATCCAGCTGTGCTCCACAGGCACGTGACTTTGGGGAGTATTTGAGATGAGCTCAAAGGGTGGATAGAATTTGGAAGTTTGTACATATAGGAGAAAGAGGAAAGCTACTTCAGAAGGCTGGGCCAAATAAAAACCGTAGAGATGGAAGAACTGTCTGGATCAAGTGATGTTTGGAAAGCTAGATTGGGGCCTCTTCCACAGAAGGTCCTAACTCTTATCAGAGTCAGGAATTTGAAGCTGATTTGGTGGGATCATGGGGAGTCATTTAGTGTTTTTGAGGAGGGCATGATATAATTGGAATGTGATCTGAGAGAATTAATTTGGCAGATTATAGAGTGGGTTCTAGGGGAAGAGAGAGTGGGCAGAGGGCTGGGAAGATACTGCAGCAGTTGAGTAAAGAAGTAAAATCAAAGTAACCGGACAAAGTGTGTGGGATGGGAATGGGTGGGGAATGGATAAATACACAAGATCTGACTTAGATGCCACATGACTCAGCAAGAATTCAGGGAGAAGACAACAAAGATTATTTTGATGTTACAAGACTGGATGTTGGGAAACTGCCCATGCTCTCAGTGATACAGGGAAGCAGGGGGAGGAATTAACTTGAGGGGGAAGATGATGGGCAGTAAGTTCAGATCTGGACACACTAAGAATAGGGAGCCAGCTGGAACTGAGGTAGTGCTCCCTTCAAGCCGAACGCGGTTCTAGGGTAACCGCGAAGGGACCCATTCCATCTCGGTCCTGGAAGGCCCTTGATGCATCCCAAAATACAAATCCCTAGGAGGCTCCATGTTTCCCACATTTAAACTTGAGATAGTTAAGCTTTTCTGGGCACATCCATCATCCTGGGTCAGCTCACTTGGGACTGACCCCCCTTATATTTGTTTTAATTCAGCTGTCTTCTTGTTTAAAATTTTACTTTTAAATTGTTTCCTTGCCAAACTTAGCTTCCTTAAATTAGCATTGTATTTTCTCTTTATGTTAGTTCCAATCTGGATCCTGTGGCCCTGTGGGGAATAAAGCAGTTGGGGGTGAGGCATGGAGGGGTGACAAGGGGACAGGGCGTGGATCTGGGTCACACTTGGAGCTTTACTTTGGTGTTCCATGAAACTTCTTGTTAAAATCTGATATGCTTAAAGTTGCTTTTAAAAAATGTTGCCTTTCACTAAATTTTCCTTGTGCATATTTGAACATCTGCTTTGTTTTAAAAATGGTTGTCTTTTTCTTTTGTAAAGATACCTTTTACTTTTGCCCAAACTTTCTTATCTGCAAGAAGGAGACTTCTTTTGGGTAAACTGTTTTGATGCTAAACCTCTGATTATCAATCTCATCAATAAGAGATCTGGGATGACATGTGGACACAGGTACCAGTGACCATGCATGGATATTAGTCAGATGGCTTATGACAAAGCTCATATGACACTAGGATGTATGAAGAAATATGGAAACGAGAGGCCATAATTTCTTTATATTCTGAATTAGTCAGATTATAGTCTGAATTAGAGGACTGGGTTCAGTGTTGGTCACCACTGTTCAAAGGGATGTGAAGAAATTGGAGTGACTGTAAAAACAAGCAACAAAGATGATTAAAGGGTTGGAAAATAGGTCCCAGGATGAAAGATGAGAAGGTTTTTGATGTCTCAGGAAGGGAAGAGAAAGGTGGGACATGCTTCTGAAAGTTTTTTTACAAGGGGATAGTTAACCGGGAGAGAGAATACTAGAAGGTATGATGGAGGAAGATTGTGAGCAAATCTCAGAGGAGAAAAGATGCTGCATCTTGATTATTTTACGCCAGAGTCAACCTTTTACCCTTTCCTATACCCTTGGTAGACATTACTGATTAATTACAACACTCTTTTCTGCAGAGTTTGGGCCAACCCTTAAAACTCCTCCATCTGGAACTCCAGGCAGCCTCTACCAGTCCTCTGAAATTTTTACTTAAGAAGAAACCCATTTGCTGCTGTAGATTTAGACATTTCACTTTCCGTGGGCTTGAGGTTTTATGAGATGGTTTCTCAAAGCTCTTTCCAGAAACACAGTTCTACTAAGCCATTTGGTTAATGAGTTTCATGAAGAATAGACTTAGTTGATAGACGATAATAGATCTTGGCTCTTTGAGCAAACTGGGACACCTTTAGAATGCTTTTAGTGAAGGAATTAGAGATTTTGCTACTATGCTCACATATAAAATTCAGTTGTCCTCTCAAACTCTTCACAGGCAGCCTAGAAAGTCTCATAAGGCCGATTAGCTTGAAGAAAAAAAATGTATGGATGGAGCTAGTTATAAGGGAAGAGATTCTACTAGGATCTGTACTATTTGGTCCAGGAAAAGAGAATTAGGCTCTAGGTTGACCCTCAATGCTGATTGGCTGAGGAAGGCTCCATGAAGCTAACAGAAATTCTCTTCCACTTTTTATGTGTTTCTTTGAAAAAACCCCACAGAACATGAAGTCTCTGGGAAGCAAACAGTGATAAATGGCACATCAGGAAGCTGAAGGGCAGAGATCAATACTTGCTGTTACTCTGTAGTAAATTAGGAGAAGATTTGGATGAAAGGGACAGATGTTGTTTTTCAAATCACACTGTTTGAACTTTAGTTGTTTATAAATACCTATTTTCTCTGTAGGTCTAAGTTTCTATCTTTGTCATCTATACCCTAAGCATATGGGACATATATCAGGCCACTTAGAAAGGTGGCAGATAATTCAACTGTTAATATCTGAATTTTCTTCTCTACCATCTAATTTCTTTAACATTTCTAATGATGACCAGCATAGGTTGTTTTGTTGAAGGAAAGCCTTTGGGTCACAAAATGGTCTAAAATAAAATAAAAAAAAACTAATTTTGCTTAAACTTATAAACTTAGGAATTTCCTAATGCTGAGTTTCAAGTACAGCATATTTCTCAGTGCCATTTGGCTCACAAATGTACATTCTGGAGTCACCAAACTTGAAATATAAAAATAAGAGGGATTAAAAAAGTTCTCTCTTCCCATAAGGTCAGCAACAATTTCCACCATTTTTTAGACAAATTCGTGTCCTGCCAAGTCAGACGTTTACATATACTAACTTGAAATTTCATCCCTGAAAAATAATAAAGAAGAAAATCCGTTTTACAGATATTTTTTGATGCTTTTTTGGGGGTATTTTTTGACCCATGTTTATTGATTTTCCTACTTATGTCCAACTCCTCCCCTGCTTTTTTTTTTTTTTTTAAGAATGGAGTAGCTTCTTGAAATTTAAGCTAATAAGGCTGCTGTGAAATTTGCTACTTTATAGCTGCCTGTTAGGCTGATGGTCAGAGGAAGCGTATGAGCCCTCACTGCAGGAGACTTCTTGCAGACTGCCGTGCAGCTGTCTGGTGCTCAGGTAGTTGCTTACCTGAGGTACTTCCCAGGTCAAGCTCAGCTGGGGTCTTTAGAGTCCAGATCGCAGGGAGAGTACGGCCGCCAAAGAGCACCTTCACCCACGGGCATTGCACCTACAGAGGGAAGGCTTGGCTCTTCTTGGCCCAGTGTCTTGCTTGTCTGCCTGCCAACTGCAAGCTCACCTGACCAGCTCAGAGGCTCAGGCTTCAAACTCAATAATCATTATTTTAGAAGAGAGAGAGAGAGAGAAAAAAATAATAAAAAACATCCTGGAGAACTTCACAGACCTCTCAGGGTTGTAAGGCGGAGACATGATGGCGTGAAGGGCCAGATCCTGAAGACTACTGAGACACGATCTAATTAACCCCTGGTGGGCCTCCTGGACTGTAAGTACCTGGAAACGGACTTACACGGACGCATCAGGGATGTAGGGCATTCCTGCTGAGGAATTTCTTGGCAGGGAATATTACTGAATTCCGCTATGGGTTCTTGGGGAAGTTCCTGTAATCTGTGATGACGCACAAGCGCAGTAGAATTTCAACAATTCTGGAATGATTTCCGTGGACCGCCTGGAGGAAGGCATGGACTAGCTACTACTCACAGGCTCTCATCTTTCCCTTGATGTTGGTGGTTCTGATTCCCGGGAAGGTATCCTCTTTCTCCAGCTGCCCCAACTGGCTGGGCCTATTTTTGCAGATTATTCTAATTTCCTTACAGCCACTGAAGTACAGGAGCCACTCATCCTGAAGCATTTTTGAGAATACGATACTGGCAAATGCTTTTGCAGAGCAAAGATGGTACTTTCTCAGATAAATGAATGGTGCCATCTGCTGAGGAGCCTGAGGGCTAAAACGTGATCGGGCTCGATGACCCCTTTGTTAAAAAATATAGTGTATCCTTATGTCCTGGAGCTGGCTAGCAAGGGTTAAAACAGAAGCCAGAAGCTACTCCCACCCTTTTTTTTTGCACTGGCAACTGTTGACCTATATCGTGCATTCTTTGTAAATTCCATATGCCAGAGAAATCAAGAGTAAAAAGGTCATGTGAACGCAGAGTGTTGGTGGGAGCAGACACAGAATAAAAGGATCTGGAATAAGAAGGCAAGTTTATCAAGATAAAAGCAATGAAAAAAAAGATAAAAGCTATGATTTCTGATTATTTTTTCAACCAGAAGATAAGCCAGAGGATGCAATATCAGTACTGGATCAGTAAGGTATATTTCACAATAAGAAATTAATGCATTTTCCATCTTCTGGCTACCTCTTCCCTCCTTCTGTCTTGGGGCTGCCTGTGAGTTGAAGTTGCCTGACAGACCCTTTAGGGCTCCAAGATCAAGGTCCAGCCCTAAGGAGTGCTGCTTGGCAACTGGTTAACAAAGAAGGTTAACATCCTTGTCCTAATGAGTGGCCGCTTCCCTGTCTGTTATTTCACACTTTGACACTAGATGTCAGGGAAAGACTAAGTGTCCTAACTTGCAGATCTTACAACCATTTCAGCAGAAAGAAAGGCTGCCTTTGGAGAGAAATCAGGTATTGAAAATTGGCAAATTTCCCACTGTGAGCCACTGGGGACACCAGGGTTTTATGCCAAAACATCACTACCCTGCTCATGCCCCATTAGACATATTTTTGATGCTATTGAATCCAATTTACAGACTGGGTTAGATCAAGGTCACTTCGTAGAAACAGATTTTTTAGGGGGGGAAGGGACGGGAAATGAGAACCATCAATTTACTCTTTCAATTTTATTACAAGAGACATTCAATTTTATTTAGAAAAAAAGACAGTAGTTATAACATGGTCATGTCTTGTAATCCTTTTTATTAGTGAATTAGGAAATAGCCAAACCAATTAAAAATCACATGAAAGTCTCCTAAAATCCTTCCAGTACTCTGGGTAATTCCTTTCATTTGGTAAAAATGGCATTTTGTTTTAAATGATATTAAGTAAAAATGTGGTTTTATCGCAGAATAACTAAATCTTGACTGGTTTAGTTATACTGCCAGATTCCCACGGCTCTCAGCCCCTTAGCAGGCTTTCTGATGTAATAAAAAACCGTGAGCAAGCTTTTTCATTACTACGGGTGGCACATTCAACATTTTTTCTTTTTTGACCTGAAAGAAGGCAATGTGAGCAAACTGGAATGAGGCAGGACGGTGGTAAGGACAAAGCCAGGAAAGAGTACATAGTTTTCTCCTTGTGCTCATTCTCCGGCCTCTCCCCACCCCCCGGCAAGTCCAAGGGGTCACAGGCATTGCGTTCTCAACCGTCCTTGGAAATAACTAGTCATCTACCCGGCCAAACTTAAAAATAGCACTCGCCCCAGTGGGTGGAGGCTCTTTCTGGACTTGGTGCAGCAGCCCCGCCTAGGGAAAGACGGCCCAGAAGTCCTCTCGGTGATTCTGGAAGCCATTATACCATCATGAAAAATAGCATTATTAATATCACATGGGTGTGCCCTTCATTTCTTTGTGAGCTGGAGGTTGTGAAAGGCATGGAGAACGTGAAAAGGAAAAGAGCTTCTCTGAGGGCCCACAGTGGAGACCGGAGGGGGACACGCCAAGAAGCCCTTCTAACATTCCTGGGAGGTATTTACAATGATCGCTGGTCATCATGTTCAGTGATCTTGATGACCTCAACCTCTTAGAACTTTCAGATAAAAATGGATGTGGACAAACAATAATGACAGTTTCACAGTGTAACTCAGATTAGCTGAGTACTCAGGAATAAAGATATGGAGAGCTGTCAGTATTATTGATATTGATTGATTTGTTTGCTCATTGATTGATTGATTGATTTAAAAAACACTCACATGGAGCATACTGTGTGCCAGGCAGCCTGCTAAGAATTTTGTGACAATCAATCCAATTTATTCGATTCATCCTTAAAACGACCCTATTAAGTAGGTACCAGTATTAGCCCCATGTTACAGATAAGTAAACTGAGGTACAAAGAGGTTAGAAACTTGCCCGTGTATAGACACGCAGAATTAGAATCTCCGGGGGGCCATTTCACTTACCTTTTCTTCTACCCAACCCAAACTCCCACTTAACAACCTGTTTTTCTTCACCCAGAATGAGAGCGTTACGGAGTTTAACAGCTTGTGATTTTTGGAGTCAGTCACACCTGTGTTTGACTCTTAGCTCTGCCTACTTAATAGCTGGATTTGGGATAATTTTTAACCTCTCTGAGCCTAGCCTTTCTTATAGGGAACAATGCTAACTAATTCCTACAATTGTTGGGTGAATAAAAGGAACTATAGTAAAATTACACAGACTGGATCAATCTTCTTGCTTCCGGTGGGAGTCAGCCTCCAAGGTCACCCGCACTGATTCTTGCCTCCTGCTGATCACGCCCTGGTGTATACCCTCCCACTTTGACTAGGACCGGCCTCTGTAACTGGTAATGTGCTAGAAACGTCAGTGTGACTTCTGAAGCTAGGTCATCAAACAGGTGGCAGCTTCCACCCCGCCCCCTTGTTGATCACCCAGTCTGGGGAAAGCCAGCTGCCTTGTCGTGAGGGCGCTCAAGCAGCCCCCACGGAGGGCACAGGTCACTGAAGCCTCCAGCCAATAGCCAGCATCGAGTTGCCAGCTGTGTGAGTGAGCCGTTTTCGGAGCAGTTTCCAGCCCCGATACGGTTTTTAGGTGATTGCAGCCCTGCCCACAATCTTGACTCCAGCCTCAGAAGAGACCCTGAGCCAGAACCACCTGGCCAAGACCCTTCCATGTTCCTGCCCGTCAGAAGCTGTGTGTGATAGTAAGTATTTAGTGTTGTTTTAACCACGAGATTTGGGATAGCTTGTTATGCAACAGGCAACTAATGTACTTTTCCTCACCGATTCTTTCTCCAGTACATCAAAATAGGCTCTTTTCTTGTCTCCACATCTCACAGAACATGCTAAACACAAGTTTAGTGGATGAAGTTTGTCCTGAGATCCCACCCGAGTTCCTGAGTCCCTGAGGAGATCCACTAACTGGAGCAAATGTTCTTGGTGGAAAGAGGCTGAAAAGTGAGGTCAGACAGACCTGGGTGGTATCTCCCCCTTCAGGCCCAGCCAGCCAGGGTCCCTATTCTGGGCTCTGCAACTGGAGAGTCTAAGCTCAGGCCCTCCTAGACCACACTAAGGGTCCTAGGTTCCTAGGGCTCCTGCCCAAAGAGACAGCATCCTTCTGGGGTGCCTCCACTAGGTTGATGCTCCCAAGGGTGGGCCACCTGGCTCCTCTGGCTTGAGGTGTGAGCAAGGGATGGCCACAGGGTCAGAGCTTGGACATGAGGACCAGGGTGTCTGCACACATGCTTGTGAGCCCTTTGTGGTATATGATGGAGCAGAGTGGGAAGAGAAATGCGGCCTGGGACTTCCCTTTAAACTCTTGTCCTAGGCCTTGTAACTGTTGGTTATGGGTGTGGACCCAGGTTTGAATGATTTCCTTTACATTAAAATAAGACCTGCACTCCTTGGGCTAGCCTACAGGGCCCTTTGGGATCTGGCCCACAGTATTCGTCTTTATCCATCCTTCCTCCCGCAGGGCACCCAGCCCACCCAGGCCTTTCTGTCCCAGGAGAATGTCAAGACTAGTCCCTCCCTGGGGCTTTTGAACTGGCTATTCATCTCTGCTTGGGATCTCCTTTCCATAGGCCTTCACTTGATTGCTTCCTTCTCATCATTCAGATTTCATCTCAAGGACACCTGCTCAGAGAGGCTGTGATTTGTCAACCAGTTTAACCAAAGTCCCTCCCACTCCACCTTCCCTGCTCTACTCCAAGACCCCATGTTACTGTATGATTTTAGCAATGATCACTATCTGAATTGTCTCATTCATTTCTTTGTTCACTTGTGTTTTGATCCTTCTCCCCACCCCTGATGTCACTTATGTTTCTGAGAGCAGGGCTGTCCTGTTCACTTGCCGGGTCCTAAGTGCTTTGAAGAGATCTAGGCATATAGTAGATGCTCAGTAAATACCTCAATGAATGAACTTCTCAGACTTGCTTTTGTTGGCTATAAAATGAGACTGATAGACATCGAGGAGAAATCATGTATAGATTAGAAATAACACAAAAGCACTTAACACATGTTCTGGCACGTATTAGGAGTTCAGTAAATGTGAATTCAATACATTTTTCAATCTCTCTTGCCCATATTGCATGTTCATCTCAAGTTCCTAAAACGATAAGAATTCCATGCCTCTAGGCCCAGTTCCTCCTCCCAGGACTGTAACTGTCCCTCACCCCGTCCCATCCGTCCTCTGTTCTAACTCCTGTAGTCTCACCCCATGGGGCCTTCCACAGTTGTTAGTGTAAGTGTGCCCCCTGGTGGCCCCTTCAAGGATGATGCATTATGGAGGATGGGAGGTTGTTAGTGGAGAAATGTGTTTATGGGTTTTTTTATGGGTTCAGATACTAATTCCTGAACAGAGGCCAGGCAGTGAGATCAACCTGCATTTGCAGTTCAGGCTCTTCTACTCTTCTTCCTCCCTCACCTCCACATTCCTCAAAACTATGCCTCTACTTGATCCGAGCTGTGTTGGCCTTCATGCTGTTCTCTCTATCTGGAATCCTGTCTGCTCCACTGTACCTGCCAGTTTAGTCCCATGCTTCTCAAAGCCAGTTCAAAGTCTCTGACTTCCACAAACTGCCCCCTGCTCTGACACCCCTCTTGAAATCCACTGTGCCCATCAGACCATTGTTCATGTTTCCACCGTGACAATTGTACTATATCTTACAATTGGTTTGATTTTTTAAAGAATTGCCTTTACGAAGTTCGTAAGTCTCTTTAGGGCAGGGATGGTGTTTGATCTACTTTGACACAGTGTCATATGCATAGTGGGTCAGTAATACTTGCTGAATATGTATATGAATATCAATGCTGAGGCTGGAGTCCCTATTTTCTGGAGCCTAGTCAGACTGGTCGGAAGAGTAAGAGGTCACACATGATGATATGGGGAGAGAATCTTTAAAACTGGAACCGCCTTGGGCAACCTGGGATGTGTAGTTACTCTCAACTGGAAGTAGGGTCTCCACTGTGATTCTGTGAGCCTTAGCTTCCTTAGGGAATGATGCACACAGTCATTTCTCTATCTCCTTTATATTGAGAGGATGAAAGTTAGGATCATGGGATAATGCCTCCTGTATGTTGATATTCCAAAATAAAAGGTACAGTGTAAAAGTTGATAGTATTAGAATTTCAATCACATGGGCATGGGAAGCTGTATTCCTGGAATACTATACATTTTCCAAAATTTAATTGAGCTTTGCATGACTTTGGTTTGTATCCTAAGGTAGCCGTATATTATAAGTAGTTGAAACAAGACTGATGCTATGATAAAATCTCTTAACTAATTTTGAGACAAGTGATTCATTATATCTAATGGATACAACATGATCCTGGAGATTCAGTAACTAGATATAAATAAACATTTATTGATTTTTTTTCTCCCTTGGGTCACTTTCTTGTGTCTCTTAATCTTTTTTTTTTTTTTTTTCAGTTTTCACCTCTGAAATTTGAAAATATCTGATTACCAGTTAGGTGTCCAGTGAACACTAATTGAATCACACCCATTGAATACTTTTTAGAAAAATGCCAATTGTCTTAGAAAGTGTTAACTTTGAGGTGTATACTTTGGACCTGTCTTTCTAGATCACACTCTGCCCCTCGAGACCAGCATTACATGGTGCAATGTGTTTGGCTCTGGGGGAGGACATGTGCCTAGCTCAGAGAACAACCCTCTTATGTTCCCTGGTTGATCAGACACCTAATTTTTGCACACCAGATCCCCTTTTTGTTCAGAAGAAAGCAGCAGGATGCCTCAGTTTGGATCACCTATGGAGGTTCTGTACAGAGGGCTATGTCACACCAAGTCCCAACAGCCCACCTCAATGGGAGTCTGCTGGGAGCCACTGGGTCAGTCTGTGAGTTTCTGTCTTTATTTCTGGATGGAGGAGCACATTTTCTCATGGGATGTCCTACTGATAAAACAAAAAGGATCAATCACACTGCATACAACCCTAGTGCCATGGGGTTTAATAAATAAGCAAGGCATGCCAGCATGCTCAGCTCTGTGGCTTATAAAAATAAACTAAATCCTGAGAGTAATATTTAGAGTGATTGGAGTTTGGTGGGTTTGGGGCAGGTTGCATGTTCCCTGAGGTTTTTGAATAACCCTAGGCCAAACTGCAATTTTAAGTACTTGGAAGACCAGTTAAGTGGAGCTTCTCCTAGATTGTCCGGGACCACTTTTCATTTGGCATTGATCTGTCAGAGACCTTTAAAGTCACCCTTGGGCCAAGGTTCAGAGATTTCTTGAGGGCTCTAGCTAGAACTCGGCATCCTCAGGCCTACCACGAGGAGAAAGTGCTCCTGGCAACCATCCGTGGGTCAGATCTTTTCACACTTATGCAAACTTGTAGAAGAATTAGTATAACAATCCCAGCCACTACCCAGAAGACAGTAAATGATTAGGACCATGTTCCTGGCAAACAAACTCCTCGGTATGGCTCTGCAGTTTAGAGGATAAAGCCAAGTTCTCCATCAACAGTGTTGTGTATGTTCCCTGGCAAATAATTCATACCTCTCCATATTCTTTGCAAAACCAGATAGTTTGTGACATAAAATAACCAGTTGCATGGTATATGGTTATTTTGGTTTATTTGAAAACCTTTTTCAAACACCATACCCACCAGTATTACTGCTGGTCCTGGAGTAACCGGACATAGCCCCTCCTAGGCTCTCCATGAGCCAAGGTCAACAGTGTTTGTGGCTCTCCCCCAAGTTCAGGGGCAGGGTTGCCCACCAAGGCACTTGCAGCCCTGAGCTAAGCACCTGCAGAGCAATGCAAATGCATTTACCGATGAGGCTGTGGAGAAGGCTGCCAGTGTTCTCCATTCTGAAAGTGAACAGTGTCTTCCATCATCAAATGCAGTCTTGGCCGAAGGTACATTCAGCAGTCTGTTCCTCTGAGAACCTGTTCTAAGGAGATAACGGATAATGCTATTCCATGGTTGTGTGAAGTGGGAGAGGGTCAAGACAACCTTCGCATCTTAGAGCAACAGGCTGCAGGTTGCATCCAGTCTCATGCAATCCTAAGTCCCTGAGCATAAGCCACCTGAACAGAATTTGTAACCAGCAAAGACATTTTTCATTATAAGTTAATGTTTCAGTGAAATAGAGCTTTTGTGACAGAGAGATAGAGAGGAAATGAGGGAGGGAGGGAGAGAGGAAAAATGGGAAAGACAATGAGGATGATGAATGGGAATGAATAACAGTAGGTAGAAAAGAAAAGCAATATAAAACAGAAGGGATATAAATGAAGTAATAACTTCTGGTAATTGTGCAAATGGATCACAAATATAATTGTGGAAAAAAAAGGATTAGAACAGTGAATAGAAAAATTGAGCTTATCGCTATAGATAGAAGACAGATAAAATGAATGACAGGAGAAAAGAAAAGAATGAGAAAAAGGTAAGCACTTCAAGAAATAGGTAGGAAACAGATGTGCATTTGGAATTTAAATGAATTATTTTGTCTCCCAAGTTTCCAACTTACAATGTGTTCTGCTGATGACAGTCTAATTCCCAATTAAGATATGCTAATAAGGCTGACCATATACCATAGACTCACCATGCCTGATAAGCAGTTTATTTTCTTTTTGGGTTGAGGGGGAAACACCATTATCTTGTATTTCCATACCTAAGTTTCTCCTTGGCATTCTTCCTCCGAAGACACAAAATCACTACATTATTGTTCTAACAAATATTTATTTTACTCTAACATACTTTCATCTCTGCTGAACTGACTTCTAACTGCTCATATAAGCTTCGTATTCTTCTGTGGGCTTTCAGTTACCTTGATCAGAAATAGTAGTCACACAACACAAATCCTTTTTATTAATGGGGAAAAATTGATTTCATTCTGGTCTGTTTATCTGTGGATAAATATAATTATTTCCCAATATGTAAACCATCTTAGGAGGCTGCAGACATGCCTTAAAAGTAACTGATAAAAGAGGGGAATTTGGGCCACAGAGTCAACTTACTGACTCGCCAGTAATAGACAATGAATATGAGCTGATAATTGAGTGAAAATTTGGATTGTCCTTCAAGGGATGTTAGAAAGAATATCAGAAAATGGCAGGAAAACTTAACATGCAGAGCAACCAGTTACTGAATGCCCAGGCATTGAGATAGACGCTGTGCACCTGTTATCACATTTCACAGACGAGGAACTTAAGTCTTTCACATGCATGGCTCCAGAGAGAGTACCTGTCCTCTGGTACTGCAGGAACCCCAGGCCTTTTCCTGAGGGCTTCTGAGGTTCCCAGGAATTGCTTATATTCTAGTAGTGCTATTGCCAAGCTCTCGCTTCAGGATTCTCCCAGATGTCCCCTGCCGGGTTCATTTTCACCTCCCCACAGTGCACCCACATTGCTGGCCCATTTCACCCCCAAATGTCATCACAGATCCTGCCTTTATTTCCCAAGCAAACACAAACATAAAACTATAAAGAGTAACTGTGGTTGAGATTATGAGCTCATGGCTTCATGGGTTCAAATCAGGTTCTGCCTCTTACTAGTTGCATGGCCCTTACCAAGCTGCTTAACCTACCTGTGCTGCTGTTTCGCACTCTGCGAAATGGGGTGGGGGTGTGTGTGATGATAATAGTCCCCTCAGAGAGCTGCTGTGTGGATTAATGAGTTAATAATATGTGGTGCACTTAGAAAAGCACCTGGCATAGTGTAAGCCCTCAATACATATTAGTTATTACTAGTGGTAGCTTGTAACAATTAAGAAACTTTACTAAAGACTTTCGGTTATAGGAAAATTACAGCTTTGGGATGCCTAGTGTGAAACTGAAAGGAGATAAGGCTACTACTGTTCAAATCCATTGGACACTCTCTGTTTTGGAGTCTCTGAAGGGTTGTTTCTCTCCTTCGTTCTCACCTTCCACCTTCCTGCTGGACTCACGCTCTTCCTTGGTTAACACATTCCTCTTCCATCCCCATTCCCGCCCACATTCTGGATTACAATCCCTACCTCTGAGTCCTGAGAAGCCCCAAATTGGGAAACAGCATGACAGTCGCTACACTCACTTGCTATCAGGCAACATGTCCAGGTTTACTATTTAAACGCCTTAGTTCTTCATGGCCTTATTCCCTTGCCCCCAAATCAAGCACTGAGCCTTATATTTGCATAACCACAAGTTCCATTCAAGAATTCCCTCCCTACCTCCCCAAAAAGAGAGTCTCTTCCCAAAGACGGATTCTCTTGGCATTCCCAGGATGGAGACAGGGAGCCCTCTAGAGGCATAGGCTTCACCCATCAGCATGAGAAATACCAAACCCTGGAGGGAAACTCTGAGGTGCTTCCAGAAATGGCCTATGAACTGGATGAATGAGGAGATAAAGTTGGTGACAATGACTTTGAGAACTCTTCTTGGAAATGCCAAATGAAGCTGGAAATTGAAGGCAGTGATCACATACTCATTCCATATGCTTCCTTTACCATGAAACCTTCTGCCTTTATGTTCTAATCATGCGGCTTGTATTTCCATCACCCTATAGAACAGTTTGCTTAAAACCCTTAACATTCTCCAAGTCGCTACATCCAGGGGCTTCTTCTCATCTCATGTCTTCCTTGATTCTAGAACATTCAACACTAGGGAAATTCTGTTCTCTGTTGGATTTCCTGCTCTTGTGTCTCTCCTGGTCTTCCTTGAGCCTCTGGTTGCTTCTTTAACATTTTTGTGGTTTTTCTCTTCCCATCCTTTCCACCCAAATTATGCCTAAGGTTTTCTCCTTGACATTTTTTTCTTCTGTGTCCTACATCTCCTCCTCTAACAACCTTTTTCATCACTATAATTTCAAGTATAAGTTCTTTGCAGATAAATCCATGAAAATTCCTATCTCTAGCCATTACATTTCCCATCTATACTCCCTGTTTGAGCTGCCTTTGCATCTTTCTATTTAGATATTCAGTTGAAACCTTCAGCTCAAGCTTAAAATCTTCAACTTCAAAACCATTGGCATTTTTTAATGCCTATTTTTTTTAAGCTAATGCTACCACAGCCTTATATTGATGCAGATTTAAAACCTCTAAGCCAATATTTTCTTTCCTTTTTTTTTTAGATAATTATTTTTTTATTGAAGGGTAGTTGACACACAGTATTATATTACATTAGTTTCAGGTGTACAACATAGTGATTCAACATTTATATACATGACAATTCTAGGTACCAGCTATCACCATACCAAGCTGTTACAACATCTTGACTATATTCATCACATCCCGGTTACGTATTATTTTACCATTGGAAGTGTATACTTTTTTTTTTTTTTTTTTTGTGAGGGCATCTCTCATATTTATTGATCAAATGGTTGTTAACAACAATAAAATTCTGTATAGGGGAGTCAATGCTCAATGCACAATCATTAATCCACCCCAAGCCTAATTTTCGTCAGTCTTCAATCTTCTGAGGCATAACAAACAACTTCTTACATGGAGAACAAATTCTTACATAGTGAATAAGTTCTTACATGGTGAACAGTACAAGGGCAGTCATCACAGAAGCTTTCGGTTTTGCTCATGCATTATGAACTCTAAACAGTCAGTTCAAATATGAATACTCATTTGGTTTTTATACTTGATTTATATGTGGATACCACATTTCTCTCTTTATTATTATTATTTTTAATAAAATGCTGAAGTGGTAGGTAGATACAAGATAAAGGTAGAAAACATAGTTTAGTGTTGTAAGGGAGCAAATGTAGATGATCAAGTGTGCGCCTGTAGACTATGTGTTAATCCAAGCTAGACAAGGGCAATAAAACATCCACGTATTCAGAAGATTTCTCTCAGAACAGGGGGAGTGAGGTTCTAAGCCTCACCTCTGTTGATCCCTAATTTCTCACCTGATGACCCCCCGCGACTGTGCCTGTCTTAGGTTGTTCCTCCCTTGAGGAATCTTACCCGTCTCTGGCTAACCAGTCATCTTCCGGGGCCATACAGGGAAATGTAAAGTTGGTAAGTGAGAGAGAAGCCTTATTGTTTGAAATGGTTAGCTTTTTATTTCTTTGCATATTTATGCCCTGTGGCTTCTATGCCCAGCATTTGTCTTGAGGTGTCTTTACCACTTGGAAGAATTATGATACTCGGTAAATTTGACTATGAGGCACGAATTCTATTTAAGGGTTGTAATTAGGAAGGAAGAAGAAAAGCTATAGAAGTAGCAGGCGGAAGAAAACATGGGAAGATTGATTATTTCTTTGACATATCTTCTTGTAGAGTAACTTCAGCATGTATAGGTTTTAAGCTACTACTTAAATTGCACACACACATTAACATAATAGGAGTATAGTTACATAACCAAAGCATATCTGTAATTACCAGTCATCTCCAGTGAAACCAAGAAAACCAGTTAGTCACCTTAGGTATTTGTGAAAACTTATCTATGATATGGTGGATATTGTCCAACTGAACTTGAACAGTCTGAGAGAGATCAGAAAAATTAAAACAACCCATTCCTGGGGAATGTTCACATCCCTTATGTTCTTTTAACAGTAAATAGTCTGTAGTTGTAAGATTTGGAGCGCTACAATTTGCACTTCTCCTAATTCTTGATTGAGTTCCAACAGTATAGATCCAGTCAAATTTGTTGTTTTACTGTATGCACAGGCCAGCTTAGATATCTCCTTCCTCATTCCCATGGCAAGTCCAGGAACTGGTGGGATGAGTGCATCTACAGCTGTAGCAGTGCGTGGATCTTTGTTGGGGTTTTTTGATGATCATCTTCTGGCATGAGTCTTCCAGAGAGTGCAGATGTTGGAAGTTCTTTTTCATATCGTATCTTAGTTCATTTTTGGGGTAGCCCAATTAGGCTTTGATCCTCTGTATAAACACAAACAGACCCTTTGCCTACACTTTTATATGCCCTTTATACCCTTGTGTAGAACTCATTGGAGGTTACCACACAGGAACTGCCTTTTTTTTTTTTTTGGTATCACTAATCTACACTTACATGACGAATATTATGTTTACTAGGCTCTCCCCTATACCAGGTCCCCCCTATAAACCCCTTTACAGTCACTGTCCATCAGCATAGCAAAATGTTGTAGAATCACTACTTGCCTTCTCTGTGTTGTACAGACCTCCCCTTTCTCCCACCCCCCCATGCATGCTAATCTTAACACCCCCCTACTTCTCCCCTCCCTTATCCCTCCCTACCCACCCATCCTCCCCAGTCCCTTTCCCTTTGGTACCTGTTAGTCCATTCTTGAGTTCTGTGATTCTGCTGCTGTTTTGTTCCTTCAGTTTTTCCTTTGTTCTTATATTCCACAGATGAGTGAAATCATTTGGTATTTCTCTTTCTCTGCTTGGCTTGTTTCACTGAGCATAATACCCTCCAGCTCCATCCATGTTGCTGCAAATGGTAGGATTTGCCCTTTTCTTATGGCTGAATAGTATTCCATTGTGTATATGTACCACATCTTCTTTATCCATTCATCTATTGATGGACATTTAGGTTGCTTCCAATTCCTGGCTATTGTAAACAGTGCTGTGATAAACATAGGGGTGCACTGATCTTTCTCATACTTGTTTGCTGCATTCTTAGGGTAAATTCCTAGGAGGTGCAATTCCTGGGTCAAATGGTAAGTCTGTTTTGAGCATTATGATGTACCTCCATACTGCTTTCCACAATGGTTGAACTAACTTACATTCCCACCAGCAGTGTAGGAGGGTTCCCCTTTCTCCACAGCCTCGCCAACATTTGTTGTTGTTTGTCTTTTGGATGGCAGCCATCCTTACTGGTGTGAGGTGATACCTCATTGTAGTTTTAATTTGCATTTCTCTGATAATTAGCGATGTGGAGCATCTTTTCATGTGTCTGTTGGCCATCTGTATTTCTTTTTTGGAGAACTGTCTGTTCAGTTCCTCTGCCCATTTTTTAATTGGGTTATTTGTTTTTTGTTTGTTGAGGCATGTGAGCTCTTTATATATTCTGGACGTCAAGCCTTTATCGGATGTGTCATTTTGAAATATATTCTCCCATACTGTAGGGATCCTTCTTGTTCTATTGATGGTGACTTTTGCTGTACAGAAGCTTTTCAGCTTAATATAGTCCCACTTGTTCATTTTTGCTGTTGTTTTCCTTGCCCGGGGAGATATGTCCAAGAAGAGGTCACTCATGTTTATGTCTAAGAAGTTTTTGCCTATGTTTTCTCCCAAGAGTTTAATGGTTTCATGACTTACATTCAGGTCTTTGATCCATTTTGAGTTTACTTTTGTATATGGGGTTAGACAATGGTCCAGTTTCATTCTCCTACATGTAGCTGTCCAGTTTTGCCAGCACCATCTGTTGAAGAGACTGTCATTTCGCCATTGTATGTCCATGGCTCCTTTATCAAATATTAATTGACCATATATGTCTGGGTTAATGTCTGGATTCTCTAGTCTGTTCCATTGGTCTGTGGCTCTGTTCTTGTGCCAGTACCAAATTGTCTTGATTACTATGGCTTTATAGTAGAGCTTGAAGTTGGGGAGTGAGATGCCCCCTACTTTATTCTTCTTTCTCAGGATTGCTTTGGCTATTCGGGGTCCTTGGTGTTTGCATATGAATTTTTGAATTATTTGTTCCAGTTCATTGAAGAATGTTGCTGGTAGTTTCATAGGGATTGCATCAAATCTGTATATTGCTTTGGGCAGGATGGCCATTTTGACAATATTAATTCTTCCTAGCCACGAGCATGGGATGAGTTTCCATCTGTTAGTGTCCCCTTTAATTTCTCTTAAGAGTGACTTGTAGTTTTCAGAGTATAAGTCTTTCACTTCTTTGGTTAGGTTTATTCCTAGGTATTTTATTTTTTTTGATGCAATTGTGAATGGAGTTGTTTTCCTGATTTCTCTTTCTGTTGGTTCATTGTTAGTGTATAGGAAAGCCACAGATTTCTGTGTGTTGATTTTGTATCCTGCAACTTTACTGTATTCCGATATCAGTTCTAGTTGTTTTGGGGTGGAGTCTTTAGGGTTTTTTATGTACAGTATCATGTCATCTGCAAATAGTGACAGTTTAACTTCTTCTTTACCAATCTGGATTCCTTGTATTTTTTTGTTTTGTCTGATTGCCGTGGCTAGGACCTCTAGTACTATGTTAAATAACAGTGGAGAGAGTGGGCATCCCTGTCTAGTTCCCAATCTCAGAGGAAATGCTTTCAGCTTCTCGCTGTTCAATATAATGTTTGCTGTGGGTTTATCATAGATGGCCTTTATTATGTTGAGGTACTTGCCCTCTATTCCCATTTTGCTGAGAGTTTTTTTTTTTTTTTAAATAATTATTTTTTATTGAAGGGTAGTTGATGCACAGTATTACATTACATTAGTTTCAAGTGTACAACACAGTGGTAGAACATTTATATACATAATTCTAGGTTCCAGCTATCACCCTACCAAGCTGTTACAATATCTTGACTATATTCCTTATGCTATACATTACATCCCGGTTACTTATTTATTTTACCATTGGAAGTCTGTCCTTTTTTTTTTTTTTTTTTTTTTTGTGAGGGCATCTCTCA
This sequence comes from Manis pentadactyla, assembly GCF_030020395.1. Taxonomy (NCBI): domain Eukaryota; kingdom Metazoa; phylum Chordata; class Mammalia; order Pholidota; family Manidae; genus Manis; species Manis pentadactyla. The sequence goes on from NC_080032.1 coordinate 70,756,641, forward strand.
TATTTATTGATCAAATGGTTGTTAACGACAATAAAATTCTGTATAGGGGAGTCAGTGCTCAATGCACAATCATTAATCCACCCCAAGCCTAATTTTCGTCAGTCTCCAATCTTCTGAGGCATAACAAACAAGTTCTTACATGTAGAACAAATTCTTACATAATGAATAAGTTACATAGTGAACAGTACAAGGGCAGTCATCACAGAAACTTTCGGTTTTGCTCATGCATTATGAACTCTAAACAGTCAGTTCAAATATGAATACTCATTTGGTTTTTATACTTGATTTATATGTGGATACCACATTTCTCTCTTTATTATTATTATTTTTAATAAAATGCTGAAGTGGTAGGTAGATACAAGATAAAGGTAGAAAACATAGTTTAGTGTTGTAAGAGAGCAAATGTAGATGATCAGGTGTGTGCCTGTAGACTATGTGTTAATCCAAGCTAGACCAGGGCAATAAAACATCCACATATGCAGAAGATTTCTCTCAGAACAGGGGGGGTGAGGTTCTAAGCCTCACCTCTGTTGATCCCCAATTTCTCACCTGATGGCCCCCCTGCGACTGTGCCTGTCTTAGGTTGTTCCTCCCTTGAGGAATCTTACCCGTCTCTGGCTAACCAGTCATCTTCCGGGGCCATACAGGGAAATGTAAAGTTGGTAAGTGAGAGGGAAGCCTTATTGTTTGAAAAGGTTAGCTTTTTACTTCTGCTGAGAGTTTTTATCATGAATGGATGTTGAACTTTGTCAAATGCTTTTTCAGCATCTATGGAGATGATCATGTGGTTTTTGTCTTTCCTTTTGTTGATGTGGTGGATGATGTTGATGGACTTTCAAATGTTGTACCATCCTTGCATCCCTGGGATGAATCCCACTTGGTCACGGTATATGATCCTTTTAATGTATTTTTGAATTCGGTTTGCTAATATTTTGTTGAGTATTTTTACATCTACGTTCATCAGGGATATTGGTCTGTAGTTTTCTTTTTTGGTGGGGTCTTTGCCTGGTTTTGGTATTAGGGTGATGTTAGCTTCATAGAATGAGTTTGGGAGTATCCCCTCCTCCTCTATTTTTTGGAAAACTTTAAGGAGAATGGGTATTATGTCTTCCCTGTATGTCTGATAAAATTCCGAGGTAAATCCATCTGGCCCGGGGGTTTTGTTCTTTGGTAGTTTTTTGATTACTGCTTCAATTTCGTTGCTGGTAATTGGTCTGTTTAGATTTTCTGTTTCTTTCTGGGTCAGTATTGGAAGGTTGTATTTTTCTAGGAAGTTGTCCATTTCTCCTAGGTTTCCCAGCTTGTTAGCAGTAGGTTTTCATAGTATTCTCTAATAATTCTTTGTATTTCTGTGGGGTCCATCGTGATTTTTCCTTTCTCGTTTCTGATACTGTTGATTTGTGTTGACTCTCTTTTCTTCTTAATAAGTCTGGCTAGAGGCTTATCTATTTTGTTTATTTTCTCGAAGAACCAGCTCTTGGTTTCATTGATTTTTGCTATTGTTTTATTCTTCTCAATTTTATTTATTTCTTCTCTGATCTTTATTATGTCCCTCCTTCTGCTGACCTTAGGCCTCATGTGTTCTTCTTTTTCCAATTTTGATAATTGTGACATTAGACCATTCATTTGGGATTGTTCTTCCTTCTTTAAATATGCTTGGATTGCTATATACTTTCCTCTTAAGACTGCTTTTGCTGTGTCCCACAGAAGTTGGGGCTTAGTGTTGTTGTTGTCATTTGTTTCCATATATTGCTGGATCTCCATTTTGATTTGGTCATTGATCCAGTGATTATTTAGAAGCGTGTTGTTAAGCCTCCATGTGTTTGTGAGCCTCTTTGCTTTCTTTGTACAGTTTATTTCTAGTTTTATGCCTTTGTGGTCTGAAAAGTTGGTTGGTAGGATTTCAATCTTTTGGAATTTTCTGAGGCTCTTTTTGTGGCCTAGTATGTGGTCTATTCTGGAGAATGTTCCATGTGCACTTGAGAAGAGTGTATATCCCGTTGCTTTTGGATGTAGAGTTCTATAGATGTCTATTAGGTCCATCTGCTCTACTGTGTTGTTCAGTGCTTCCGTGTCCTTACTTATTTTCTGCCCAGTGGATCTATCCTTTGGGGTGAGTGGTGTGTTGAAGTCTCCTAGAATGAATGCATTGCAGTCTATTTCCCCCTTTAGTTCTGTTAGTATTTGTTTCACATATGCTGGTGCTCCTGTGTTGGGTGCATATATATTTAGAATGGTTATATCCTCTTGTTGGACTGAGCCCTTTATCATTATGTAGTGTCCTTCTTTATCTCTTGTTACTTTCTTTGTTTTGAAGTCTATTTTGTCTGATATTAGTACTGCAACCCCTGCTTTCTTCTCACTGTTGTTTGCTTGAAATATGTTTTTCCATCCCTTGACTTTTAGTCTGTACATGTCTTTGGGTTTGAGGTGAGTTTCTTGTAAGCAGCATATAGATAGGTCTTGCTTTTTTATCCATTCTATTACTGTGTGTCTTTCGATTGGTGCATTCAGCCCATTAACATTTAGGGTGACTATTGAAAGATATGTACTTATTGCCATTGCAGGCTTTAAATTCGTGGTTACCGAAGGTTCAAGGTTAGCCTCTTTAATATCTTACTGCCTAACTTAGCTCGCTTATTGAGCTGTTATATACACTGTCTGGAGATTCTTTTCTTCTCTCCCTTCTTATTCCTCCTCCTCGATTCTTCATATGTTGGGTGTTTTGTGCTGTGCTCTTTCTAGGAGTGCTCCCATCTAGAGCAGTCCCTGTAAGATGTTCTGTAGAGGTGGTTTGTGGGAAGCAAATTCCCTCAGCTTTTGTTTGTCTGGGAATTGTTTAATCCCACCATCATATTTGAATGATAGTCGTGCTGGATACAGTATCCTTGGTTCAAGGCCCTTCTGTTTCATTGTATTAAATATATCATGCCATTCTCTTCTGGCCTGTAGGGTTTCTGTCGAGAAGTCTGATGTTAACCTGATGGGTTTTCCTTTATAGGTGACCTTTTTCTCTCTAGCTGCCTTTAAAACTCTTTCCTTGTCCTTGATCTTTGCCATTTTAATTATTATGTGTCTTGGTGTTGTCCTCCTTGGATCCTTTCTGTTGGGGTTTGTGTGTATTTCCGTGGTCTGTTTGATTATTTCCTCCCCCAGTTTGGGGAAGTTTTCAGCAATTATTTCTTCTAAGATACTTTCCATGTCTTTTCCTCTCTCTTCTTCTTCTGGAACCCCTATAATACAGATATTGTTCCTTTTGGTTGGTCACACAGTTCTCTTAACATTGTTTCATTCCTGGAGATCCTTTTGTCTCTCTCTATGTCAGCTTCTATGCATTCCTGTTCTCTGGTTTCAATTCCATCAATGGCCTCTTGCATCCTATCCATTCTGCTTATAAACCCTTCCAGAGTTTGTTTCATTTCTGCAATCTCCTTTCTGGCATCTGTGATCTCCCTCCGGACTTCATCCCATTTCTCTTGCATATTTCTCTGCATCTCTGTCAGCATGTTTATGATTCTTATTTTGAATTCTTTGTCAGGAAGACTGGTTAGGTCTGTCTCCTTCTCTGGTGTTGTCTCTGTGATCTTTGTCTGCCTGTAGCTTTGCCTTTTCATGGTGATAGGAATAGTCTGCAGAACTGGGACGAGTGACGGCTGGAAGGACTTCCTTTCTTGTTGGTTTGTGGCCCTCCTCTCCTGGGAGAACAGCGGCCTCTAGTGGCTTGTGCTGCGCAGCTGCGCGCAGACAGGGTTTCTGCTTCCTGCCCGGCTGCTCTGGAGTTAATCTCCGCTGTTGCTGTGGGCGTCGCCTGGCTCGGGCAGCTGCTCCAAAGTGGTGGAGTCGCGTTGGAGCAGGAGCTGCTGGGAGGCTATTTATCTCCGTAAGGGGCCTCCCTGCTCCCTGCAGCCCAGGGGTTAGGGTGCCCAGAGATCCCGGATTCCCTACCTCTGGATTAAGTGTCCCACCCTGCCCCTTTAAGACTTCCAAAAAGCACCCACCAAAACAGAACAACGACCACAAAAAAAAAAAAAAATTTTTTTAATTAAAAAAAAAAAAAAGTGGCTGCTTGTTTTTCTTTATTCTCTGGCGCCAGCCTCAGGCATCTGCTCACCGGTCTTGCTGCCCTGTTTCCCTAGTATTGGGGTCCCTATCCCTTTAAGACTTCCAAAAAGCGCTCGCCAAAACAAAACAGAAAAAAAAAAATTGGTCGCTCGCTTTTCTTATGTCCTCCGGTGCCCGCTCACTGTTCTTGCTGCCCTGTTTTCCTAGTATCCAGGGCCCCCTGGGCACGTACTGTGTCTGCACTCTGGCCTGGATGGCGGGGGCTGGGTGTTCGGCAGCCCTGGGCTCCGTCTCCCTCCCGCTCTGCCTGCTCTTCTCCCGCCGGGAGCTGGGGGGAGGGGCGCTCGGCTCCCGCGGGGCCGGGGCTTGTATCTTACCCCCTTCACGAGGCGCTGGGTTCTCTCAGGTGCGGATGTGGTCTGGATATTGTCCTGTGTCCTCTGGTCTTTATTCTAGGAAGGGTTGTCTTTGTTATATTTTCATAGATATATGTTGTTTTGGGAGGAGATTTCTGCTGCTCTACTCACGCCGCCATCTTCCCCAGTCTCTATTTTATTTTCTTTTTATCATGATCCACTGTGAGAAATACATTTTATGTCATGACTGGTATATAGTTACATGCACACACACAGACATATAGGTAACTGAAACAGGATACTACTTACCCTTACTATGTATGAGGTACTCTTAATTTTTTCTAACCTATTCTATTCTGTTAAAAAATCTGGTTGTGACCCATGAAATTGATTTCATAACCCACTAAGGGGATATGAATCACAATTAAAAAATACGGCTTTTAAATAATCTTTGATTCATCTTTCTCTTTTAACTCCCAAGCCTAATCAGTCATTAAGAAATGGTTTATTTTCAAAGCGCCATGCATAGTCAATCTCTTTCTTCTGTATTCTCTCCAACTCTTTCAAATGTCACCTCCATTGGGAAGTCTTCCCAGGTTTTCTCAGCTCAGAGCAATCTCACTCTCCTCTAAGCAACTCTATTTCTTTGGTTGCATCTCTATTAAGTTACTTAACCATTTAATGTATCACATCCCATAACTTTCTGTTTTCTTATCATGCCTTATTTTGTTCTTCTTGGACCTATCACTTCACAAGGTATAATGTATTTATAAGCTTATTTATTTTCTGCCTCTTTCACTAAATTCTTGACGTTGAAGACTTGAACTAGCTCTTAGAACTGAACTGTGTTTGGAGCCTGAACTACCAATAAAACAAGGCTGGAGAGAAGAATCAATGAAGGAATGACTCCCAGGAAGAACACGGATCAGTGCTTCCTCCAGAGCTGGAGAGAAGGAGGCTCCTACAACCTCTTTTGTGTTATAAGCTACCCTGTATCTTGTGCCCATCCTCATGGCCAAGGAAGTCACCTGTGCAGATTGACTTAATGCCTCAATTCATTTCTCAGCACGGAATCATTCAAATGATGGTGTCTATTCAACCAAACTCCCTGAGGGTTAACAGAGTAGGAATTGGGCAGGTGTTAGAATGGGTGTTCATTCCAGGCAACGAAAATGTTTACTACAAGAATTCAGAGGGGGTCCATCCAAGTCATTTACCTTCAAAACTGACTCTGCCCTTCAACTTGCACATGCTATTCTGGCTACTACTAGAAGGCCAATGAGAACTGACAGGCACCCCTCCCCCACGGGACCCAACCCTCCTTCATCCTTCCAGAAAAATCCTTTGGTCTAAAATATACTATTTGTCATCTTCCAAGATAGATTAAAATGATACACTGTCACACAGTTGCTTTGAATGGAATAGAGGAAATGAATGAATGGATCAATAGTTAAAATTTTGTGCAAATTATGCGCCAGTAGAAATGGGGATGATAAAGAACACTATCATCTATATTCAAAGATGCCCTGGGGAAGAAAGGCGGAGGGACATTCAGAGACATCTAAGCCCTGCTGGGAAATGTCTAGGTTGCAGTCACAGAGACTTCTCCCCATAGGAGGTCATGTCTATAACTTATATGTGGTCTCCAGCCAGCAAGGCCCATTTCCTCCAGGAGCCTCCCCGAGCCAGAAGGAGGCTGAGCATCCAAATCCTATGAGACCTCAATATGCTGACTCCGTGGTACCCACTGCGTCTTCCCACCCTGAAGCCACTCTTGGGAAAATAGGGCCAACTTCTGTGGCTGGTTTCAGGCTCCCTCAAAGCTCATAAGAACGCTACTAGTCAGTGGAGTGTGGGCAGTTCTAGGGGGTGTTAGCAGCTCTGACACAGTGTCCTAACTTCTCCTCGGGGCTTCTGTAACCCTAGGCAGACCCAGCCAGGGAAGGGCAGAGACCTCATCCAGCCTTGCTGGGGGGACTCAAGGATGCTGATATTGGGGGGCAGTGAGAGGTGGCCTAGTCAGTCCCCAACATAGAAGACCTCAGATTCTTTTCTCTCCAACTAATCTTGGTGAGGATATCTTTCTGACATCAGAAGTCCCCATGAAGCATTTTAAGTTCCCCAGCCTTCTTGTACCACGGCCTCCCTTTTACTTTTCTGCCTTCAATGGTCATTTTAATCAGAATTAACTTGAATAAAAATACAATGCAGAATCTGGAGATAATAGGATGGTTGAGGGTGGTGTTCACTAGTGGAGTAATTTGCAGGAGTGCTAGGTATCTGTCCCCAAATACCTCCTCCAATCCAAGAGTGTGAAAATCTAAGCTTAACTCATCTTTTGGATCAAAGTTCAAGATTCGCACATAATCTGGGAGGATTAATACATCAACACGGAGTCTCTTATCAACCACTAGTCCATTAGCAGAGATTGGTTTTCTCACAATATCTAGTCTTTTCTGATACTAGAGCAGGATGAAACTCTATGCACAGTTCCCGTTTGATGGTCCAAACAACCTTGTGACAGATCATATTTTACAGATAAGAAAATTGAGGTCTAAAGAGAATGTAACTTCATTCATTCACATCTCTCTTGCTCTTGTCCCTTCAGTCAGCACATTTATTAAGCGCCTGCAATGTAATAGGTACTGTTCTAGAAGCTAGGATACAGAGATGAAGTAAGATAAGGACTCTGACCCTGAGGAATTCTGAATTAAGTGGGACAGAAAGACAGGGAACTCATACTGGTAATCGTACCCGGAGTTGTATATGTAGCTAGTTAATGGATGTGCTGGGATCATGACTCACGTCTACAAACTCCCAGCCTAATATTATTTTTGTTGCATCAAACTGTCTCTTTCACTGTAGCAACTGCTTTCCTGATGTGTGAAATATAGCTAATGTATAAATGTGGCTTAGCTAATAAAAATGATGGCAGGTCACTTCTTGTGGAAGACTCCTTTGAACAGCTTTAATGAATCAGATGAGATAAAATTAATAATCAGAACACTTTCAAACTATCTTGCAAAATTGTTCCTGGTCTTTCTCTACTTTTAATCACTCAGCCATTTCTCCTCCAATAGCAGGGGTATCCACAGCCTAAGAATTGTGGTGCAAAGTCTGTGGTTCACAATTCTGAATTACATGAAAATACTTCCTTTGACGAAGTAGCATTCCTTTCCTAGTCAAACTAATTTGCATGGCCTCTGCTAATCTGCGTGACTGATTAGCTCTATTAGAAGGGCAGGTAGAAGGAAGGCCTAAGGAGATTTCACCTGTCCAGAGCACTTAATAGCAGCCTGAAGCAATGCCACCAACAGGCAGGTGACAGTAATTCAGTCACTCCTGACAATACCATGGGAGTCAGACAGGACCTTAGAGATCATTCAACCCCCAACCCTTGTGACGTAAGGAGGGAGAAGGCAGTGGAATGAATTGTCAAAGTCACACAGCAGGTGATTATTGTCAGAGCCAAGACATGCTCTTCTTTGATCCAGATGCTGCCTTAGCAGGGAGAAAGAAACTGTGTTCATTTGGCTCAATATTTGAGAAGAGACGCAGTCCAACAAAGGTGAATGATGCTGTAGGAATTTAGGGATCAGTTTCACAGTTATTATTTCTGCAAAGTCATTGAACCATGTATGTCAGGTTGCCTTATAGAGTTGTAGCTTTGGTCAGGCCGTTTCTATCTAAATGATCTTTTACCCATGAAAGCACATATTGTTATCTTTTTTTTTTGGTTGAGAGTAAATGGTGGGTCTCTTGAAGCAGTGATGAAAGCCGTAGACCTTATCCCCAGACATTTGTACATATATTCACAATTCTGCAGACATTTTCAAGGGTTTCATGAACTTCTTGAATCTCATTGATGTGCAAGTACAGCATCCAAATAGCTTTAAAGAGACTCTCTAGCTCAGGGAAGTTGACAAGATATGCTCATGACTCATCTCAGCTGTCTCCAGGAGTCTCTTGTTGGTGGCCAAGAAGGAATTCTGCCAGCAGACTCAGCTCAAACTACACGCATCTTACTGGTTTTATTTTCTGGGAAATCTTGGCTGATACAGATTTTCCCAAAGGCTACTGATGCTAAAAAATTGTGATGGCCACAGCATACTTTGTTTCCTGATAGCCGTAATAGTTGTACAGCTTCTGCCAAGGAGGCAGATAAAACCTGTGCTCGTTCCAAGTGTTAAATCTTACCACTGGTCCTTGAGGTCCCTTTTAGGGAAATGTAAGGAATTTCTGCACTTTGAAAAGCACAGTGATGGTCAAACAGACTGAAAAGATCAGATTCCTAGAATCTTGTTTGTGAGAGCAAAGCTTAGAATGATCAGGCCAGTCAATAAGCCTGAGCTTATTGGCTCACATGATTATGGAAAGATTATGGCTCACATGATCAGGAATTGACTCACATGACTATGGAAAGAGGTGGTAAGTCCATATTTTGCAGGGTGAAGAGCTGATGCTGGAGTTCAAGTCCAAAGGCCATCTGCTGGCAGGATTCCCTCTTGCTGGGGAAGGTCAATCTGTTTTACTCAGGCCTCCAGTTCCTTGGATGAGGTCTACCCACCTCATGGAGGACAATCTGTTATTCAAAATTCTCTGATTTAAATGTTAATCTCATCCAGGACATCCTCACAGAAACATCCAGAATAATGTTTGATCACATATCTGGGAACTGAGGCCTAGTTAAGTTGGCACATAAAGCTGACCATCACACACTGTCTGCCTGAGACCTTCTGATTCTTTAAGATCCAGCCCAAGCATATTGCTCCTCTGTTTCTCCGCTGGACTCAGCATATACTTATATTCAAATATGTATTCCATGGTATTGTAATGTTTTGACCACACACCAGGGGTCTCTGCTAGACACTGAACCTTCTGAGGGCCAGGGCCCAGGGGTCTACTGGGGATGATTTTACAAGATGATATGCTGGCCCTACCCAGTGCGTAGCCCAGAGAGTTGCTTATTGTAATTTGTGGAATAAAGTGATAAATTAATGGAAAGATTCAGAAGCTAGAACTAATAGCAGCATTAAGTTATTTAATCTCCAAATAATGGGCTTTTTTTCCTGAACATCTGTTGCATGAGAGAGACAACGAAGCTTGGCCATTTTGCCCTAAAACGCGTGCACACACATACCCATACTCGTTTTGACAGACCCTGGAAAGCTCTGCCAGGTCATTAGAGATGCATGCAGTGATCAGCCTTTCCTGCCTTTCTTAGGGAAGAATGAGGCACAGCAAAGAGCTCAGGTTCCTAGCTTCAGAGAGATTTGCCTTTGACTCGGTGGCAGCCCCTTATTCAATGCCTAAACTTCCAGGGTGATTTTTATATTCTCCAAGTGTTTGTATATGTTTTTTTTACATCAGTCATAAGCACAGTGCTGTTAGGAGAGTTGAGTGCCTAGTATATAGTAGGTCCTTTGTAAAAGTTGATCCTTATTCTCTTTCTTACCTATGTTTGAATCAATATCTAGTACACAGTGCGTTAACTCTTGAAAGTAACTGAGACCACGTTGAGGAGTTCTGAGGATCGTCTTAATGTCTCTTGCTGTTCTAGGATTCCTCTTTATCTTCTTTCAATTTTTGACTAGAAGAAAGAATGCAGATTGTGTAGGAGATGGTCCCATATGAAAGAACAGGGAAGATGGCCGGTGTGTGCATTATTTTGCTCTCCATTGCAATCGGTAATTCCTAATTTTTTATGGGACAGGCACTTTGAGGATCTTCAGAAAGCTAAGGACTCTTTCCCCAGAAAGATGCATATATGCATGACACTTTGTGGATGATCTCAGGGAGGTCATGGATCCTGTAGGCTCCAGGTTAGGAACTCTTGGGTCTAAAGCTCACTGCTGTCTGTCTTCTGTCTCCTGCCTCACATCTTTTCTCTTCCTCTCGCTTATCTTTACCACTACCTCTCTGTTCTTCTTTCTATCTTTATTTTCATCTACTTAACTAATGTGTTTAGGATTAGGATAAGGGTTGTGAATTCATAAATGAATAAAAAGAAAGAGAAGTAGAGGGTAAGGAAGGGCTATGGAGTTAGAATGGTTCCTTCTTTTTTTTCTGGAAAGTTCGCTGGTATGTCACCCTGGAGCAACTGGTCTATCCTAAGGCAGAATGTGATGGTGGTTAAACCCATAGTCTCTGGAGCTTGATGGCTGGGTTCAGGTCCTGGATGGGTATGACTGGCAGCTAACTCTTTCTCTTAGTTTCCTTGTTTTTAAAGTGGGGATAATGACAGTACCACCATATTGAATTGTAAGAATTAAGTGAGCTAAAACATACATGGATTTCAGAATAATGTATTTTAGTAAGGCCTTGGTAATTGTTACCTGCTACTATTATTAATTTTTTCTTTTTCTGGGAATATAGTTGATATACAATATTATGGTGGTTTCAGATATATGACATAGTAACTCAATAATTATATAAATTACTAAATGATCACCATGATAAGTCTAGTTACCCCCTACTAAGATATTATAATATTATTGGTTAAATTCTCTATGCCCTACTTCCATTCCATTAACTAATTTATAATTTGAAGTTTGTACCTCCTTATCCCCTTCACCTATTTAACCCATTCCCACTGCACCCTTTCCCTATGGTATCCAACAGTCTGTTGTATTTTGGGGTCTATTTCTTTCCTTCTTTCTTTTTGTTTGTTTAGATTCCACATGTAAGTGAAATCATATGGTGTTCATGTTTCTCTGACTGACTTAATTCAGTTGGCATGATACCTTGTAGGTCCATCCACACTGTCACAAATGGTAAGATTTCCTTCTTTTTTATGGCTGAGTAATATTCCATTGCATGTATGTACCACATCTTCTTTATCCATTCACCTATTGATAGGCACTTGGGTTGCTTCCATATCTTGGCTATTGTAAATAATGCTGCAATAAACATAGAGTTATGTATATCTTTTTGAATTAGTGATTTTGTTTTCTTCAGGTAAATTTGCAAAAGTGTAATTGCTGGGTCATATGGTATTTCTATTTTTAGTTTTCTGAGAAACCTCTGGAATGTTTTCCACAGTGGCTGCACCAATTTACATGCCCACCAGCAGTGTAGGAGGGTTTCCTTTTCTCCACGTCCTTGCCAACACTTGTTGTTTCTTGTCTTTTGGATGGTAGCCATTCTGACTGGTGTGAGGTGATATCTCACTGTGGCTTTGATTTGCATTTTCCTAATAATTAGTGGTATTGAACATCTTGTCATGTGCCTGTTGGCCATCTGTATGTCTTCTTTGGAAATTATTTTTTTTTCTATTTCATCCACCTCTACTACTCCCCTTCCCTATGGTACTATCTTAATTTTGATGATTTAAAATCACCAATAATAGAATTACTTATGCACAAAGCATGACATATTACAAATAATAAATTCAACATCACTAAGGAAAATTGCCATTAGAAATCCTTGTTTTAGAATAAAGAACTTCCCTTCCCTTAAGGTGACTCACTCTTAACAGGGTAGCTAGGATACCATTCTGAATTGTTTCCTGAGATCCAGTGAGAAGTGGGGTCCATTGTCCATAGGGTTTTTTTTCTCTAATAATAAGGCCTTCTATTAGGAGAGGAACCCAAGCCTACTTCTAGACAACACTAGGCAGGTTGATGTCCTTTTGTCTTTTTCTTACGAAGGGTCTGTAGACTGGTAATTATTTTCATATCAAGACAAAAAGGTATACCATTATGCTGAACTATCAAGCTGACACTTTCCCATGAGAGGTTGCTTAAAAGAAAAAAAAAAATATGAGGAAAAAGAAATGTGACTGTGTAGTCATCACTGTTAACGCTTCACGTTTTTCAGGTAACAGACTGCCTGGAATGGAATTTATTGTCCCTAATTTATGGGTCTCATTTGCATTTGGCCCTTCATTCTGCAATGTGTGTCTACTTGGTTCTTAAAAGGCGGATATTAACTATTGCAAAGCTGCCCTGTTAATGCGGTGATGCTGGCATCCCACCCGGCTGGAAGGGGAAGGTGCGGCTGAGTCTGCATCCAGAAGGTGGCGCTGCCGGTAGAACCTGGGAGGGGGTGGATCAGGGCTGGGGGAGAGGGCGCAGCCCCTGGGAGAGAAGGGGGAGGGGGTAGGGTGGATGGGTGGCGGGAGGACTGAATAGTGACGGTGATAGTTTGAATGGTTCCAGAGTTATGGATTGTCTGTCAGCTCTGAAGGGAGCATAATTTAATTCTAATCGTAGCTGAGGTTGGGGGGAGACACCCACTTCACGTCCGAGGACATTCAGATAGGTCTAGGAATGGCTAGAAAGCCAGGGAGCCAGTTTCCTGGTAACCTGTTTGTCTGAGAATTGAGGCTTTTCCTGGGACAAACATCCTCTGGGAAGAAGGAGCAGGGGCTGTGCTTGGTTAGAAAGAGTCTGGCCCCGGGTCAGCAAGTGCTAATTGTGAGAATGTCTAGGAAGTGGCTCCCGCATCACTAACCCAAGCCTGCATCTTGCTGGGAGAGAGAATCTATGTAAACACCGGAAGAGACATTCTTCTAAAAATCCTAGCAGGCACTGAAGGACAAGCAACACAACCAACCCTGGGGCTCTCCTGGCAGAATGTCACACCAGCGGCCGGCTCAGAGCAGGTGCCAGGTAATGGCACCACTAGGCGTCTAGGCGTCCGAGCTGTGACTGGGATGGTGGGGACATTCTAACAATGGCCATAATTGCTGTGCACCCAGAACTTATTTTCTGTCCAGCCCCTGGCCAAGTGCTTTATGTTCGTCTCTCATTTAGGTTCAAAAATCAATCTAGAAGGCAGATTCTATTTCAGTCTCATTTTACAGAAGAGGAAATTGAGGCTGATGTAGCCTGTGGACAGAGCTACGAGGTTGCAGGCTCTGGGTTTGCGGCCCGGTGGGCCTTGTCCCAGGCACACAGCAGCTGCCATTCTTGCCCTTGGCATCTGTTTGTCCTCGGTGTGAGCTGACAGAACTTGCCTGCACTGTGTCCCTAGGAGAAGATGGGGCTGTGGTAGAGGGCTCAAAGCAGTGCTGACTGGAGCTGCGAGGACTTCACGATGCTTGAACTTGAGCCAGGCCTTGAAGACTAGGTTTTGGGAAAGGACTTCATGTAGGAGCCTAGAAGGAAGAAAGGATGAAGGCCGGCGAGGGTCAGGTATGAGAGGCCGTGTCACTGGGAGGGGGCGCGGTGGCCTGGGCCTTTGTAGGCACCGGGGCTGGAACCGGCAGGCTGGAATGACACAGTGTTGGCACTGGGCAGAGTGGGCGCAAAGCGAGCACAGTGAAGGGAGCAGGGGGTGGGCTCCACTTCCTATGGCCCCAGAAACCTTCGGATTGTCTGCTGTCGGGGGCCTTACTCACAGAGCTTGGAGTTCTCGGTGCTGCCCAGAGGGCATGGGTTGTTTATGGATCTTGGTCAACCCAGCGTGAAGCTGGCATCAAAAATGAAATATTTTATTTTCTGAAAAAGGTTGCAGGGAAAATAACTTTATTGTCAATTCTCAATTATCTGTGAGGAAATAAGGTTAATTGAAATCTACAGATTTCAATAGCTAATAGTTTGGCCTTCTTTTGCAACCCATCTTTCACCACTGCTTCCAGAAAATAGCAAAATGGACTAATCAGATTTTCACATTTACTCCTTCATGTCCTCCATCTGAAGTGCTAATAAGCAGTGAAATGGCCCAAATGTGGACAGCATGAGGGAGAGGAAGGGGAAGCAGAGATCTGGGTGACTGTCCACCTAGGCGTTAAGTTCCTACGAAACCCAGGACTGGGTGTGCCGATGGGTTTGTGCCGAGGCCACTGTGGCTGGAGGTGGGGTGTGGGGTGGAAATCCGGGGCTTTAATAGCTGCTGATGCTATTGAAACCCAGAGCTCAGGGCACAAAGTCTACACATTCTAAGAAATCTGCCAAATATCCTGTAGGGGAGGTTTACTTGGGGAACATAGGTACAAAGCTGGGGTGAGCAGAGCTGATCCCCAGCTAGCTGGGTAAAGGAATTCAGTGAGCAACTCTGTGTCCCTAATCATTCCTTTCTTCTTCTGGGTAGTAGCCTTGAGAGGTAAATAGTTCTGGACTATCTGAATTATTGGTGGTGTCTGTCATACATGCCCTGGTATCTTGGAACATATTGAAATGCTTTCTGATCCCCATTTCTGCTAAGTGGGACCTATACTTGGTGTGAACATGTGGGACGTTAGGAAGAACATTTATATCTCAGAGGAAGGGGCCTAGTGTGAAGTCTCAAGAGCAGGCTTGCTTCCTCTTCTAAGCAGGGGAAATGGGTTTGGGCCAAGGAAGGAGGTCTTAAGTAGGACTGATGGCGCAGGGGAGGCCGAGTGTTTTCCACCTTTCCTGATGCGGAGCATGGGGAGTTTACCACAGACTGAGGCAGATGCCTGGAGGGAATGTTGGGAAAGAGGGCGAGGCCACCTGGCAGGAGGGAGGGAGGCAGGGATAGGATGGGCTCTGTGCGGCTGCAGCCACCGCTCGGACCCTGGTCTACGGACCTGACGGGTGCACAGAGAGCAGCTGCTGTGACAGCTCCCTTTTCTCTTGTGGCACCCTGCCCATTCTTCCGTGGTCTATGGCTTCCCACCCCCGACAGCCCCTCGCAGCCAAGGGTCCAGCTCAATTCCCGCCACTGCAGCTTCACGCCTCACTGGGATCTTCTGGGGGAATCCAGATCCCAATGGACTTTCCAGGGCTGGGTGTCTGGGAGGACATATCCTGGGGCATCGGAGTCCAGGACGGGAGGGTAACACCCTCAGAGAGAGACTCCCAGAGACAAATACCCACCAAGGCTCTGCCCACCCCCTTGCTAACATCCCATCTGCTTAGCACGCAGCGTGGGGGACTATGAGGATGGTGGGAAGATGGCGGGAAGTGTGAATACTGTCCCAACACACAGGGGACTTCTCCCTGTGCATTTTGGGAAAGGTTCCCCCCACGGGGTCTCTCCTGTTACTGTGTTGCTTATTTTCATGGTGAAGTAACCCCCTGGGGATGCTGGAAGCAAAGCTTTCCCCGCCCATGACCCTGGTGGCCCAGGGAGACTTGGCGCTTGTGTTGCTGCGTGGGAAGTACCAGTTTTGTGCCATGTTCCCGGAAAAGCTGGGCTTCAAGGTGGAACAGCTTGTTTACCTGGTTGTCGGGAGCCTTCATTTTTGTTTTCGGCTCCACGAAGGGTTAGGTGTTATTTGGCCACTGATGACACAGGCTTGGAAAAGTCATGTCACTGTCCTGGCTTTAGTTTCTTCATCTGAGGAAGGAGGGGGTTGCGCAGATAATGTGAAGGCTTTTATTCACCTCTGATAGGCTTTTATTCTGTCTCCGGATGAACAACTTCCACCTCTAACTCCGCTTCCTTTTCCACAAATGGGGATGGTAATACCCACCCTTACCTTGGAACTCTGGGAAAGCACTTAGACCCCTGGGGAAGGAAAGCATTATTTAAGTCCAGAATTATGGTTATTACATGCTTTGTTCTCTCCTAGTCATTCACCATGGCTGTGCTCTACAATTATGCCCTGGGGTGAGTTATGAGAACAAACAGTCACACCGGGCAAGTTCTTGGGTGATTGTGCTGGTGGAAAAGACACCCAAAGTCGTCTATTTAGTTATTTCAGTTTGAAACTTGCTACCTATTTAGTATATAAGCCAAAATTGGAATACACTGCTACCTCCAGAATAGAAGATTGTGGTTATTTGGCCTTTGTGGAGGTTTTCTTGCCCTCAAATTTCTGCGGGTGTTGTTTTGACCAGTTCTGACCTGGGAAGTCACGGCATGAGTCCTCTTCGGCTCCCAGCAAGACTCTGATAATGCACAAAACTCAGATGCCACCTGGGGTTTAGAGGATACCCAGGGTTCGCATGCTTGGAAAACCTACCCGGCCAAATGGGCAGAGATAAAGGCATACCTCACCTAGCTAAACAAACACACGCAGGCTCCTAATTGCTTTTGTTATTTTCCCACTGTAGCCACCAGAGGCCTCCCAAATTGTTGTTCGATTTTAGTGTCAGTGGAAATCTACTGGGAATTAACCAAAAAAAAAAATCATTTAAAATTGAATCAAATGCCTGCGAAAGTTCAAAGTCTGTTACCTTGTTCATTCAACATCTCCATTATGCAAAATGTCATGCAAATCAGTCCTTATTTACTGAGCACTTTGCCTCAGTAACCAAAAAAATGCTAAGAGAAAAATTGCTTATGTTTAGCCCTCTATTTTCCCCAAAATAGGCCGGCAATTAAAGTAGTGCCACATGATATGACTGATGACATCAGTGCAGGAAAAGAACACCATCTCAGTGACTGGTGCTCTGGGCTGTGCATCTGTCCCTCGTCAGGGGCTGGGTAGTGTGTCCAGAGAAGTCCTGGAGCACCAGGGTGATGGGCAGTGCAGATGCTACTCAAGGCAGAGAAAGTGTCCTTTGTGGTGGTTCATCATGACAACTGTGCCTTCCAGCAGGGGACTTCAGAGAGCCTTCGGGAATCTGATCTCACCTCTATGGTGCTGAATTTCTTGTATAACAACACGAGGTTTGGTCTATGTGATTTCCAAGTCTTTGAGAATCTGTGATAGTCTTCTAAAACACTTAGGACCACTTATCATGCATCTGTTATGTGCAACTGCAACACAGGGTGCTTTGCAAATGTCTTAGCCCTCATGGCCACCCTCTGAAGGAGGGATAGCCAGCTCCATTTTGCAGATGGTGAAACTAAGCTTGAAAGAAATGAAGTCGCTAAGTGTCACACAGGTGGTAAGAGACAAAACCAGAATTTGCATGCAGGCCAGATTGAGTCAAGAATTTCTCACTGCCTTATCCTGTCTTTCTGTATTCCCACACAGAGAGAATAAACTCATTTGAACTACGGAGTTTAACTCCTGGGGGGTAGCATTTGTCTATAGTTGGTGTATCAGTTAAGAATTGCACTGGTGGTAATAGACCAAATAATGGCTTAAATGTATACAAATTTATTTTCTCACATAAATATGGAGATAGGCAGTCTAGGGCAGGTATGGTAGCTCTAGAGTCACCAGTCACCTCAGCATCTTCTGTCTTTTTGCTTTACCATACCCTAGGAGTGGTTTCCATCAAGGTCAACTTATGGCCCAGGATAGCTGGTGGATATCCAGCCATCACATCTGAGTTGCAGGCTGGAAGAAAGAAGAGAACAGAATATAGTTGGCAGGTCTCCAAGTTGAGTTACTTCCATTGAAGCCACATTTTAGAAAGTTCTACACAGACCTTCTGATTATATCTCATTGGCCAGAATTTAATGACATAGCCATACATGGGGAGGGGGAACGTAAAGCCAATGAATGTAATCTTTACTCTGGGTGGCAAATTGCCCAACTAAGCATTAGGATTGATGTTGGTAAGGAAGAAAGGGAAAATGGGTATTGGGAAGCAAACAGCTATCTTTGCCATAGTTAGCAATTCCACAGCTAGTCCAGCTCTTTTCTCCTGTTGGCACCCTGACTTTGTTCATGTTTCTGCCTCTCCCCAGGCTCTCAGGTAATTCTTCAGTCAGGGTCAGTCATGGTGGTGCCTCTCCCCTTGTCTGTTATTGGTTGTGATTAGGCATATGAACCTGTTTGGGCAATGAGATATAAGAGGGCTTCTGCAAAAGGTTTCTTTGCTCTAAAAAAAGTGATGTTTAGGAATAGATTGACTTTCCTTTTCTACCAGACATGCTAGTATCTGGCAATGACACCTGGAAATATGGAAGCTATCTTTGTAACCTTGCGGGGAATGTAATTCTGAGAACAAAGTTGACCTGGAGGATGGCAGCGGGGAGAGATGGAAAGAACAAGATTGGTTCTTGAAAACGAACTGACCAACTCTGGAGGTGGGCTATTTCTGGGCTCCTTTTTGAGTTGCTTAAGCCATTCAAATCAGGGTATTTTCTTACTTGTAGCCACAAGCATCATGACTGATATGCAAGAGAAAGAAAGAAGGATACCCATTCTTTTTGGTCCTTGGGATGGCAAGGTAACACCAAGCTTGCCTGTCTTTGGAGCGAACTCCTGTATTGCTCTGTTTTATATGAGTTGTATTGCTATATTTTATATTTTATGCTCTATCTTATATGCACCCTGTATTGCTCATATCAGAGGTGCCTTTGTTTTTTATTTCCATAGAGAGGATTTAATTGCTCTGGTTAGAATCAGAATATTTTAGAATTACAAGGAACTTAACTCCCTCACTCAAGGCTCTAAGAGAGTTAGGAATTTCTCCAGGGACCCACACCTACTTAGGGGTAGAACTGGGGGGCCAGGCCTTCTGGAGACACCCCAGAAGGGCTCTTCCACCATGCCATTTTGCCTTTCCCTCCTGCCCAACCTCGCTGCAAGGTCTAAAATGCTGTGGGTCTGTCTCGGTCATGTTTAGAGCTCTTCCAAAGGCATGCCCCCCTTGCCCCTGCTTTCTGTCCCTTCTGTGTGAGCCCTTGAGATTTCAGGCTCCGGAGCCAGCCATGGGGAGGATGGTGGCTTAAAACTGTAGGCAGGAGGTGATTATCAGCTTCAGCTCTTGTCATCCACATCGGCCATGGCTTGTCATCCTTTCTCTCTGACTCCTTCTGCCCAACCATGCTGGAAGTCACTAAGATGGCCATGTCTCCTTTCCTTGAAACCAGACCCCAAAGGGTTTCCATGCACTCAAGCCCCATTTGCAAGTCATTCCAGACCATGTCATGTCACAATCACTCCCAATCATGTCTCATTTAGCCAGTCAGTATGCACCTGGCTGGGAGAAATTCCCCCAGTGAGAGCCAGAAGTGTGTGCAGCTGGACAGGGCTGTGGGGGAGATGCTCTCGGGTCTAAGTGACAAGATCAGTCATGTCACACGGATGTTCTCCAAGAAAGGCAGCATAGCAATGAAGGGCTCAAAAGATAGGCCAACCTACTAGCTGCGAGAGCATGCACAGTCTACTGAAATTCCCAGTTTCCTCACCTACCTTGTAGAGTTTTAGTAAATACTAAATGATATAACATGTATAAAATACTTAGCAGACACTCAATATACAATTTAAAAAAGTATCTTGAAGGCACTCATTAAATTATTACTTAAAATATAAACTTTTGTTATGGAGTTAAAATAGCATTTCAACTTGTATCTTGCTTTTTTCCGAGTTAGTGATCTTTGCTTCTCTGTTTGACTTGATACTTACCGGTTCCCTGGGGCCCAGGGAAGGGGTTAAATGGCCCTCATCCCCATTCATAGATTCTTAGAGTTGAAGGGAACTTTCGGCCCTGTGTCAGCTAAGCTTGGTCCTGGCCTTTCATGCACCCTTGCTGAGCAAACCAGATAAAGGCAAAGGAAGTCAGTCTAGTAGGTGGAACTTGAGTTACCATTGCTCCATGACTTATCATCATCCCACCAGAAGAAAGTATCTCCCCAAAGGCTATTGAGGCACGAGAAAGAGCAGCACCCCGTAAGGGTCAGCTTGTCTCTAGGTATCCTGCCTCTGCCTCTCCAGGCCGTCTGGGCCTTCTTCTTGGGGTTGCTCCCTCTCCTTTGAGGTATCCTAGATCGCATCTGGTCTTCCAAAGCATAGATACTTCTAGAGAGGAAGCAGTTCTGGATAGTGTCTTAATCACCCTTAGCAAGAGATGGAACTAAAGGGATGAGTGGTGGTAAATAATAGAAATAGTACCTCCTTTGCTCTGTCCACTGAGAGCTCCGTCTCCAGAAATGACCTGCTTTATGTGGCTCTGAGAATGAAATATAATGTTTGGTATTTGCCATCCTCCCTGGAGGTGGAGTGAGGGGAATTGCAGACCTTGAGTTCTCCCAGGAGATTCTTGGATTTCATCAATAATGACCTCAAAACAGCCGATACATTTGGTTCATTCTCTTAGCATCCCCAGTTTCATCGCAGTGGTCATACGAGCTCTCTGTTCAGACACAGCCGTGTCATTCAGCTCTGGCTGTTAGTTCCTGTCTGTACTAATGGCCCAGGGACGGGACCGCCGCTGTGGTGAGTGTGATGTCTACATCAGCGCAGGCGTTCTCAAATAGACGTCACTGTAATCCAGGGAATGCCTTTCATGGCTTCTAATGGAAAACAGGCTAAGGAAATAGTAAATGGAAAAAAAAAAGTCAAACCGATTTTTAAGGGGAACATTTGCTATTTCAAGATTTGAATAGCTGCAGGATATCTTAGGGTAAAGTCAGGCAGACCTCCTGTCATGGGGACACTTGAAAAATCCTCATTAGACACTTGTTCCAGAGACAGGCCCGAACGTACGGAACAGAAGCTGCTGGGACAGAGATTTCCCTGCAGTGTCAAGGGGCCAGCGTCTGAAGACTTAGAAGCCCCTGTCCTCTCAGCCATCTGGTTTTAAATACCAGGGGACATGCCGGTGAAGGACGGAGAAGGATGTCCTTAAGGGCATGGCCCATGGAGACAAGTGGTTGTCTCCCAGCTTGCCCCCAGAGATACTCAGACAGGAGGGGGCCCAGCAGGGGCTGGCCCTGACTGGTCTCCCCCGCCTGCACGAGCTCAGCTTCTCTGAGCTGCACCCCTGCCGCTAGAGGCCATGGATGGCTCCCTGGGTGACACAGAGGGCCCGCTGCTTAGGGGCTGATCTCTCCACCCTCTGCTCATTGACACCGTCCAGTCCTTTGTTCTTTGTCTTGCCCTCCAGACATGTGCTCCTCAATACCATTCTTTTCTTTAGTCGTCACCGTCTCTACTTCTCCACTGGCTGTTTTGTTCTCCAGCCTTCAGCATTTTCTGGCCTCCAACTCTTATTCTTATCCCCCAACCTGAGTCTTCCCCTCTCAAGGTTTCCCCTCCTCTGGATCTACCTGCCCTTTTATTCTCGATTCTATCTCCCTTGTGTTCCTCCTCCCTTCTCCATTCTGCTGTCTTTTTTCTTCCCCACAAAGCATTCTCTGAACATGTTTTAAGGCAGATGTTAGCCCTGATATAAGCAAGAACGGGACCCATAAATATTTTGCTGAGAAACCCTTCCTCTCTGCGCATCTCTAGGCATGTGGTGGTGCAGGTGGTTCTTCACCAAGCATTTTCTAAAGGTACCATTTCACTCCAGAAAAAGATTGATTTTCCCAAGCAGTTACTAGGTTCTGAAGTGGGCCATTATTATAGATGAAGCTGAATGGTGGAGCTTGGCACGAGACAGGATATATAACAACCACACTGAGGAAAACACTCCTTCAGGGAGCTGGGATGAGCCTCTGGGAGGTCCTCCTTGATTGGCCAAGGCAGGCTAGACGTCCCCCTACATGCTGCCATGCTGTGTCTTCCCCCTGCAGAGCCCCTGACACTGTGCTTGTGTGCTGGGCTCCCTCACCACCCAAGTGTAACCTTGCACAGGGTCTTGTATGCAGTAGGTGCTCAGTACATGAAGTCTACAGGAAAACAAGAGACCTTAGTAAGACCCTTTCTCCCAAGCAGTTTCTTAGCCAGCTCACCTCTAGAGCAGTGGAATTTCCACAGGTAGCCACACTGAGAATTCCCACTCATATGTGAAGCCGGAATGGATTGCATTCCAAATAGGTATTTCAGTGAGCGGTTCAGCATTTCTTTCCAACAAACACATCCAGACCTGTGCTGTTGAGTTATTACAGACACCACAACAAACGGGCCGAGCATACCTCCTGTCCTGGAGGAACTGACAGTCTAGCAATAGGTCCTTCCCCAATTTTGAGTTCAATTTTTCCCAAATCCTAAATTTTGACTGCTTATAGAATTGTCTGAAATGGGAGTCTCCTCAGCTCTGTCCTTTTGCCCCAGTGGGTGTGAGCTGGACATCGGCTGGTGTGGTCTGTGGGGCCTGGGGAGGTGGACTCTCTTCTGCTGGAATTTTCCAATGTATGGTTCACCCATGTTAGGTGCAAGTGTATTTTCCTAACCAGGGCTTGTGTAGAATATTATCAGGTGCATTGTATGTTTTCTGGAAATTATCATTGCCACATGATTTTTATTTGCAAGTAGGGTCACAGCCTATTTGTTTTTTCCAGAATGATTCCCAGAATTATGAACAGTTTTGAAATTCACTTGGAGGTAAAGCAACACATAGTTCACAAAATGTCACTGGGCTCTGTTATGATTACCAGACCCACTTTAATCCATAAAGTCACCTTGCTTTAGGGACTGTTCCAATTTAAGGGAACCAAAAACTTACCGGTCCCACAGGAGGGAACTTTTGGGCACGATGAGTAAGTTTATCATCTTGAGTATGGCAAAGTTCATGAATGTCTGCTTATGTCAAAATCTATCAAATCATCTAACTACAGGTGGTTTACTGTGTGTCAATTATATGTCAGTAAAAGCTGTTTGGCTCACTGCTTATTACCTTTGGTCAGCGCTGATCTTTTGATTTGGGAAATGCATGCTAACACTTATTTTCAGAAATACAGCGATCTTCTATTAAACCAAAGTTAAAGAAAATTTGGCATAATTTTAGATGGCAAGGTCGAGAAAGCTTGCTCAGCGTTGAGAGCAGAGGGTGGATGTACTGTGTGACCCAAAGCAAATCTTGTAGTTCTGCTCTTTCCTTTTTAATAAGGCCAAACCCAGAGCATCTAGTCTTACTCTTGACTTGCTATTTCCTTTCCAACCTCCAAGCACAATAGAATTAGCCTCTACCTATCGCTGGCCCTTCTCCTTTCCCCCTCCAGCACTGGCTCCATCATTAACCCATGCCTGGTCTCTGTACCCTGCAGATTCTGCCCCGTCATTTCTGCCGCCTCTCCAGCCATCAGACCACTCTTTCCGCACACGTCTTTTCCTCTTGCCAACCGCTCTACCTCCAGTGCCAACCACTCACTTATATTCTTTATAGAGAGTCATGTTACCAGAGCCAGAAGAGACTTCAGGGGTCAGCTCATCTGCCCCTCCCACTGTATTGGTATCTAGCTCATGGCTACATGGCTGGGGCATGCCACTTCGGATATCCTGATGGCCATGCATGGCCTGGGATGCACTGGAAGGGTGGGACCAGAGCAGAGCAAGGAATCAACTGATGTGTGGAGCTGGCTGGAATCACCTGGCATCATGTACTCTTAAAGCAAGGAGAGGTTCAGGAGCCCCTTAATTTTGCATTTTGTGTATCAGAGGAAAAACTTGTCTTTTTAAACAGTTTTATCTGCTTATACCGCTCTTAATCCTAAGAACTTCTTGTTCATCCCCATTAAGAGGATTGATTAGAGGTTCAATCGCCTTAGCACAGCGATCAGTTTCCACACAGCCCAGGCCAAGTCCACATGTCACCTCCGGATGCAGGTACCCAGGCCTGCAGCCACACAGAAGCACTTCCCCATCCACACCTCATGCCGTTGCACACACTGGTCCCTCTGGCTAAAATGTTCTTCCCACTTTCCCCACCTAGAAAACAGCCATTCCAACCCCTCCTCTGCGATGCCCTGCTGCCTGCGTTATCCTGTCATCACCATCCCCCGAGAACCCTGCCAGTGGTAATCAGAATAGTAAGGACAACATCGGCAGTGAGTGTCAGTTGAGTATGGACCACATGCTGGGTGATATGCTAATAAATTCTCATCATTTATTTAATCAACAGAAACAACTTTATTATGATGCTGCTTTTAGGGATGAGGAAACTGAGCCTTAAGAGGGTTGGTCACTTCCCCAAGGTTACTGCTAGGAAGGGGTGACCTCAGGCTCAAACTTGAGTTTGTCCAGCTCCAGAGCCCAAACTCCTAACTATGACATTGCCTGTCACCACTTAACCATGTTTTCTTAACAATCATCTGGGAATAAGTCCTTTTCCTGAGGACAGGGACCTCAGGGTGTCTCCAGTGCTTGGGACAGTACCTGGCATATTCGCAGTGTTCAGTTTTCAACTGCTTGTTGGATAAATGAATGAAGAAATGCATCTCAGTGGGGCCCTCCCCATATCAAACAGTCCTTGAACCAAACCCATGACAGGTACATGTATGCTGGTCTGTGTCCAGCTGGGCTATGCTCTTGTGCCACCCCTACGTGAGCTGGGCTCTCTCCAGCCCCTGTCCTCGTCCTCTGAAGAAGCCTCATGTTCTAGGAAGATGGCCAAATGAGGCCATGGGTCTTCCAGAAGGAAACACCTGGCTGGTCAAAGGCTTTTGCAAAGCTTTGTTTCCACAATTACCCCTTATTTCCCATTCCCTCTTAGGTTGCATGCAAGCCAACTGTTATTTCTTTTTAAACAGCTGAGGACACCAGATGGAAGGGTAGGGGGAGGTGGAGACACAGTGACAGGCAGGAAGGGGACAAGCAGGGGCTGTGGATGAGTGGGGAATGTTCTGAAACATGTGATGTAGGGACAATGCCAGACAGGTCAGCAGAGGTAGGAGTGGAAACAGGAGCTGTAAAAACGAGCAGCCACCGTATGTGTGCATGCACATGCATGGAGAGCTTTCAACACACCATTAAAACAGAGAAAGAAATGTTCTGGTTTCCGTAGCAACAAGGCTTATTGGTGCCTCAGCCAGCAAAACTTACTGGAAAAAAAGGCATTTGTCTGTTAAGAAGCCTGATGAACTGGGCGATAATTAGACAGCGTTCTGTCACCACTAACGGCATACGAATATACTCCAGAAAATATTTTGAAGAGCACGGATTGTCACAAATCCCATGAAGGCTGAGGATGGGAGTGAGAGGCAACAGGCAAGGAATAAAGGCTACTGGGATGATCCTAGGTGAACACCCCAGTGGGGTGGGCACTTGCGAGGGACAGGCTGGAGCCAGTCCTATGTGTCAGTCATCAGATCTAGTCCTATTCTTCTTGTCCCTTCAGGGCAAGGATGTGTGCATCTGTAAAACCTAAACTAGATTCAGTATGAGAGAGTGCACTGACCACACGGGTGGGATCTGTGTCTGTTAGGACCCTAATGGTACTAGAATGAGCCACGTGAATCTCATAGGCCATCTGGTCCCTCAGATGGGGTGGGACAAAAGAGGAGATTCTTGAAAATTGAGTGGGGGGTGATGCAGAATCTTGCTTAGGGTAGAAGGGAAGGAAATGCATCATTATTTGATATTCATAGCAGAGGACATGGGGTTGGGCATATAACAATTGTTAAATTTAATACTGAGTGCCTGAGAGACCACATGGATAGATGGATGGTGGATGATTAAGTAAGCAAACTGATGAACAAATGGATAGGGAATCATGGGGAACTTAGCTGCAATTCAGTTTTATCCTGCAGAAGATGGGCATGGAGTGGGCACACTTCCGAGGTGGTCATTTGAAGACGGGCATACCCTGTGATGTCCTGGGGCTAAAGATGGCCCAACATCTTCAGGATACCTTATGAGAAGGTGAATTTTCTGCATATTGTCCTCCACTGTGGATGGCATGCCCTATGGTGCACCTTTCCAGTGATACAACCTGCAGAAGGGTGAAGAGCCCACCTACTTCATCCAAGTATCAGGGCCACCTTTTGTAGCTCTTTAGGGGGCTCAGGTGAGCCCTGAGTTTTGATCTCAATCAGCTTTTGTTCTTTGATTCCCTACGGTGCTTGGTAAGCTCCTCATTTAACACTGTATGCGTATCCTTCACATCATTATTTATTTTTTAGTTTTTCCTACGTGTACGTCACATGTCTCCAACCTGACTAAGCTCCTTAGGGGCCTGGCCTCCGAGAGAACTCCTCTCATGCCAGCACAGTGAAGACCACTGCGTGTGGAAGCCCTGAATGTTTGCAGTGCTAACACGAGCAGGATACTGACCAATAACTTTTAAGAACCGAAGGCTTTAGGCTCCATCCCAAGCTTGGATCAGCGCCATGCCAAGAAGCCTTGTGCACCAAACACACCCACTTGTACCATTCCGTGGCTGCTGTCTGCTGTGCCTGTGTGTGTGGGCGTGGGCGTGGGGGCTGTGTGAACAGATGGGGAAGAAAGGGAAGGAGTCAGGGAAAGTGATGGAGGACTCATCCCACCTGCTGCTCACCGGCACTTGGCCTGTCCTTGACCTGAGTGTGTCACAGCCCTGCCCCAGGGAGGTCCCGCCCAGGGAGGGAATGCAGAACCAGCATCCCTCAGGTTTTCTGTTCCGGAGGGGGATGAGGTGGGGTGCACCCCAGGAACCACTGTCCCTTTATCACCACAACCCTGGCTGTGCTTTTTGCTTAAGCTCTGTTTTCTAGTGAAGGAAAACAGAGGTTCAGAGAGGCTGAGCTAATTGCCCAAGGTCACACAGCCAGCGAGTGCCATACATTGGATTCACATTCAGCATTTACACTGTGTCTGGTGTCCAGGCTTTGAACTCCTGTCTTATGTCTGCTCCTGTGACTCAGGGTTACTGAAGGCAGTGGAGGAAGCCAAAGTATATTTCACTTCCCTGAATAGATGCTTTTTCCAAAATACAGCCGGTTTGGGAGTATGAAAGAGAAAATAGGATCAGAGGCCACTGCTTCTTAAAATGAGTATGAAGGAAGCAGAGTTCAGAGCAGGGAAAAACTTTTAAGTCTTATTTTGTGTAAGCATTATATTCAACAGATTCCATTCCAACTATAAACAGATTTTCACATTTCCACCTTCCCCTTCCCATTCTCCCCCATCAGCCCCCACTATCCCCAACAGATTGTTCCCTTCCTTCTTGTTTAGATTACACGTAAGCAAAACTGGCTCTCCTTTCAGTCTCCACCCTCCGGCCCTGCACCATCTGGGGGTGCATATTTCTTACCCCAGTCTCTTAAAATCCTGTCTTTGCTCTCTGTCCCGCGGCCCTGCCGGTTCACTTTTGAGGCTCTGCGGAGTTTCTCCGCCGGCCGCCAGGGGTCGCCATCGAGCAGCCGGAGCCGCCTCTCCGCAGGGGCGCAGGGGCCTCTGGCCCGGAGGCGCGAGCGCAGCGCGTGTGCGTGTCAGGGCACCGCATTAATCAGGCCGCCGCGCTGCAGTGCGTTCCGCGGGGAGTCGGAGCCCAGGGATGGGAACGATCGGGCCTTTGCAGGCAACTAGGGCCTGGCAGCCTCAACCCTCCCGCCCCAGGCTCAGAGCAAACAGTGCTCAATCAAGTGGAGCGAGCCAGCCACCCTCCCTGGCCCAGGGCCGTGCCCGTCTTTGAGGATTCCGGAGCCATTGTCCCTGGCCCAGGATTCCTGAAAGGAGCAGGCGTCACACAGGGCCTGTCCGTCTGCGAAGGGCAGTGCCCTGCCAGGCCTGACTCCAGCAGGAGAGGAGGGAGGTGGTGTTACAGGGCAGCCCCCTGTGAAGGAGGAGAGGACGGGCTCTCCACCCCTATCGGCAGCCGGGTCCCCAGGAGCCGAGCGCCGCCCTCCTCCAGCACACACCGGGTGGTTTCTCCGTCGCCTCAGACAGACTTGGCCCAGCCTCCCGTGGTCTCTGCATGTGCCTGGAAAGCAAGGCCTCTGCCAGCATTTTATCAGATGGGATGCAGAGGAGCGGAGGGGAGCACGTGCTTCCTTTAGCATGAATGTTTCGGCATTATGTTTCATTTCTCTGCTCTACTTCTCTCAGTTCCCTCCCACTGCTCTTTTCGGAGACGGAAGTGCTTCTTAAGATTTGATGCCATTACTGGGTATCTAAGGTGGAGGCACAGGGGCCAGAAAGCGGGGGAGGAGCAGAGGGCAGGCTGGAGGCTTACTTAATGGGGGGCCCGGGATGCCTGTAGTAAGTCAGTGAACAGAAGCTGGGGGCTAGCCCAGCCTTTGCCAGCGTGGGAAGTACTGTCGAGCAGTTTTATGCAAGACTGTGAGGGGACCCCACAGGGGCCCAGAGGCACCTCCTCTTTCCTTCTCTTTTCTCCCACTTCTCCCTTCCCTTCGTTCCTTCCTTGAAGAGAGAAGCAAGCACACAGACAAATATGTATGCGTAAATACATGCTTATGATACAGGACAGGCTTTGACCTTTTAAATGAGTTTTAAAAGGAATTAGGAGCTATGGGAAGAGAAATTAACATAATGAAAGACTCTGGTGAGATTCTTGAAATAAGTGGGATTTGAGTTGGATCTTGAAAAATGGGTAGGACTTCTGCAAAAGAGAGGAAGACATGCCAGGTAGAAAAACAGAGCTTGAACAAAGACATAAAAGAGATATTTCATGGCATTTGGGGAGAGTGATGAATAGGCTGCAGTGGTTCAGCAAAAAGGTAGAGGGGAAGGGATGTGTTGGGTGTAGGCATGCAAAGGTAGGCTGGACCAGAAGAGGGAGAACTCTGCCGGCCCAGATGAGTGAGAACGCTGTAGAAAATATAGTGAAGCCTATCAAAGGTTCTCATGGCACCACAGACTTGGGGTTTGGGAGATCCCTCCAAAGGATGGATAGGTAAAGGGTTGAGGGGCTGACAGGGTGCTGGGCAAGGGAGATCTGTTAGGAGGCCACTGGTAATAGAAATAGAGATGATCAAGGTCTGAAGAGGGCTGTTGCCCTGGGAGTGGAAAGAATGTAGAAACCATGTGGAGGGGCCTCATGCTTCTGCTCAACACCTACCCCCATCTCCTTCGCCTCCTCTACTCTGTGTCACAGCTGATGTGCTCCCATCCTCTTAACTGCAACATGGAAACTACTGGAGGAGAACTCTCTCTTCTCCCAACCACCAGGTCCACATATGAGCCAGGGTGTGTGGACTATTGTCTCCATCTCTCCTCCTGGAATGCAGAGTCCCCATATCAAAGGCTGGTGCCTCCCCTGTGCTCTTCTAAAGAACTTCTTCTTCATTAGTCCCTCTCTCCCCTGCACCATCAGTCCCCACCTTTTAATATTCTTTACTGCCAAAACACAAATGTTCTGCATGAATCCCCTCATCCCAAAAGCTTCAACTGATGCTACATTCCTCTCTGCCTACAGCCTCACTTACGGTAAAACCTCTCCAAAGTATTGTCTAACAGACCGCTTCCATTTCTTCATCTACAAACTACTAATCAATTTGTTCCCTTCTGGCTCAGAGCATGGCTTGGTCAAAATTACTCTTCAATCTCTATCACCCTAAATGCAGCAAGTGGTTTTCTGGCCTTATCTGCGTCATTTAGTAATATTTGACACATTTGACAATTCCTTCCTTCATGTAACACTCTTTTTTCTTAGCTTTATAACATAATATTCTTGTGGATTTTTTTCTTTGTCACTGGTCTCTGCTGCTTATGCAGTTTTGCTGGCGCATCCCTTTAGGCAGAATCTCCAAGTGATGACGTGTTGCAGAATGGGTTATGGCGCCTCTTTTCTCCTCTTCCCTTCCTGTGCTTTCTCTTCTCTTCTTTCCCTGTATGAGCTACTCCCTTCCCTTCATCTGTGAGCTCCCATGGCACGGACACCACCTCTGCAGCGATGTCTCCTGGATGGGCCCCTGCCCCGAGCCCTCCCCATGGAGCCCCACACTGACACATCTCTCGACTTGACATCTCCACCGGGATGTCTCACTGGCATCTTAAATTTAGCCCATCTAAAACAAAGCTCTTAATTCCCTGCTGCACCCACTGCCAGCTGGGTGCCTCTTTCTGTGTGCCCAGCTCACCAAGTGGCATTATCATCCACCTGGTTGCTTGCACCAGAGACCCTGAGTCATCCTTGCCTCCTCCTTTGCCCTCATCTCTGTATCCAACTCATCAGGTTCACTTCCAACTCGCGTCTCAAACTGCTGCATTTTTCACCATTTCTTCTTATAACTCATTCTTCATGCATCAGTGTGAACCTTCAAAAACATTAATAAGATCAGAACCCTGCTCTGCTTAAATGCTTCCGTTTGGTTTCACATCACACTTGGAATACAATCAAATGCCTTGAATGGCCTCCAAGGCCCTTGAGGGTCTGCCCTCGCCCCCTTACTCTAGTTATGGTCACTCTGTCCTCAGTAAGGTCTACCCGAAAGCTCTCATTGCTGGCACTTGAGTATGTGAAGCTCTTTCTCTCCCTTTAGCCGTGGTATCTGCTGACCCCTGAAGCTGGATTGTTTTGTTCTTTGCCTGGATTTTTTATGGCTCCCTTCCCATCCCATAAAGATGGCTTTCTGATCCCAGTTCCCACACCACCCTGCTTATTTCCTTTGGTGCACTGACCACACTAAGCAAACCAAGGCGTATTTATTGTCTGCTGTGCCTTCTGAGAATAGGAAACTTGCTTGCTTCTCACCCCTACATTCTCAGCACTGAGCAAAGCTCCTGGCTGCGAATTAGAAGTGTTATACATTAGGTAGAAATGAGAGAATCTGGTTCTCTCATATACAGAGCCGAGGAGGAGGGGGAATTCCATTAAAGACAAGATGAAGGGACTGGAAGGATGCACATGCCTCTCCCTTTGAGAGGAAACAAGAAGAGAGAGGCTTGGGTGGGGATGGGTGTGTGTGTAAGGGGATGATTTCATGTTGAGTGTGCAATGCCCGTGGGACTTTTAACTGTCAGATGAGGTTGTAGGTCTATAGCTTGGCAATGAAGTTAAGGCTTGAGCTCTAGGCTTGGGAAACAACTATGTCAATGATAATGGAAGCCATAGGCATGGATGAGACTGATTTCAGGTACAGTGAGAGCAGGAGAGAGACAGGGACAAACCCTCAGGGTACACCTATACTTAGGGAAGAGAAGATGTGAGCTGCCTGTGAAGGAGACTGAGGAGCAGGAGGGAAACCAGAAGGAGGAAGTATCACTGAAGCTTAGGAAAGGCAAGATTAAAAAAAAAAATGGTAGCAAAATTTCAGTTCAGCCCAGCAAATATTTATTATGCTGTTTATGCCAAACTCTATATTTTACTCTAGAATTACAAATATCAATAAAGCCAGATCTCTTGTGTGTGTATGTGTGTGTGGTTTAGAGTCTGTTAGGGAAAACAGATACGTAATAAATATATAAATAAAAAAACATACTCACACAAAGTAGCACTATGCATTTTATAAGTATATACCCAGATATAAAGATATATGCCAAATATATTAGAACAGTTTCCCATGGTGGGGGGGGACAGGAGTACAGAATGGGGACAAAAAGGAATTAATATATAAATAAAACAAGAGAGGGTCTCAACCATGCAAGGATGTTAGAGGGTCATGAAGGCTTCTGATCATTCAACCTGCCCACCTCCTGGATCCTTGCTGTGTTTTCTTAAATATCATGACACCTTTTGTCTATTATTAAATGTTAAATATGTACTGTAAAATCTTTAAATGGCAGGGAAGATATAAATGAGAAAATAAGCATCACCTGACATCCTATCACCCAGATACAACATATGCTAACATTGTAACCATGTATACACACATATACATATATGTATATTTTTGGTACCTTTAGTTATTTAAAAATTGCTAGCAGTTTCTGTTTCAAATCACCTAGAAACACATCTCTTTTGGGAAGAAGCACTTGCATACCTCCTTTCAGATAGTGCATGTAAGGGGAATATCCATCTTCACATTGTTCTAGGAGAAAAGTGTGATGGAATATATTGTGGCTCATGAGGACCTAAAGTTTAGGCATTGGGGTGGGTGAAATTAGTGAATTTCTACAATGTCCTTTTGCCTCCATTGATTTACAAAGATGTCAAAGAGCCTTTTTGAGGAAGGAGAGGAGCATTTCTGTTGAGGTCCAAGGTTATTAGTATGTGTCCAACAGACTGGTGGAAGCCCAGGTGGCAGGAGAAAGAGAGGGAAGGGAGGCATCTCAGCCGGATCCATGGAAGGCACCCAGGGAAGGCCAGAAGCCGCCTGCGCCTACTCCCTGGACTGTGGGCTCATGTTGGGAAGGGTTGAGGGTGAGTGCACCCTGAGAATATTGTGGTGAGCAAGCATCTGGGCATAAGGGGTGTTCTGCGTGTTCAGGACCTGAGAAAGGATTGTAGGGCTCCTGTTGGGGCAGAGGTACTGAGTGGTGGTCACAGCAGCTAAGTTGCAGGATTGGGCCCTGGGCACATTGACCAAACTTTGCATTTTTGTTTCTTTCTTGGGCAGGACAGTAGTGACTGAGTATTTTGGCCTCAGTCAGAAGGTACCTCAATTACTTCTGGGCCTTTTGAAAAAGGGACTCACCTGGGGAAGCAGGGATGGGTTGCTCATGATTGATGGAATGAGAGTTTAAAGTCATTTATTTGGCTTTTAAGTGTAATGTAACTTGATATTTACCTCAAAAGAGTGAAGCAAGATTATACATATATACATATATATGGCACTTGTCTGTACTGCTGGAGCCACAGTGGGTTACAAGACCATCTAGTCTCTGTAGCCCAGAAGTTCATGTTCTAGTGGGATAGCAGAGGAATTTGGCCTTGCCCAATTAGAGTCTGGTCTTTGTCTGCTCCTACTAGGTGACTTAACCTCTAACCCTTGGAATTTCCTGAATGGTTGAAGAGTCTTTGTTATTCATGGTAAGCGCTGCAGACCCCATCTTGTAGTTTATGCTAACCAGGGGGCTCATCTGGGCCCCTTGGGCTACATGATATCAGCACCCCCACTGTGGAGGGGAGAGTGTAGATTGAGTTCAGCCTTGTGGGCAATCATTCACTCAGTCATGCCCTCATAATGAGGACCTATAGGAGCTCTGGACACCGAGGCCTGGGGAAGACTTCCTGGCAGGCAGCTCTCTAGGTGTAATGTCACATGTTGTAGCTGGGAGGGGTCAGCACCATGCTGGTTTTAACTTGTTCTTCCTTTGCTGGTTCTAATTGGTATCCTTTCCCTGTAATAAATGTGACTGTGAGTATAGTAGTTTTCTGTGAATTCTGTGTTTCTAGCAAATTATCAAAACTGAAGGTGATTTGGGGAAACCCCTGAACTTGCAGTTGATCTCAGAAGTCTTAGGCAGGGTTGGCATCTGGAACGCTGTGTCCTAAAGTCTGTAGTGTGGCTGACTTCAGGTATTAGACAAACAAAAAAACAAGTAAGTAGAAAAGTTACTTTCAGATAGTGATGAGTTCCTGAAGAAAATCAGAGTGATGGGAAAGAGAATGACAGGGCATCATTCTGGATTGTTTGGGTCTTCAGCTGCATTTTTGATGACAAGGCAAAGCCAGTCAGACAAAGACCTGGGGGAGGAACACTTGAGGCAGAGCCAGATGGGGGCATGAATTGTTGTAAAGTGGGAATGAACCATGTGTCTTTAAAAAAAGGAAAACCATCCAGTGTGGATGGAGTAAGTGAGGCACAAAGAAACAAGGTGGGGACGAAGAGGTGAGTGGGGTCCTATTTAGCGGGACCTTGTAGGCCAGGTCTGGCCTTTGTGTTTTGTCATTAAGTATGAATGAAAATTCACCGGAGGATTTAGGCAAGTGAGTGATACGACCTGCTTATGTTTTTTACACGCACATGTAGAATTTGGCAGAAAAGGGATCATACTATCCATGCTATTTGCCCAGGAGTAGGTAATACCCAATCATATCTGCTTGGTATGGGAGTTGTAGTGACATGCACTTCTAGCAGGGCCTGTGGGAGCCCAGAGGAGGGGCATTTCCAGCCTTAAGGAATCATGGAAGCTCTCCTGGACGAGAATGCCTGAGCCAGGTCAGAGGAGATGAGAGGTAGCCAGCCGAAGGAAGAGAGTGTAAAGGGACTCTCAGGCAGTGGAGGACCACAAACAGGCACAAAGGAGGGTAAAGGAACAGGGCATGAGGCAAGTCACCTGTGTGGAACAGGACAAAGAGGCCACTGGAGTCGATATTTTAAATTGAGATATGGACATACAACTTTGTATTAGTTTTAATATGACAACATAATGATTTGATATTAATGTAAAATGATCACCACAATAAGTCTAGTTAACATCCATCACCACACATAGTTACAATTTTTTTTTCTTGTGATGAGAACTTTTCAGATACAATGGAACCCCTTTTTAAGAGAAGTTGTCCAGCAATCTTGAAAGATCAGCTTTTGGGATGTTGTGATGATGTGACTTAAGCAGGCATTGTTGGAGTACGGAGACAGAAACCACACAACCAAGAAGGGGCACTGGTTAGTTTAAAGATAGCACAGCCTAATGGATATCCAAGAACAGGACACATTGGGATTGGAACTGGAAAGTCAGGAACCAAAGTCACTTCTATTTTTCACAGTGAAAGTCTGAGGTGAGCCCAGTACATTCCTGGGCCTGTCTACTCCAGGTCCAGTCATCTTGGGAAGGTCAGCAATTTCAAAGAGAGGAGCATGGGTCAGGCAGGCTTCCCAAATATGCCTTCAGCAGCTGCCCTAATGATTGACAGCATAGGCACTAGAGCCAGAGTAGTGGTGTCAACTCTACCACTTACCAGCTGTGTGATCTTAGGCTAACGGCTTGACCACTCTGTGCTGTTTCCTCTATAGGAAGATAAGGGTGATAATGAGTCTTTATTGGCAATATTGTTATGAGGGCTAAAAATGAGCTAATCCATAATGTGTAGGCACTTGGAACAATGCCTGGCAGATGGAAAGGTGTTAACTATTTGTTGTTGTTGTTGTTAGGGCCTAATGAGAGAATGAGAAAAATAGGAAAGAAGATTTTTGTAGAAGTTTGGTAGGGAAGGAAAGGAACAAAATACAACAGTAGTTTCCTGGGAAATCAGGAGGGATGGGGGGTGGGGATATATCCAGATACAGGAAGTATGAATACCTTTATCAGCTCAGAGAGCAGAGCCAGGAATGAGGTAATAAGTGAGAACCACGAACCTATGGGCAACAATGCAGAGCACATGTGAGGGTTGGAATTAACAACAGAAATGGAGAAAGAGAAAAGGGAGATGGGGATGCAGATGGACATGGGAAAGGAGAAAATACACATCTGACATCCCTGCTTATTGCAGAGAAAAAACTGGCAGTCTTCTGCCAAGAATGAAGGTCGACAGCATGTTTGAGGGAATTTAAGAGAGCTTCAGAATAATCTAGATGCCCTTCCTCTATGAAAATTAAAAAAAACCCTAATTTTATAGGAAGAATAAGTTTCTCTCTTCCCCAGGCTCCAGCCACATACTAGACACACATTTCTTGTAGCACCTTTCATATTTGATACTCATGCTTTGTCTGACCCCCCTCCTGAATGTTATATCTATGAGGTTCTAAACCTTAGTGGGTTGGCAGATTTCCCTCAGCAACAAGTGTGCCTGAGAAAAAAGTACCCTGTCTGCATGAAGACACTTCAGAAGGATCCCAAAAGAGCTATCTGCTTGCCAACCTCCCCTCCTGTGAAATAACTATAAAAATTCGTAGGCAAACACTGGCTTGGGGAAGAGTCAAGGATTGGTGAGAATTTTAGCCCCTTAAAGGAACTGTTGAATAACTAGATAAATTATGTTTATATGGTGAATTTTATATAAACCTACTATGAATGGGAAAAAGAGATAATTGCTGGGAACAATCTAAGCACTTGAATCATGTCTGTTGAATGAATGGTTGAGTATATGAATGACATTTAAGACAACTGAGGTAAGAAAGAGTGTATGTGTCCTCTACTCAAGTGTCCCCGTTTTATGATTTTTGTGACAGAAGCAGCTTGTGTAAAGAGGCTGCCAGACTCCATGGCATTAATCCAGGGTTATGGATAGGTGGAGAAACACCAAAGAGGATCCAGTGAACAAAATTTTTTTCTTGTGGTTTCCAGTGGGGTTGATTTCAGAAGGGATCCCTTAAGGATGCTTCCTCAAAACTACGCATACCCAAAAGTTAGCATCTTCTGGTGGATAACCTGCTGGTTTCTGAGGTCTCTGGACTATACTGGGTACACAGTAGAGAGGTCCTCGGTCTTTTGACCATCTCCCCGTGCTGGTTTGCTGGCATTAAGGCCACAGAGCACCAATTATTCCTTGTGCTAGCTTATGCCAGTTCTTCCCTGGTCCAGAGAATTGACCATCCTTCAACGTAGAATAGTCTAGGGCAGTGGCACTCACACTTTCGAGTGGACCAGAATCACTTGGAGGGTTTCTTAGAACACAGATTGCTGGCTTTGCTTCTAGAATTTCTGTATCAGTCAGCCCAAGGAGGGGCCTGACAATTAGGGTTTCTACCAATTTCTCAGGGGAGCTGCTGTGGCTGTTTCTGGACTACCCTTTGTCTACAGTTTCTTCACATCCTCTACCCGGCTTTGCTCAGTGGAGAGTGATCCATCCCAGCAAAGCGAGCTGCTCTGTTCCTCATCTGGACCCTCTGACTCCACCACTCCTCAGTGGCTGCAGCCCAGCAGCTGTGGCCTGTAGAGCAGGAGGGAATTTGGAAGACCAGCTGCCAAAAAAGAGCTATCATGTTTTGTCACTCAGCCTGGTCAACTCAGCTCAGGGCACTCAGAGCATGCTTCCCACCACTGTTGGCAAAGACTTGGGTACAGCACTGCACTTCTTCAAAGAACATTCTCACTGGGGCCCGGGTCTGGGGCTTTGGTCTCTGCTGGCAGTGGAGCTTTTATTTTCAGAGGACCTGAACGTGACTGAGGAAACGCCCTGACCTTCGCTCTTGCAACAGCCCCCTGTATCTCCTGGCTCAGCTCTTAGGTCCTGCCCTCACCCTTCTCCCCGGCAGGTCCCTCCCCTAACTCTTCTCTTGTGCACCAATGCAGTCCCTGCTCTACTCTTTCCTTGGTGCGCCAGAGGATCCACATTGCCTTCCTCCCTCTGGCAATTTCTGCTGTTTCCCCAGGTACCTTTGGACAGCCCTTTCCTTTAGTTTGAACATCCCCCAAGGGGAAGGCCTGGCTTATTTCACTTTGAATGTCTCCTTCATGCTCCATCACTGTAAAATCCAGCCCAGTGCTGTGGGGTGCCCAGTGGGTGCTCAATAAATACATGTTTCCCAAATGTGGGAAGGAAAGGCTCGGCTGCATTACACTGAGATACAGTTTGCCGGTCTCCATGTGTGATGTCCCTTTCACAGTGCACTTATAGTTGAAGAGACTCCTTTCCTTTCAAAACGTTTAAGTTCTTTCAGTTGGATTAGAAGGGGGTAAAATCAAGTTTCCAATCAGAGGCCTGTCTCCCAGCATTAAATCACTGTTGGAGATTCTTTGACTGGAGTTCCAATGAGCTGGGCTTGGTTTGCGTCTGTGCTCTGGAGGCCCATGAATGTTGAAGACTGTGTGTGGGTTGAAGGAAGTTTATGATTATTGGCAACCAAATAAAAACCACTGTGAACCAAGAAAAATTCCATTCTACATCTTCGTACTTCCATTTTACATCTTGGTACTGTATCTGTCAAATTGGATTACAACATCTGCAGAACTTACCTACTTTCTGTATGATTTTAAAATACCTAAGATTATGAAAATGCTTTGAAAAGTGCAAGGTGAGATGTAA
Organism: Manis pentadactyla; assembly: GCF_030020395.1. Classification (NCBI taxonomy): domain Eukaryota; kingdom Metazoa; phylum Chordata; class Mammalia; order Pholidota; family Manidae; genus Manis; species Manis pentadactyla. The sequence continues at coordinate 70,794,208 of NC_080032.1, forward strand.
ATAACAAGGCATATATTCTATTTCTGCCTACACACATATTTTGAGGTTTCAGTTCTGACATTATGTGTCTCAACCATTGAGGAGTATCTATGGGTGTGTGAAATACATACTCAGACACATAGACACCTTTTTTTTGCCCCTCATCTGCACTAGGATTTATTTTAGAGAAAATGTGACAGAATCAGTAAAATCCACTGGGTACTCCTCCCCAATCTCATTTTTCTTCTCCTTCCTTTCTTAGAGGTAATCAACACCCTGGATTAGGTGTTTGTCATTCCCACACATTAAAAAAGCCTTTTAGTATATACATGGTCATAAATAATATATAGAATTGGCTCTCCTGTCCTAAAATTTTAGATAAATGGTAGTGTAATGTACATATCATTCTGCAACTTTCATTTGTTAGCTCAGCATTTACATATACGTATGTACTTTATGGAAGTGTATCTGATATACAAAAAAATTCACATTAAATGAATACATCTTGATGAATTTGGACAAAACCTATGATACCATCAGGTTCTAAACAGACCCATATTCTCATGGACACTTTTAAATAGTCTGCATGTCTGTGTGTGCTGACTTTTGAACCAGCAAGGATCATTTTAAAATCTGTCCATGGCAAGTGTATGTGAGGGACATCACAACGACACGTTTGTATGTCCAGGTTCAACGAGGTGAATTTAACATATCCAGGTAAGTTTTACCCATGTTTATCAAATATACTTTTAGTTCAGATATACCACAGATCATGCCCTGTCCTTTCGAAATACAATAAGGCACCTATTCCCGCCGTCTTGTTAAATAGTTAGCTCTCTAGGGAGGTCCTCATCCCCAACATTTTGGAAAAATTTCTTCTGTGCTTTAGACTTTGATTTTGGATTAATACCCATACAATGGCACTAATGGTTGCTAATCTACTTCTCAGAGAGCTGTTTATATATATTCTCTTATGAAAGATATTAACTAGCTAGCCCAAGAAAGTTCCTGTGTCTTGGTGAGAACTGTCATTCCAGGAAAGGTCACAGAGACTGGGTCTTCCTAGGAGAAAACTTTGCATTTCAAACATTCCTGGGAAACTCAAGCACACGGCTTCTGACTAGGAAGCAGTTCAGGCTTATGATCAGTGAAGATACCATTTCACATAACTGATTGCATTTGACATGAGAAGCGCAGACCAAACCTTGACCCTAATTAATGAAATTGCCAACTGCTATTTACAGAGGTTAGCCCAGCACCTGTGGTATGTTTGTGAAACCTCATTAATTTAGACTTCATTTTTTAGAATTTGTGTTTCTTTACATTTTTCTTGGCATTAACTATAGAAGAGGTTCTGCCACAAGAATTGACAACATGAAAAGTTATAGTGGGGATACATATAACACATGGAGGCATAATTTAAGCAAGCCGACACCCTCTCAGTGGCGGTCTGTCACTCTGTCTTTGAGCCATCGCAGGACGAATGGGTGTGAGGTGGATATACAGCATTGCGTGGAGACTGTAACCAAGAGCTGTCAGATCCGAGGCTCTTCTTTCTCTCCTCTGGCCACGTGCTCCTTGTCATGGCCCCTCTGCTCCTCTCTGATACCCGCTCCATTGTCTTTCCTAGCCAGTGATTGGGTGAGCTTACAGTTTCTGGGCCTTGGTGGCTTCAGTTTGTACCTGGCCATTGTGTTCTTACTGCCTCCAGGCACCGAAAGCTCATTCTTCTGGTATTGTCTAGTCCAAATCCCCTACTGGACCATTGTCTTTTAAGCAACACTTTAAGGGCCACAGCTGAGGGCCAGACCAGATGTTGATAGCCCTTATTCTAACTAGTTGGAAAGAGTCCCATGTTATAAGCTGTGGCCACCTGAGCAGGGCAATGTCTCCTGGAATTGGGACACTGGGCAAGCCAGGCATTTGGTAGCTGCCTGCTTGTGCCAAGACAAGGAAATAGTGTCCATCTCAGGTGAGATTTCAGTCCTAGGCACAGCCACCCATTCACCTGACAGCCCTGGCTCCCCTCCCCTATATTTTGGTGCTGTATGAATGGGAACCTTTGACCCATGGTCCATTCTGCAGTGGAGCATGGGACCCCTGAGGGCTGTGGTGCCCCCAGTTCTCTTACATACCACGCTTGCCCAGTGATGGATGTTCTGCCCACTCCTCCCTGAGGAGTCTTCCTCCACGCCCGGAGCTCCAGCCATCCCCATGACGACCTCAGACTGCTGTGTCCTGATCAGTTCTCCCTGAAGCTCCAGACCCCTGTGGCCCATTTCATCTCAGACATCTTATCTGCATATCCCACTGGCATCTGCAATTCACAGGTGTGAGTAAACACTGTTATCTTTTCCTAACGCCTCATATTCTCCAACTTCCTAGGTTTCCCAATTTACTGACTATCAAGAACTTCTCAGTTGTTCAAGTCTGGAAAGTCCTAACAACTTTGAATCTTCTCTTTCTCTCTCCCAGTCATACCCATTCAGAATCCACCCCTTCATCACAGTGCCTGTTGCCAATGCTTGTTCATATTGCCTCTATTTCTTCATTAGATTTCATATAACAACCTCCTAGCAAGAAGTTCTGACCCATTTTCTTCTCTCCTACTCTTTCTGCCATGCCACTGTTAGAATTATCTTTCAAAAATGACCCAATGTCAATTCCTTACTTTAAAAACTTTAGTGGCTCCCTATCACCTAGAAGATAAATTATAAACTCCTTAGCATACTTTATTATACTAGTTATGATGTGACCCTAATTTCCTTTTCCCTTTTCATACCTTTTTGTTTCCCATCACTTCCTGGGCCTCAGTCATGCCCAACTATCTGTTATCCCCACATGTGCCATTCTTCTACAACTTCATATATTTGTATAATGGCTTTCTGTCTGGAATATTCTTGCTCTACTGATTCGTAATGGCCAGCTCAAAAATCTTATAGTTCAAATCCTCTAGTCCACTTCGTCCTAAGGTGACAACCTTCTGGTCACAGCTCCCAAAGTTCTCTATCCATTCTTCCATTAAAACATTAAATGGCATTAGAATTATCTATTTTATAATGGTTGGCAGACTCCAGAAATTTGGGGTCCAGGAACATAATTTTAATGTGTGATGGGGCTGAGTAATGACAAATGGAAGTGTGGCAACACAGAATGCATGGACCGACCAAAGGCTTTTTTAGTGGACGTTGTTTCCACTATCATCTTCTCCCCTCATCAAATGTGAGTACCTTTCCTATATTTTCATCAGTCCCCTACATTAAGGGTTTTGCCAGAAAACTAAATTGCTTTTGCAGTGGGAGTGCAGGTCTGACCTGGTTCCCCTGATCAGAAGCACCTGCATGAGACGGGGATCTGGAAGTGAGCAATGTGAGGACAGGCAGCACCAGAGCATTGCTGTTCTGGCAAGCCTGGTGGTGAGGGCGTCTGGTTTTGTGGATGGACATGCTGAGCGTCAGGAGGTGGGATCTGGGCAGAGATGGCAGCACTGTTCTGCAAGGGAGGCCTCCGTGGTGCAAATGGGCTTGTTGAGAGCCTCTGACCTACCTAACATCCTATAATACACATTTTATGCTTAGACTAGCTAGGGTGGATTGCATCATTTGTGGCTAAGAACACCTGAGTGAAAAATTATTAGAATTGAAAGCATGTATATAGTATTAGTCCTTTATGACTACACTAACAAATCACCATAGATTTAATGGCTTAAAACAATGCCAATTTATGACGTACAGTTCTGCAGGTCGGAAATCTGACAGAGGCCTCACTGGGTTAACATTAGGGTGTCTGCAAGGCTGCATCCCTTCTTGGGGAGTCTGGGGAGACTCTGTTTCCTACTCTTCTTTAGTATCTAGAGGCCACACATGTCCCTTGGCTCTTGGAGCTTTTGCACCATCTTCAAAGCCAGCAACAGCAGGTTAAGGACATTTCACACTTCAGATTTCTCCTGCTGCTTCTTTTGTCTTGTCTCTTTCTGTCCTGACTGAGGCTGGGAAAGGTTCTCTGCTTTTCAGGACTCGTGGGATTAGATCGGGCACGCCTGCATAATCCAGGACAGTCTGTCCATCTCAAGGTCCTTTAACTTAGGCACACCTGCCAAGTCCCTTTTGCCCTGGAAGGTGACATCTTCACAGGCTCCAGGGATTAGACTGTGGATATCTTCGGAGGGACATTATTCTGCCTAATATAATACATATTTATATAGAGAGTACATACATGTGTATGTGCGCATGTAATACACATTTATATATCCACATTCCCAGAGCAGTTCTGACTCCTGGGTTTCATGGCGCAGCTCCGGCTCACTCGGTACCTCAGGGAGGTGGTCCTGTCTTGCTCATATTCATGGGCCTGGCTTCTCATTATAATTACTGAAGAGGTTGCTGAGTATAGAACCTCAGCCGGGCGAACTTTACCAGCAAGCCAAGACCCCTTCCCCACGCCCGCGGCCGCCCCCACGAAGACACGGCCCTGGCTGGCAGGCTGCTCCTCCCAGGCTCCGCCTTGGCACCACTGGGCGCTTCCCTGTGGCACTGCCTCCTCTTTACAGGTACCAGCTGTTACCTGAGCAGCCAGAACATTACACTTCATATCTTTAATTTAATTACTCCTGAGACACCCTAGGGAGGTGCGGCCGACTCAGGAGCGGAGCACAGAGAGGGAGACCCAGGGTCCTGGACACTTCCGCAATCCCCAGCGTGAGTCCAGAGAGGTCCGGAGAAGGGCAGAGCTGCTGGGCCCCTGCCCGGTCCCTCCCACCAGGCCGCGCGGCTTCCCTTCTGCCACCCACAAGCTGTCCCACGGGAACTGGTTCAGCGGTAGAAAGACAGTCAGAAGGGCCTGCTCGAAACCCAGGGGGCTCTTCAGGGGGCGGCGCGCCTGGCAGTATTGAAGCTGACACTGGCCTGGGTTCTGTGATGAAGTCAACACACATGGCGGGTCCTTTCAGCGCGTGGAAACCCGGTTAGGTGTCTTAAATGACTTCCCACCGCTCTCTGGATGAAGTCCTAAATCCTTCACAGAGGCCCGCATTGCTCTGCACGATCTGGGGCCTGCCGACGTCTGGTTTCCTCTCTCACCAATACATTCCTGGCTCGCGACAGCCCAGTCAAGCGGGTCATCTTCCAGCTCTTCAAAGTGCCTGTGCCCCGTGCCCATGTGCTTCCTCCCCCTCGATCATTCCCCCCTACTTACCCTTTCATCTAGCTAACTCCTGCCCCACTTTAGGTCCCTGCTTAAGTTCACTCAATTCAAGGAAGGCTTTCCTGCCACCCTAGGCTTTAGTCAGTGTTCTCCAGAGAAACAGGACCAGTAGGGTATGTGTGTATTGGATGAACCTGCATAGCCCAGGAGCTGCAAGGGGTGTCCTTGTCTTTGAAATGCAAGTGAGACTTCCTGAGACCTTCATTCCAGGGGCAGTGGGGATCCACCTCTCCCAGTGTCTCCAGAGACACTTACAAGAGTGTATGTATATATGTATTCACGCTGTTAGTTATAAGGAATTGGCTCACAGGATTATGGAGGCTGAGAAGTCCCGCAGTCTCCTGTCTGAGAGCTGGAGACTCAGAAAAGCTGGTGGGTGTAGTTTCAGCCTGAGTCTGCAGGCCTGACAGGCAGGAGCACCGGTGGTGGACATCCAAGGCCAAGGGCAGGAGAAGGTCAGGGGCCCAGCTCAGCAGGGAGGCAGCTGGAGCTCCCGCTGGACTCACGCTTCCCTCGCCTTTTGTTGCACCCGGGCCCTCAGTGGATTGGATGAGACTCACCCGCACTGGAGAGAGCAACCTGCTTCACTCCGTCTACCAAGATTACTCATTCAAATGTCAGTCTCGTCAGAAACACCGTCACAGACACACCCAGAAACGGTACTTAACCAAATATCTGGGCATCCAATGACCCGGTCAAGTTGACACATAAAATTAGCCATCATTTTCCTTTTGTAACCATATTATAATAATTACATTAATGTAACCATAATTACAACCATAACAACATATCATAATTACAATTAACTAATTATCTATCATGATATGATTACTACCTTAAGGTCTGGCTTTCCTTTTTAGACTATAAAATCCACAAGGAACTAACCTTACTCACTACTTTATGCTCAGAGTAGAGCCTAGCGATGGAACAGAGTTGGCACTTTTTAAGAATTTATTGAATAGCAATTACTAAACAAGTACGCACCGAGGGATGGAAGGGAGCTAACAGCAGGGGGAGCAGCCCGGGTCCTGGGCTGGCTGTGCTGGTAACCTGTGTGGGGACTGGACCGCCACTCACTTCTGCCTGCTTCTCCCCTAAGCCAGGGCTCTGCCTCACTACGGCGCAGGTTCTTCCTCGAGGCCACACTGACAAGTCTTGAAATTTCTCCCAAACTCTGTTAACAAAGCAAGGGGAAGGCAGCTAATGGAAGCAGGGTGAACTCAAATGGTCAAGGCCAAGTGGGAAGGCAGAATGAGTCCCCTGAAACTTGGGGGTTGGTAGGGGCCATCGAGTTTATCTAGTTCAGGCCCTTATTTTTTAGGTGAGGCACTGTAGGACCAGATAAGCTCATTGGCTCATTGGTGACCCAGCCAGGACTCAGATTCACCTCTTCAGATCTCTAACTCAGGGTCCCTTTAACTCCATCATTTCCCCTACCCACTCTTAGACTTGTGCACATGCCTGAACACAGATACACAGAGGCAATGTAACTGATAAACCTACAAACCCAGGTGCTAGATGGGGGTGTCCTTGTCTTTGAATTGCAGATAATACTGTCCTGAGACCCTCATTCCAGGGGCGGTGGGGATCCACCTTCTCTCCCAGCCTCTTGGAGGTACCTGCAGGAACGAACTCTTCTGCTGCTCACCTCCAGCTCTCAGCTCCTGCTCCAGATGAATTAATTCGAATAATGCGTCATCTGGGCAGCTTGTGTATCTCTTGCCTTTTCCTCGCCACATTCCCCCTTACCGGATGTGATTCCCTCCCCTCCCCCAAGTGACACCATCACCAGGCTGATGGAGCCTGTGTGTGGCAGACACGGGTGAAGGTTCAGGGCCACAGCCGGAGTTTACATAGGAGCACCACAACCAGCTTCACTCCATAACAGGCACCCTGTTCTTGAACGTTCTGGGGCACTCCACACTGGCTGCTGTTCTCAGCCACACTTTGCAGGCCCCTCTCCCTCCCCTCTTCTCTCTCATCCTATTCCGAATCCTGTTACATTTTTGTGCAAAAAAGCCTCAATTATGTCATTGACTATCTGCTTTCGGACCAAGCTCTTGGGGCCCATCTTCTATACTTCAGTAGGCATGGCAGGTATCTCCCCAATCAAAGACAGAGCTCTCTCTGACATGAACTTTACCTAGTGCCATCTGTGTGCGTGTGTGTGCGTGTATGTGTATGTAAACATATTGTGGTTCATGTGTTGTAAATACTCTCCTCATTTTTCTAGTTGTTACTTTAGTTTAGTGTTCCAAAATACTGCTTAGAGAAGGAGGAGAGCTCAAAGAAGGATCAGGAAGAGAAGAATGCAAATGGCCACTCTAGGCAGGTAAGGACTGTGCTACAGAGGGGTGGGAAACGCTCTGAAATCCACAGAGCTGAGACAAGGCCCAGGCTAAGAGGGGCTTCTAGAGGTGGGGGGCCAGTGGCAGGGCACTTGAGGCAAGGCTTGTGGGGGGCGGAGTGGTTGAGGCCTCTCAGGTGGGCAGGTCAGACGGAGATTGGGCAGAGAGAGAGGGGCCACTGGACCAGCGGTCAAAGCCCCCATATCCCGCTCCTGCAGCTGTTGCTTGACCCCCAGTTCTGGCTGTCAATCCCCATTAACACAGGGCCCTGGGAGGTACTTCAAGGAGACCTGGGAGTCAGAAGCCAAGGTCGGGACAGAGGGGGATTTTGTTAGGCCATTCTCACTGGGTAGAAAGAGCAGGGCTAGTGGACAGCTGCCGTGTTCATGAATGGGAGGCGAGGAATGGGGGAGCTGGTGGAAGGAGTCTTTGGGGAAGGAGCACAGACCTTCTGGCTCTTGGCTGTCTCCTTCCAAAACATGGGTCCGGTCCAAATGGGCTGAACTCTCATTTGCTTCCAGAAGCTCTTCCTCGCTCAGTTTCCAGCTGCCCTGGGCCTGATCACAGAGCCTGAGTCTCTTTTATGTTAGTAATTATAAGAGTAGCTAATACTCACAAATGCTTTTCATGTATTTACAACAAACTATGCTAGTAGGCATTACCCCTATTCCAGGAGGGAGGAAACTGAGATAACAGAGAGGTGGCGGAGCTCGTCCGGGGTCTCACAGCCGGCAAGTACGGAGGCTGGGAATTAAACCCAGGCTTTTCAGCGTCAGCGTCCAAGTGCTCAGCCACCGAACCAGCTGACTTTGAGGAGACACTTGAAGCATGAACTCTTGTATAGATGCCTGGATAAAAGGCAACCCCAGGTACAAGGCCACCCCATTTTCTCAATCAGAAAAATGACAAAAGAGACAGTTTGACCACTTTCAAGATATAAACTTTTAGTCAAGTATCAACTCTAATAAGACATTAATTATTCATGTAAAAATTACGTAGGCTTGTGCTAGTCTAGGATCTGAGCCTCAAGGACTGGAAACTGACTTCGGCTGATGTGAAGGATATCAGGCAGCAGGCAGAGCTGGGGGAAGGTGGAGAACCAGTCCTGAGAACAGATGCTCCAGGTTCAGCTCAGCCACGAGGACACTGCTAAGTGACCTGCATTGCTGCCACTGAGGGGCCCTGGTAGCAGTGCAGTTCAACATTAAGACAGATCAAGCTCCATGTACAGCTCCAAGAATTGACGGGATAAACACATCCATGTACCCAGCACCTCTCCCATTGCAGGACATTACCTGTACGTCATATGAAAAAGCTCAGGGTCACTAAATATTTAAAACAGTTTCTCAGAGTGTAGCCCATCTGCACTCTTACCAGTAAGCTGTGAGTGTGTTGGCTGCTGTGCATCCTTACCCAGCCAGGGCCTGTTGTCTTCTCCATGGCAGCCATTCTGGTGGATTTATAATGGCATCTCACTGAGGTGTTCATTTGAATTTCTCTGATAATTAGTGAGGCTGGGCACCTCTTCACATCATATTGACCATTTGATATTCCCTTTGGTCCTTTCATTTTTTTTTTTCTCCTATTGAATTGTCTGTCCTTATTGATTTGTAGAAGTTCTTTACGTATTCTGGATATAAGTTCCTTGATACATGTCTATTGCAAATGCTTTCTCCCACTCTGTGGCTTGTGTGTTCCCTCTTTCATGATACCTTTGAACAAAGGTTCTTAAATTTGATGTAGTTCAATTATTTATTTTGTTCTCTTTACTGTTTGGCTGTTGTTTCCTATATAGGAATTTTTTGCCTACTCCTCAGTCTTGAAGATATTCGTCCATGTTTCCTCCTAAGATCTTCATCATTTAACCAACATATTGCTTTTTAAAATGGTCTTAAATATTTTGGTTATGACAATGAAGAGTTGCAGTTTCTTGAGGATAATGGATGAATCCATGTTAAGTGTTTTGTCCTCTTTTAAGCAGCCCGTGTCAGATTTATATCAGATAACCTCCGAAAGCCCCCAGTATAAGCAATGGTTGAGATCATTTCAGGCTAAAATGGGTTTTCCCAAAACAATTTTTATGGCTCAAAATGATGTAACTAAGAGAATTCCATTGGTAGAGAAGAAACTCTCATTTGATATCTTAGCAAAAATGGCATATCAGGCCTGTTTTGATTGAGAGTGATGTGAATTCAATGCCAAGTAGCTTAACAAAGAAAAATGAGAGTGATGGAGAGGGTGTTGAGTTGGTTCTAATCCTAATAACCAGGAAGGATGCGATGGGACCAAGTTCAGGCATAGGACTTTAACTGTACGTCTTTCTCTGTACCTCTACATCTGCTTACCTAAGTGTTTTGGCTTTAGACTCTAGAGGAAGAAAGGATGATCACTGATAGCCCTCAGTCTATAGTCCTATAATTAACAATCCAGAAAAAGAGACCCTTTGCCCAGTGTTCATATATTACAGCTGAGAGAGGGCTTTGATTGGACTGGCTTGTGTCGTATGCCCACCTTTAAACCTATTACTGTGGTCAAGGAGATGGAATACTCTAAATGGTCAGCCTGGGTCACATGTCTACCCGCATGGCAGTGGCCGGAGGGCTGGGTCACTGTGAATGACAGCCCACTTTGCACAAGAGGGTAGGTGGGTGGTTCTTAGGATGAAAGTGAGGCAATGTTTTCAGACATCCACTGAAATACATTTGTGTTCAAGTGGCAAGAAAAGGAAGAATCTTTTGGTGCCAATGATTCTTCCCCGGCCTCTCTGCTTTTTATAAAATTCTGTGAAGGGACCTGTGCCAGATGCTGGGGACACAGACATGAAAAAGCTGTTTTCTGTGTCTTTAAGGCTCATACCACCTTTCAGCAGGTTGGAAACATGAAGACACAAATGCAAGGCAGTGTGATGTAAGCAAACCGGAGGTCTGCCCGAGTGGCAGAGGGGGCAGCTGGTGCTGTCTGCGGAGGAACGGATGAGGAGCAAATTTCTGACGGGGAAGTAGAGAAAGGGCACCAGGGAAATCCAAGTGGGGTTGTGAGCACAGCCAAGAGCCTTTTGGCATTGCTGGCTCCGTCTGTGCCAGGAGGGGCATGGGCACAGGCATCAAGGGGGCAGGCAGGAGCTGCCACCTTAAGGCCGGTGAGACTTTCATCCCTAGAATTGGCTGCATTTTGGCCACACGAAAGTGAAGTCCTGTCCAGGGAGCCTGTTAGCCTCTGGTAAGCGTTCACCTGAGGCTCAACCCCTCCCTTGGCTTCCCATCACACAAAACGTGCACTGCAGAGCATGTGTATGTTTGCACTGAATTCAGGGCTGTCCTTTCTCCGATCCCTCTCTTCATGTCCGTGCGTGCCTGCGCACTCTGGCATCTCTCTCTCGCTGTGAAAGGCTGCCTGCCCTGTGGCGTGTTGACAAGGAGAGACATGCTGGGGAAATGTCATGGCTGAATGGTCCCCAGGGAGACAGCTTTGTCAAATGCTAAGCGTTTGGGAAAGATAAAGGCCCCCGTGGGCTGGGGAGGGAGTGACTAAGCCAGGGTAGGTGAGGGACTGGCAACATTGGTGCCCCTAAGGCAGCCTTAGTGCTTGTTTTGGAGTAAGCTGAGCACAGGTGCCTGCCATTTGCAAAGGGTGAAGTGAAGCGCCTAATAAAATCTGGTGCCCAGTCCTGCCAGCCTGTGTTCTGGGCATGATTAGGGAGACTGACAGATGAGTTTGGGTGTGGAGGATCTGTGGCCCCTTCTGGGTCTGGAGAGAGCAGCTTTGCAACCAAAAACACACTTGAATTCCCCAAAGGGGTTTGAAGCTGATTTAGCAGGAGGGGCAGAGGTCAGCGGGAAGCTGGGAGTTAGGCAAGATTTGCAGGACTCCTGCTCCAGTTCTGTTATGAATTCCCAGTGCACTTTTCTGGGACCTTTATTTTCCAGGCACAAATGGACCCAGCCACAGGGACTTCTGAAGAGCCATAGTACCTGTGGTTTTGGACAGGAATTGGCAATGTTTTGGACGTTTCCTGAGCCATATTGAAACCAAACCCATTTACTCAGCATGCAACAGGCAGGATTTTTTAAGATGCAATATTATGTATGCTTCAGGGAAGTAGAAAGGTTCCTCCTTTATGGTGGGCAGCACCCAAAACAGAATTCGAGGCTCTTCTGTTCCCCAGATTAGTCATAACTAAACTGAGTTTGAAGAGGAGGAAAAAGAGGTTTTGAAACCTGAACGGTCAAAATCTTTCAGAAGATGGATCATCAAGGCAAATTTCCTCTCACTTACAATGAGATCGTATAAAACACTGCATTCTGCGATATTCTGGTTTTGAGAATATTTGGGTGGCTCCAAAAAGGCAGAGAAAAGTTGCCTCATGACGGAAGTTGCTTATGACTTTTCTTAGACTAATTATACAGGAAAACACTTTAATGTCCACACCCGAGCTGACGGGCCATGGAAGATAAGTAAGGAGCGGAGCTGCAGTCTCAGATTCACGAGGGCCTTGTTTGTCCCCGCATGCATTCGTTTTTACCAGTCTTCTGTGCCAGGAAGAGAAACAGAAGGAGTAGGAGAACAGTGAGTCCCAGCTACGGGCAGCCACCCTGTTCTTGGCAATGGTGGTTAGGAAGCCAAGAAGATTTTGAATAAAAATGATGGCTGAGGGTGAGTTGAAAGAGTCCAGTAATGGCTTAGTGAGGCAGGCATGCTCTGGGGAAGCTGCAATGGGCTGAGAGGAGACCTGTTGGGTTGGAGGCGGAGGATTCCGTGTAGATGGGATGTGAAAGGGGAAGCCAGAGGCAGAGTAATCATGCCCCTCGCTATCCTGCTTGCTGGCTGCATAGCAGTTCTGGCCAATTAGCCAGGGCTTCTCCCCACCTCTCCTGCTAGGCAGCGCTGCTAATGGGGGTGAGGTCAAGAGGGTGTCCTCGCTTCAGTATCCACCTCATCATTGCCAGGCACCACTTACTGACAGCTAATTTTGCAGTTGACAGTTCTCAGTGGCTTCTGTAGAGGTGCCAGTGGGGGGAATGATCCCCAGAGGGAAATGGAGAGAGGTTAAAACAGTGGAAATGCTGGCAGAAGTACAGGGTTAATAGAGAAAAGGTGGACTATTTATCTTTGCCAAGTTGCATGGTGTCAGGGCCTTGCTGTGGCACAAAGGAAGGTGCCCCACCCTGGAGGGGACTCCATTGCCTTTAAAATGCAGGGCAGAGGCCTTAAGGATTTGTCCTAATGCTGGTGTGGTGGATCCTGTGGATGACCAACCTCATGGAGATTCATTTTTCATAGGAGGCGCATGACGGCTGTGAATGAAGCCCTTCCTGCTGGAGAGACTTGGCTCACAGTTTCAAGAGGAAAACAGGCAAGATAACACCTGGCTGGTTTCCTGGGGGATGGACGTGGTGGAATTCTGATAAACTGACTGAGAAAACAGCATCTTTCCCTGCCTCACTCTGTCAAGTGAGCACCAACAGCCACTCTCTTCCCTGGTGTTTGGGTTGACAAAGAGTGAACCTCAGCTAACCAGTATGTGGGCCGGGAGAGGTGTGCACCACCTTCATTCAGTCAATGTTTGAAAACTATTGTTTCAAGTTTTGTGTTTTTACACAGTGGATTCTCTATCTCTTTGGCTAATGTGATCTGAATGAATAATGTTTTAACTAGCCTGATCGTCTCATCGATGCAGAAATCCTGTCTATAATTTATTCCTTCCTGCCTCCCTTCTCTCCTGGGACAGACATTTTTGATATATGTATTCAGATCAGGGCAATAAGAATGGATAGTAATTCATGTGGTTCATATGTCCAGTGGGGGCAATAGCCGTGTGGATGCAGCATACCATGGCTCAAAGCACAGTGTCTGGCATGTGATAGAGTTTACTCTATAAATTTTTGTGTAAAAAAATGGAAGAAAGGAAGAAAACCACCCTCAGTATTTGTGCCTTTTGCTTTTCAAGGAAGCCTTTTTCACCATTGAATAATTCTGCCAGAAAAGCCTTTCTTCCCTTATTGAACTGATGTCTGTGTCCCCTGTGTTTTCACCTGCTGGCCCCTGGTCTCTGTCTTCCTGTCAAAATTCTTTTCACCCTTTAAGAATCATCTCAGTGATCACTTTTGTTTGCTTTCCCCATTCCATGTTTCTCCTTCTTTGTTGGCCAGCGAGGTGACTGAAATTAGTCCTGCAAGATGCTCCAGAGAGTGAGAGTGTTTGACTTTGTGAGTCTCCCTTCCCTGGGTTTAATTTTGTAGGCGATGGTTCAGAGAAAACCCAGCTGCGATATCCCCTCACCGGGCATGTGCACGGGCGCCAGTGCACACCACATTGGCAGTCCTGCGGCCCAATTACAATAGATCTTCTGAGGGAAGAGCCACCCTTTACTCCCACGTATACCAGGAATGCTTGGCCACTGGTAAGCCGCGGCTTCACCCTTTGTTGGACAAGCCTTTAAGGATGTCATCATAAATTAAAATGTCACAAGTATGAGCACAGCCATGAAACTTTAAGACCGCCTCTATTTGACCCAAAGTGAAAAGGAAATGGGCATGCCGTCTAGTTCACAGCAGTGTTAAAGGTTTGTGAAGAGGACTTGCAGCTGTGATTACAGATCTGACTTGGGCATCTCTCCCTCACGACTCTTCAATGTGACACAGACCTTGCTCTTCCAAGCCAGTCTCCTTGGCAGCTTCTATCGCCTTTGTAGAGTTTATGTACATTGTCCTGCTTGTAAACCCAAGTTTGTAGACCATTTTGATCATTTAAATTTCAGCATTTGCTCCCAGCAGCCCCTCTTAGCTTATTAGGTCACAAAGGGTTTTTAAAACAAAATCAAACATTTTCAAATTTACGAGACTGAAGTTTCTTGGCTATAGATTGGTGATAGCAGCAGAAGGGAATCAGGTTTTAAAACTTGCTTTGGGAGTATTGAGCAATTGCATTTGTAGTGATTTTACAACCTGGTGGGCATTTATTTTGAAGTTATCTTTTGATGCCATACATTGGCCACTTACATTTTCCCTATTGATTTCTCCTCTAAGCTCAGCCCAGGAGCCTCATTCTGTAATAGGACAACACTGCTTTGTGTGCTGGTCCCCCGCCCTGTCCTCCATGACAGGCTTATAACAGATGAAGCCAGAGCACACCATACCTACAGACTGAGGGGGCAGCACCTGTTTAGAGTGGCCCATAGAGTCAGGGAAGCCCCTCTTGTGCTTGCTCGCCCCTAACATGGCTGGGGCTGTGTTCACCTTCCTCTTGATGTAATATGTCACCCCCAGTGAATCAGCCCTATTGAAGAAGTGGTGGAAGTCAAGGCTGCAAGTCTGTCACCAGCACATATTACTCCTCTGAGTTTTGGGCTTTGCCTCAGTTGACCAGGTGGAAACTCATCAAAGTGTGGCAGAGAGGAAGGCGAGCCCAGACCAGTACAGAGCCAGGGACAGAGGGAGCTAAACTGAGCACGATTTTCCCTATTTGCCATGTGGCCTGGAGAAGCGCCTACAGAAACATTAGCAGTTCACTCGTGAAGATTTCCATCTTCCGTCTTGGTCTCTCCCCCCTTGTACAGGAGCCCCCAGGGCTTCACTGGCAGGGTGCTGAGGGTTCTTCAAGCAGGATCTCCATTCCAGGTGTCAAATTGCTTCTGTGACACTCCCGTGGGTGACTAGTGGTCAGCTCCGATTTAATGCGATCAACCCCAGGTGCGGCGCCCCTTCGCCCACACTTGGTCTTGCACCGCCTTCCCCATCTGAGTAAATGCTAACTCTAACCTTCTGGGTGCCTTGGGGTCACCCCTGAGGTCCTTCTCCCGCACGCCTTTTTGTTTACAACTGCAATCTCATTAGCTCCGTATTCAAACCATATCCAGCTCTGACCACTTCCCACTTCCTCCATTGCTGCCGTCCTCATTCAAGCCACCTTGATTACTGGAGCAGGCCTGCAGCCAATCCGCTGCTTCCACTCACCTCCCTGCAGGCTCCTCCCAGCACAGGGGACTGAGAGCCCTTCAAAATTAAGTCAGACTGTGTCTCTCCTCTGCTTAACACCTATACACGGGCCCTAAAAGGCCCTACATGGCGCATGATTTGTTTCCTTATCCCCCCGACTTGACCTTCTCCTACTCTGCCCCCACTTGCACCTCTCCATCTGCTCTGGCTGGGCACCCTCCTGCCTCAAGGCCTTTTATGTGCTTCTGCCTCTTCTTTTCATGCTTCTCCTCTGGAAATCTGAGTGGCTTGTTTCTTCATCTCCTTCAGATCTTCCTTCCATGTCACTGTCTCATTGAGGCCATCTCTGGTCATCTCAATAAATCGTGTCCCCACTGAATACTTCCCATTCTGCTCCGTTGTTTTTGATCTTAGGACTTATCACTGTCCTGCTTCTCTCTGGCATGCTAGTGAGAGTATGGCTAGTGCCGAGTGACAAGCCCCCCGAACCCAGTGACGACAGTCATTTATTTTCCCTGCAAGCACATCTGTGAGTGAGTTGGCTGACGATTAGGCATCCAGGCTGGGTTTGGCTTCCTGCTCCGCTTCAAGCCGGAGGTCTGGGCTGACCTCCTCCTTGCTGGCAGGACTCAGGTGGCCTCCCTGTGACTTTATTCTGGGGCCCGTGCAGAAGGGGCAGTCACCCCCCAGGGTAAGCTCTTCTCATGGTGATGGCAGAGGTGCAAGCAGGCAAGCCCAACCTGGAAGCACATTTCGAAGACATTTCAGCCTTCTTCAGTAATGATGGTATGTCCAACATTTTCTGTGATGTGTTATACGTTGTTTCTCTCTTGAGATGAAATTGTATTATCAGATAGGACCCCCTCCCGCGTCTCACTCTGCCACTACTTTTGTTCAAAGATCAAGTTTTAGAGTGACTTTCCCTAACAACTGTTTCTAACAGAGCATCCCTTATTTGATCTCCTTACTCTGCTATATTTTAAAATAGCATTTATCTCTACGTAACATTATAGTAAATATTTATTTGCTTGTTTCTTTGTCTTTCCTACCAGAATGCGCACAGACCTCATGAGGGGAGATACTCCGTCTTGTGCGCTGATGAATTCTCAACACAGAGAACAGTGCTTGGAGCCTAGAAAGCTTTCAATAAATACTGTTGAATGAATTAGAAAAAACAGTTATCAAAGGGGTCTAAGACTGTGTTAGAGGAGTACATGGAGGAGAGGGATTTGTCCCTGAATTATGTGGTGTGATTCTGCAATGCCCATTTATTCAGGGCAGAGCTCTTTTTGACACAACATCAATATTTTTTGGCATTTGTTTTTTATTTGCTCGTAAAACACTGTCTGTGCCCCTGTAAGAGCATCTCTAAATTTTTCTTGATACTGCATGTGATGTTTTAATTATTTCTGAAGCCATCCTCTCAGCCTGTAATATATCTGTGCCTCTTGTCTGCTGATACTTTGAAAGTGGTAGAGACTGAGCTAAAAATACTCAGAAGTAACTAAGCAGTCAGCTTTGTTTCAACCTTGCACACTGAGTGCTTTTGTGTCTTCTCCTCGCATCTGGTCTCAAAACAAAAATCTTTAACATGGGAAGATATTCTAGTCCTAAAGCAATCTATTATTGTCACAGATAATGAACAAGGCAGCTTTAAAAAACACCCAAACAGTGTTCTCGAACCTGTCTCTCCAGGCGCCCACCTCGCTCCTACATGAGAATGCTATAATCAGGTTCATCCCAAGCAGCCTTACTTTTATATAATTTAGAACTCTAATGATTTGTTAAACCTCACATATTTGTATAGCATTTGTCCTTTTTTGGAGCACTTTTTCATCATAGATATTTTTTCTGTATACGTCAAAATAGGCATGGCTGCTCCCATTTGTCACAGGACAAATCAGGCACAGAAGAGTTCACCGACATCCTTAAGGTCACTGGGCTAACTAGTAACTGAGTCAGTATGAAATCTCCAGTCTTCTGTGCTGTGCAGATTTCAAATGTTGAAATATTAAGGTAACCTCTTTTGGTACCCAGTGTAGACTCCCTATTTTCTAGATTTGAAAACATATCAGTAGACTTAAAATAATAAAGTTAAAACGAATAAAAGTGTATTTGGCAAAGCTGTAAGGCTGGGATGATCTACACTATGTGCTCTGTCCCCTGCCCCATGACTATATTTATGAGGATAAAACCAGGGTGGTTTTAGTGGAAGAGGATAGGCATGAAATGGAAGGAAATGTGTGTAAGGGCAGGGACTTTGCCCAACCGTATACATAAAATGAGAGGGCCTTCTTTACCACTCTGCCTCTCTCAAGCCCTCCCACACAGAGGCTTAGTCCTGTCCAGGATCTGAGCTAATCCTGACCAGGGTATCAGTGGCCTCAGGCCTCCAGAGGTTGGGTTCTGGGATTTGCTGTCATGGATCAGGTGTCTGATGTGAGCTATAGATAACCTATGCCATCAAGTCCATGCCTTCTTTTGGCTGCTACCATGGTCAATTCATATGACTCCATTTCTCTTTGGAGCCCTGGCCAGAATATCAGACCATTTATCTGGGACCCTGATGCCCCATCTAGCCCCTACCAGCTCATAACCTGAAAGGGTGGCTGAGTTTTGTTTTCCATAGATTCCAGCACTGGTTGGAAATAGGGACGGATTGATTGTTGGTAATACAACCTCCTACCTGACTATCGGCATGACCTGCAGTGTTCACTGCTGAAAACTCAATACCTTACTTCCTACCTGGGATGGCGTACACAGGCAGTGAATAAATGTGTGAAAAAATAAACACACTTTCTGGATTCTTATGTCTACTCATTAGGAGAGCATCTTTTTAGATGGACATCTGTCTGGACAAAAGTTGAATTAATTCATCCTTTTGGACTGTGAGTCTTGGGCTTTCCACCTGTACTCGTGGGGCCCACTGGCAGCTAATTCAGTATTCCCACTCCCAGACTCATGGGCAAGCGTGTGCCTTACAGGGGTTTCCTGTTCATTTGCCTCTTTATCCAAGGTGGCTATCCCCACCGCCTACCACCCCTGCTTGACAGTAGTGGAAAGACCGCCCCTTCCACTTTTGGGGACTGTGAAAGCCATTGTAGAAACCAGCATGTGTGCCCTTACTAAACAAACTCTAAAAATTCTTTTTGAGGAGAAGGAAGGAGAAATCTCTGGCTTATGCTCAGGATTTTGAAAGCAGAATTAGATTTGGCAGTAGCTAAACCTCAATTACATTTAACAGAGATTTATTTATTTTTAAAGTACTTCTATATGCCTGGAACCACAGAAATGAAAAAGAGGAGTCAGTCATGGGCTCTGCTCTCCAGGGATATTGGATACCCAATAGTAACTGAAGTAGGCACAACATGCCCAGCCTCAGGCAGATTCAGCAAAGCTATAGCAGGGCAAGAGTGATGCACCTCTGGGACTCAGGAGTTACTGTTTATTTCTGGGAGACTCGAGGAAGGGAGAAGTCTTAGAGTATGCTAGCTTGTTCTTTGTGTCTTTCCATTTCCTTTCTGGGATCTTTTCTTTTAAATTAAATGAACTCAATTCAATGAAAAAGTCCTGATTGGTTAGTACAATCCAGAGTTCAAAAAAAACCAAAATGATTTCAGTAGACATACATTAAGAAGCCTTTCTTTCACCATATTCTCATTCAGACCATTCCTTCCACTCGTGTTTCCTATAGGTAAGCTTTCGTCTTGGTTTCTTGTGTATTCTTCCAAGGCTACTTTACGTAAAAGAAGCAGATAAAAATACACATATTTTATTCTATCCCTTTTCTTACACAAACTTAATGTTATATCCAGTCTCTATCTCACTCTTCTTCCTTCAAAATATATCCCAGAGATGATTTTTTATCAATAAAAAAAGAGTGTCTTCATTCTTTTTTTAAACAAATGCATAGAAAGTCTTACGGTTTATTTAACCAGCTCCCTATAGATGGACACTTGGGGGTACTTCTGTTTGCTATTAAAAATATGTTGCACAACCATTTACATATATGATTTCATATGTGTGCAGGTGTATCTGTAGGCAAATACCCAAAAAGTAAGACTGCTCAGGGATCTACTCTCTTCTCTTTTTCTATTTATATCAAGCTTGTTATTCCCAGTCTCAGAGATGTTTGCTTTGCCATAGAGACTCTCAAAGAGCAAAGGAATGGATTTCTTATGGTTGAACTCCAGCTCTAAGAGGAGATATTAGGTGGGATCTTAAGATACTTTCTACATGGTAAGACATACAGGAAGTCCCTTATTCCTATGTGACCTACTTACGGGATTGACTGTATTATCAGATCCTGATTTCCAATTCTATTAATATTTGCTTTGGCTCTGTTTGTGGTTAGCTCTGCCCTCATTCATCTGTTCAGTCAACAAACGTTTGCTGGTCACTTACTAGACCTCAAGCTCCGATAGACACTGGAGTTGGAGTGGACTCATCCTTGGTCCCTGCTTTCTAGCTCAAAAACTAGACAGAGATTTAAACATCTAAGTAAACATGGAGTAGAACAGGTGTTACTATAAACATATATAGTAAGTTGAACTTTGCCTCCAGCAGCCCTGCCTCCTCTGTGTATGTTCTTAGCAACCTATTGGATGCCCCTCTGCCACTTGCAATATGCTCCTCCTAAAACACAGAAATTGGGGCCAGAAAACTTGAATTTCTGGGCTAATCTATGTTACTTATAACTACTTGATTTTTCAGAATATCAAAATCTTCACCTGAAATGTGTGCAAACATCAAATGATATAAAAGCTTGAAAGTGCTGTGCAAATTATTGTTTGTATCTTTTCTCCACTAAGAAACAGAACTGTGAGTGAGACCATCAAGTGTTGTGGCAACAATTTCAGTAGTAATGATAATATCTGTTTCTGGATTGATGGAGCCCCTCAAGTCCCTTTTCTTTGCCAGTGCATTTGTCTTGAGTCCCATGTAGTAAAAGGCAGATGTTAAAGTTCTCCTGCAACAGCCATCAGGGCAATTTCTCTGCTCCACCAGGAGGACTTGGTGTGTCACTTAGGGAGGTGCCAGCATTGGCCCACCTGTCCTTGTCACTGTCAGTGTGGATTCATTACTTTTGAGCTTCTGAGCTGACCTCCTTGCTCTCAGCAAGGTGGGGAGGGCTTTTTGACATGATGTCCCTGGGACCTGCACCAGAAACTATTAGAGTTGTACCCAAAGCATTCCTGCACGTGGAAAGCATATTAGCATCAGCACATGGTCAGAACTGGGCATATGAATCAGCCAGGGTGTGGTCAGGAAGAGAAAGCCCAGGCCAGGTGGTCCCACAGGAGAAATGTACTATGGAGAGCACATCTCAAAGATGCTGGAAGAGCTGAAAAGTCAAATCGGGGATAGGGAGACAACTCAGACGTTAGCACCATCAACAATCTGCAACCTTTTCTAGGGGTGGAGGGAAGAGGGGAGGAGGTAGTGTTAGCAGAGCCCCAGAGACAGGCCTGCCCTGGGGCAGCTTGCCTCACAGAGCGGCCCCAGCCCATTGATGCGGCTGCACCCCCCGCCCCCCCTCCACCAAAGCAGAGCGAGGGAGGGATTCCCCGTCTCCTTCACTCCTCCCATCCCCCAGTCTCCCGCTTGTGCCTTCCACGAGTTGAAACTAGTGAGAAGACACTTGGCAAGGGGGCCTGGGAAACATTTTGCAGGGGAAAGTCGTGGAATGAGTCTGAGAGCGGAGTCTCAACGCACTCTTAGAAGAAGCCTTCTCTCTAAGTGGGAAAGGTTTCCTCTCACTCTGTTCTTATTCCTAAGGGCAAATTCTTTTGTTTTGAGGCCTTTCAGGTTTTAAGTTCTTTGTTACTCCCTTTTCCATGAGGGCCACTGAGTCCCGTGCAGAGAGGGTTCTGACAGTCTCCACCTGGGATCGTCACATCATTGCACCTGTTCTCTTTGACGCCTGCAGCTGTCCAGCTAGTCCTTTCTTCAGCGGCTTGTGTGGAAGTGGCAAGGGCAGGGTCAACAGGTCACCTTCAAGGCCAAGGGCATTAACTCTCTTTGAATCACAGAAAAGCCAGAGAATCGCTGGGTGAGTGGAGGAGGGTGATTGCTGGGAATCAGGTCGCTTAGCACCTGCCACTCCTCCCGTGCGCTACAGCGGAAACCTCTGAGTTGCTTTACCTTCAGATGTGATCTCCCGGGCTTGATTAGAATTAAAGAATTTTAGAGCTAGAAATGTTGTTAGAAATCATCATTCTCAACTGTTTCTCATCCTTCATTTTATAAACAGTGAAAATGAGGTCCAGCAAGGTTAAGAGACAAGATCAGGATCACATAACAAGTTAGTGGTGTGAGCTGATTTTAAAACATTCTGTTTCCATTCACACAAGTCAATTTTGCTTAAGATTCATATGGACTCACTATCTTTATACATAGTTTAAAACATTTAAACAATTCCTCTCTTACTACTGCAGAATTCCTCCTATTGCAGATCAGTTTAGGCAGGCTCCAGCTCTTTTGCAAATCACTTTCTGCAGATTTTTCTTTTCCCCTTCTGCCTCCACCATATCCAGTACAAATTACTCTGAGCCTGGGACTATGTAGAATGCGCCTAGGTTTGAACTGGCCTGTGCCTTGTATTATAGAGGGAGGGGCTTTGAGGCTTTCCCTTCCCCAGTGTGGTTGTGGTTCTTTCGATGAGAAGTTCTGCAATTTTATTACCAGTGAAGTAAAATAGAAAACCAATACTATCATTTTCACTGTAGGTTTTATTTCCCCGGTGATACATGAAGAAATTGGTTCAGCGAAGAAGCCAGTTATAAGCATGGAAATCTGCAGACTGTAAGTCCACTGGAGCCCTGGAGAGGGCATGGAGCCGAGGGAAAGAGGCGAGTCTGATCCGCGGTGGGAGGGCTGGTCCTGCGAGGCTTCTCAGCAGCTCCCGGCAGGGGCTTCCTGTAGTTTAGTGTTTATCTGAATAGGGAAGGAGAAAAAGGCAAAGAAACCAAGAGAATGAAGATGGAAAGAAACAAGGAGGGAAGGCATGAGAGAGACAGAGACTGAAGGAAAGAAGGAAATGGAAGGAAATGTCCCCATAGAAGCAAACAGACCGTGGGAGAACAGGAATCAACAGGGCCGCGTGTCACCCAAGATGATCGTTTTTTTTATCAGTGTGAGGTAGTCAGACTCAGGCCATGTTTCTTTGACTACAGGGAAATCAGAGTGACCAAAACAGGTCTGTCCATTTGCAGCTGCAGGGACTCACACCCTCAGATCTTACAAGGGATGGAAGGTGGGAATGGGGAGGATGGAGACGGGGGCAGGCTTAATCTCCTGGGCACAAGGGTTGCACACGCCTGGGGATCAGTATGCACTGATTAAATTTTATTCCTCCCTTTGCAACTTGTTCTGATGTAGTCATGGTGATGCCAAGTTAGAAACAGTACAAAGATTGATTCACGGACTTTTGTTCTTTTTCAGTTGTTGTGGTCAATACTTGGTTAGAAACCAGGCATTATCAAGTTTGGAAGGTAGAGGAGTGGGTAGGGGAAAACTTCATGGGTTGACATAGAGGTAGGAAGGTGTTTGCTCTTCTGGGCAGTAGTGGAGGAGGAGAATCTTCCAGAATGGGGCTAGTGCCAGCGGGTTGTGTAAAATGGAAAACAACTGCCCTTTAATTAGCTGGAAGGAGAGAAGGCATAACTGGTTTGCCATTCTCAGAGTACTTTCAGTTACATTTGCCGGTGGGTCTATGATGCTCTAACCTGGCAGTCTCCTGGAACTCAGAACCACTGGTAGATGGGAAAGATCTGGAGCCAAGTCATCCTATGACTGCACCCTGACACGATCATCAACTGGCTCCTTACCTGGATTGCCAGGGCTGCCCAGGTTCTTGTCCTTCTCGAATCTGTTTGGCACCTTTTTGCATTTCTTCAGTTTGGGAGCTACTCACCATTCTTCCAATACATTCGCTTTTTAAATCTGGGACAGGAAGAATCTGTTCCTATTGTTTGAATTCAAAGGACCCTAACCCAACCAATAGATACTCTTCTGTACCAGACCACTGATTCCTCCATTAGACTTTTGGAATCTCTAGCTTTTCCAGTAATAAATATTTCCAGGCCTAAAGTAGACTGACGTCCCTCAGTTTAATGGGAAACCTAATAAGCCCTGGCCTTTCTTGAACCCTAGAATGAAATGTTCTACCTTCTTGGCTATGAAAGAAGGTTCATAAACATCTACATATGGATCAGGCTCAGAAAGGCAGCCCGTGGTGGGAAGGGTGAATTCTAATTCTGTGCTAACTAGTAATCAGTAAATCTCTCAAGGCACAATTTAGTTTCATTTTTGTGACATGGACTTCACAGGGTTGGTAAGACAAAGTGACTGAGCTCATGCATATAAGGAGCCACATAGCACCTGGCACATAATGGAAGGTGTCTCCACATGTCTCCTTTGGAATATAAGTGCCAAACCCGTGGGCTTGTGGGAATATCTGTAGCAACATCCATAGTGAATGTGGATGAGGGATTTCATAATCCTTGGGAATGTCAGCACTTGAACAGAACCACTGAGCTCAAAGGACAGAAAGATGCCCAGGAGCTTAAAGGCCAGAGAAGGACAAAGAGGTGGTGATGCAGAGATTAAAAAATAAAGGGAGGGCCTCATGGGGAGGGACTAGGTATACCAAGAGAAGACACACGCAAGGCAGAGCGCAGGGGAGACACAGATACTTACAGTCAGGGATGCAGTGCATCTCGTGAGTTTTCTCCGGTTCTGAACTCCCGAGTTGTTGTACAACCTAACACCTAAGGACCGGAGTAGGAGCATATTGAACCCGAGCACCAGGCTAGAAAGACCAGAGCTGGCATGGGGCTGAGGCCTTCTGCATAAGCTAGAATTTCTTCAAACTACTAAGGCTTTCATTAAGCAAACTTTAATTTCTGTGTGTTCTCTCCACTGTACCTTAAAATAAATGTATTCTTTATGATCTGGGGAGATGCCTACTCTTCTAATTTGGAAGAAATATAAATGTTGGTAGGATCGTCTCTGGAGAATGTTGCTACCTATCGTCATTAAGGGAGAAAGAAATGAAAGAGCAGGAGATAAGCTCGTTAGTTGAGAAATCTACTAAAAGAAGGGAATTGGCACCTCAGGGCCTAATCTTGAAAGCTGTTCTGGCACAGACAGCAACATACTGAGCAGAGGAGGAATGGAGATGGGGAATGTGGAAAAAAAAAATTATCAGAAATGCTAATCAAAAACATAATGAAGTGCTAAACTATTTTAAATAACAACAGTTTTGCTATGCCAACTTCATTCAGTTATCTATTACAGTTATTAAAAATGCTCCTATTCCTCAGCTGTTTTCAGCACAGAAACCCAAGAGTTAAACTGGTAATGGCAGCAGCTAAATTCCTCATATCTCTGAGCTGTGTGGGATGCTATTCTTGATGACAGCCACAATAGCCGAACACATCTCTGAATTGTAATTGTCACAGGGCTCTTTCCTGGGTTCATCCACCTTACTTAGCATTTTAAGTCTCTCCTGCTTAATGAAATGTCATCTTTTCATAGCTGGTGACCAAATGATTGTTTAAAGTGAATCAGAATGTGAAAGATGATGGCTTGTATAACTTGGAGCTTAATTCATTGTGATAGTTAGACTCAAGCTAACTAAAGGATGTCATATTTCAGGACATGTGACCTTTTACCATCCCACACTTCACCAATTACAGCAAATTTCCCTTTATCCAGAGTAGCTGGAGATAGGTGGTTTCAGTTTCCCATATTCTGATTAACTGGGTATTGACATATAATCCAATTATCAGAGAATGAAATTCGTCTTCTCTGGATGGTGGTCTCAGCTTTGTGACCTTTCTGTTCCTTCCAGTCTTTCTTCAGGTTAATCTTCTTGAAGAGTAAGTCATTTCTCCCCAACCAAAGACTTCAATAACTCATAACCAGTGGGATAAAGCTGTCATTTAAGGTTGTTCATGACTGTTCCCTGTGGCCCCTCATGTTCTTCTTCACACCCCAACCCTTCTTCACTCCTGTGTTCCCCACATAGGGTGGTGCCCTTCTACCCTGTTTTGACATATTCAAATTCTGCCCGTTCATTTTTTTTTTTAGTCGAAGTATAGTCGATACAGAACATTATATTGGTTTTAGGTGTATGTATGACATAGTGATTCAACAAATCCTTCTCATTCTTAAAGACTCAGGTCAGTTCTTTCCTCTTTGGAAAGCTGTCCTCAGTCTCTCCCCTTCAGCCCTCAACCTCCTGTTTTTACCCATATCTTCCTCTTCTGAATTTCTACCTCTTCGAAAATGACTTTCCCCTTTCAACCATTATCATTTACATCTACTTTATCTTGCCAATTAATCGCAATTTCCTTGAGTGTATTATGTGTGACAGATACATCTCTGTCAGCCCCCTAGATGCTACCACACGCCTTGTATACAGTAGGTGTTCATTAAATGAATGAACCAATAGAACCATAATTTCATCATTAAAATGGGTCAGAAGGTGCTTTTCTCTTAGATAATTCATAGAACACTTCAAGATCTCACTGGACTTTTCATTTATTATGCTTAACATCAGCCCTCATTAGAGAGGCTGAAAAGAAGTCTGGGTATTTGAAATTTCCAGTTTGGATTTCTGAACAAAACTGAAAGCAAGTACATTTAGCAGCCAAGGGACTGACAGACCTGGAGGAAAAGTGTAAATGTTCATTTACCTCCCACAAAACAAGGTAAGCAGCACAAGGAATTAGGAGAAAATTAAATCCATCTAGACATGGAATGATTTTGTCTGAAAGAATCTAATTAGTCTTGTCAGAGTGTGATGAGAACCTTGGTGTTAATACTACTCACCAAACCGGCTACCGGAGGATAATGACTTTAGGAAACCCAGCCACATCAGGAGGCAGTACCCGGCACTGAGCAGAAGCGGGCAGCTTCCTTCATGATCATCAGAGCCACCGCCGGGGATTGAAAAGTCACTGTGGGTCCCTGCCCCAAGGCCTGCAGGGCATGGTGTTTATTTCAGAGCTGGCACACTGTCCAGGATGCCACGCCTATAGGCTGGCAAATATTCACGCAGAGTCATGCACTTACAGATAAAAATAAGAAAGAGGCCAGTTAGCAAGCATGGGTGAGCGGGCAGTGTCCTTGATGCCAGATCATGCTGTAGTAGGAGCTCATGGAAGCATATGATCAAGGTAGCAATGGGTCAGCTGCTAAATAAGCTAATTAACAGAAACCAGGCAAAGAGAAGTAGATATCAGGAAAAAGTAGGAGACTAGGCCAGGCAAAGAGTTGAAATCTACAGAAGTTGAGGGAACAGTGTAAGATGTGTTGTCAATATGGAGCAATCTGGATCATTCTGGAGTTTTCTTTCCAGAAAACAGCTGCATGTCCCAACATCCAGGAAAGGCATCGGATGCCAGTGGAGTTTGCTGTTCCAGCTCCAGCTGCACTGAAATGCCCTGTGGCTTCAGTGAAACCCATTCTGAGGCCTCCTATTGTTTCTGGTGGGTGGGAAGGGTTCACTGAAAGCTGGTGGCAGGATGATGTAGGGTGATCTTTGGAGGTGGCTCTCCAGGCAGAATAATTTTCCCAACACAATGGCACACAGTTGTTGGAAAGACACCCTCCCTGGAGCATTAAGCTGACCAGGACCTCTATTAAGGATTCTCTTTCTTAGACTTTTATCTTATCTCTCTCAGAGGCTGTGGAAACCCAAGGTTCACTTATAATCCTCTCCAGACTCTCTCTGTCTTGGCCTTTGACATTGACACTGACTGTGATTCTTCTCATAGCTGCTTATAGTGTCTGGTAACAGCTGGTGGCAGCAGGAGCCAGGCTCACACACCCTCCCAGAGCAGCCCAAGCCCATCCCAGAGCAGCTTCTGGGTGGATAGCTAGATACAGTTTGTTGTGTAATGGAACCTTCTGAATTACAGACTGTACAGTGTTAAAGCTAGAAGAAGACAGCTTTGTACTTGATGTACAGAGAAACAAACTCAGAGTGGTTAAGTGATTGGCCAAGATCACAGACTTACTTAGAACCAAGAAGACCCAGATCGCCTGAATTCCTGTCTATTAAATCATATCCAAAGGTCATTAGGGACCACATCCATTCCAAGTCAAGGGTTTATGTTCCCATCTGATTAGTGAAGAGGAAATTCTGGTCCATTTCCTACTCAGTGGAAACTGATTCTTAAGATGATTACTGTGAAGATGAATAAGAATGGGTGAAGATGTGTGCCCTTGACCCATTTATCACATCCCTCTGAACCTCAGCTTTCTTAGTTGGAAAATGGGGACTTATCACCCTCTCTCAAAGGATGATTGGAGGGGTTAAATGGGTACAAATGTAGGTAAAGCCTTAGGTGCATGGTCGGTTCTTGCATCATCAAAAGAAAGGTTCAATAATGTTCAGTTCTGGTGCTTTGTGTGTCATTGCTTTAGGGTTCTTGGAGCTTAGTTAACTCTTGCAAGGTTCCCCCTGACCCTTGCCCCATGTTCTGTTGATTAGAAAGAAGCACAGTGTGTGAGGGGAGTGGGTACTTATGACCAAGAATCAAGATAGCCAGGTTCCAGTTCTAGCTGTGCTACCTGCTAGGTGGATAATCTTTTGTAAACCACTTAGAGTCTATGAACATCAATGTCCGCCTCTCAAAAACTCAATAATAAACTATTTCCCATGTCTACCTCATAGGACTATTATGAAGACCAAATAAAGTAATAAAAGAGCACATGTTTTTACCATTGGCTCGGTGGCTATGCAAAGAGCATGTCAGTTTTCATCGGTCATTTATTCTGGAGACACAGCTTGCTCCATTTGAAAACTTGAGCTCAGACAGGCACTGACTTGCTAAAAGCTTAACAGTTACTGAGCAGGACATCCAGGACTCAAAAACAAGCCTCTCAACTCCACGGGCTTTCCTCACCGTGAGGGTAAGCAGTTAGACAGACATGAGCAGGAGGGGAGAAAGGAGGATGGCAGGCCGCCCGGTCTCCACCCAGAGACTGCCCTGGTTCCCTTAGGCCGACCTCCTTTGTGGTTGAGCACAAACTGATAAGCAAAAGATTCGAGTCACTGGGACCTTCCTGATTTTACAGCATACACACTTAATGAAAGACCTTGTCACTAGCGACCCCAAGGCCATCATAATATCATTATTATAGCATTTATATTACAGTTTTGGCCCCAATGTGGCTTTCTCTTAGATGCTCATGAGAAAAACAAGAGGAACAAAAACTTTTGCAAAGAAGCTGAAGGGGGGATAACAAGATGATCCAAAAGATAGCGTGAAAATGACAAAATGGGAGGGAGGAAACCAAATAACCCCCATAAAAGACACAATGTAAAACCCCAGAGGGGCTACCCTCTCTCGGGGTCAGTCCGCTCCTCTGTACTTCCCATTTGCTTTGCTAAATAAAAACGCTCTGCAGCTTTAACTGTCTATCAGGTCTCTTCACTGAATTATTTCCTTTGAGAAGACAAGAACCAAGGAATTCCAAAATCTTCCACCTGGTAACATTGCTATTATGTCAAATCACATGAAATTGCTATTTTTGTAGGTTAAAAAACTCATTAATGTCAGCAATTTCATGTGTTTTAACTTGATGTAACACATCTGTATGAAGAACTATTCAAATTCAAAAGAATATAGAACTACTGAGTATTAGTACAGCTCTGATTTGTACCACTTAGGACAATGTTCCCTTATACCATGTAGAGGATTAGAAAGGGGTCATACATTTTAAATTTCCCATTTAACCCAAGCTAGAATTGGTGGAATCCTGCTCTGGTTGGGCACATTCATGCAATAACTCAGCCATAACTCACGCACTAGAGACAAGCTCTATCAGTAGCTCCTCCTCAAAATGAGGTCCTGATCTGTGTGTACAATATTTACTCATAATCTTATGGGAAATTGTGAATTCATGATGAACGTGAACTCAGGTGCAGACTGAGATACTAAGTAATCTGGTAACATAAAGTATATGCTTTAACAAATGTACCTTTATAAAACTGAATTTATTTTTTAATGTGGAATTTTTAATGTGGAATTAATTTTTAATGTGGAATTTATTTTTTAATTGGTCTGTTCATGAAAATTGCAATATTTTGGAAATCCCCAATTATTTGCTCATAGGGTACTTGGAATCCTATGGGGAATGTTGATTAGAGCGTCTCTTCACTCATGCTGGAAAAAAGACTGTGAATGGGTTTTGGGATGGGGTTGGCCTAGTGTTACCTGTACTGGCATCCTCCATATGGTATAATACAAGCTTGGATAGCTACCCCTGGGAAATGTATACAGATTATCATGATTGCCTTTGTCTGGATGGCTAAGGCCAGATTACACCCTATCAATAAAAATAGAGATTTTCCCTGAAGATATTCCTACTGTTGTTCATCCTGCGGCAGGGAAAGCGAGAGCAGAGTCCTCTGGACCAAGGAGGGAAGAATCTCTTTCTGTGGGTTGAGGGCAAACTAAGGTTCAGGATTTCGTGGTAGAGAAAAGTCTGGATATCCCTGTAGGATTTAATCCATCTAGTTTCTGCCAGATAATGGCCTTGCAGTAGCATTTAGACAATTTCCTTTTGAAGTTGTGTCTATCTTATACCAAGTCTTCGGAACATATTCACTAATTGTTATAGATCAGCTTCTAGGTAAATACAACAGTTGACCAATGTACTTACTTTCACTCCCTCCCAATAGCTCACTAAAATGATACAAAAGATATTTTTAATCTTTAACCATAAAAATAAAGAATAGGAGAGGAAACAATGACAATTAAACTTTGGAGGTTGGAAACCAGTTGGATAAATGGCAATGACTTAGCAAACCTGAGAATGTATAGAAAATGAGTAGAAAGAGTCTGCAAAGTAATTTGAGTTACATTGAAGAACTCCCTAGAGGACCCAAAACTGGTGTCACTAAGGAAGTGGGTGTAAAAGTGGGGCTGATAGGAATATTAGTTCAAAATCTTTTTAGGAAGCAGTTACAGGCCCCAATCCTTGCCCCAACAAAGTGCTGCTCTCTCTCTACCAGTGGCAGGAGATGGGAGATGGTAAAACAAAAAGTCACTTAAGTGAGGTACAGTTGAGAGTAGCAGTACCATAGAAAGTAGAGGTGTCAATGGGAGAGGATGTCAGCCAAGGTAATTCTTCCATAGTAAACCCCACCAGCATCAACCTACCCACTAGCTCAGAGCCATCAGTTGGCAATTTTTAATGAACACTCTCACATATAACAGACCACCAAGACAACCATGCATGTCAGAGGGAAGTCTGTAACATGAAAGCAATAGATAACAACAAACAAAGAAAATTAAAGCAACTCGAAGGAAACAAAGATTACACAGGAACAAGAACATTTAAAATATTTGATATTCTCAGAGACCAGAGAGGATGATACCTCTATAGAACAAGTATATATTGTATAAAACAAAAAATTTCAGAAAACAAAAATGCTCTTAGAAATTAAAAATGACAGCTGAAATTTAAAAAATGGAAGAGTTGAAAAATAAGACTGAGAAAACTCCCCAAAAATAGAATGAGAAGGCAAAGAGATGCAAAATAGGAAAGAAAAGAGGAGGAATTTATATAACCAGCTCAGAATGTCCAATACTTTAAATGTAGGCATTCTGAACAAGAGAAGTGGAAAACAGGAGAAAATATTATCAAAAAAATAAATTTCACAGAATTGAAGGGTATCAGGTTCCAGATTGATGTGGCCTACACCAAGGCACATCATGTGAAATTTCAGGACAACAGTAACAAAGTCAATACCCTACAGTGGCTCTAGGGTGGAGGGAAGAAAGTTCATAAACAAAGGATACAAAATCAGGGTGACTTTGGACAACTCCAAAGGATACTGAAAGATGGGAAAACAATGGAGAAATGCCTTAAAAATCTGAAGGAAATTACTTCTAACATGGAATTCTATACCTAGCCAAACTATAAGTTTAGGATGAAATTAGAATAAAGACATTTTTAGACATCTTTTCTTGGACAATGATGTGTTACAATTAAACAAGTAACTAAATCCAGAAAGCAGATGTTGGATTCAGGAAATTTAACAATCTCATGTGAGATTAAAAGGAGAATTCCTAGAGCAATGATAAAGGGGGGGGGTCTCAAATGACAGCTGTGTAACAATTATAGAGTTAATGAGGCCATCAGAAGTTTTACAGGAGAGGTTTCTTCAAGTTAAAATTGAAAGAACACCTCATGAGAGGGTTTGGATAATTGGTGGAGGGCTTAAAGCTTAATTTGTGGTAATTACACAGAAAGCTAAGCAAAATAAATAATCAATTATTGACTCCAAGGAAACAAAAAATTATATCCAATAAAAAAGCAGTCATAATGCATTCTATAGCTCAGCTGTGAATAACATTTATATATTCACAATAGTATAACAACTGAATATTGATACAACTAAAATGAAACATATATTGGGAGGACAGAAAGATGAGAAAGTGTATGGGATGGGGAGGTAGAGAGTAGAGGTAGAAATTAAAAAGAGCAAAATGTTCATCATCTATTATGGTAAGTTAACATATTTATATACACATAAAAGCATGAATATATACACACATATATAATATATATAAACAAACATATATTAATATAGCATATTATTAATATACAAGTGACTGCCTATGGGTAGGGGAAAATTGATTAGGTGGGGGAGTAGAGGTTACTAATTTTAACAACCTGCTTTGTAGTATTATTTCATTTATACATAAACAAACAAACAAACAAACAAATATATATATACACACACTGATAAAGCAAAATTCTTTAAAATGTTCAAAGATCATCCTTGGGTGTGGTTAGAAAGTCCATGGGTGGGGCCTTGAAGAAGTTCAGTACCAGGTAGTAAATTGGTCACCAAGCTCTTGAGCAGGGATGTCTGTCAAAGAGGCCAAGGACAAGAAAAGTAGATTTTGATAAAGTGAGCATTCTTTAAGGCTACTGGGAAATAACATGGAGAGGAAACCAGTTGAAGAGTGAATTTTGAAAATATTCAAGATTGTGGTACTCAGAATGGATGCTCAAGCTATTGTTATTTGAAAATTAAGAAGGGATCCTATGAAGACTGCACAATGTATACATCTGGGTTACATGCCTGTATAATGAACATTAGCATCTAATTACCTTGTATATTGTACAATATATTGCATACCATGCTGCCTACAATATACTACATGGCCTATCTTAAATACTTATGTATATAAATGATAGCTCTGTATGCAAATCCTCATGCTGCTAAAGTTGTCCTGTTCACAATGGTGCCCCCAGTCAAGATCTAGGCCGCTTAGTCTGTGCATAGCTATTGATAATTTTCCTTATTGATAAAAAGGAGCTTTTGGTTGTTCATTAATTAGTACTCAAGGCATAGAGTGTTTATTTTATGTAAGTGATATTTAAATCCCAATCAGTTCTTTTATTTCAGCATGAGTTATTTATGCCAAAATGCTACAGGGCAGGGATCCACCCTGGGGATACAGGGCCAGTCTATTAGCCTGGGAAAAATGTGAGTTATATAGCCTTGAAAATAGATGTCTAGGGCCTAGCTGCCTGATGGAATTTTAACCAGGCTTCACTCTTTCCCAATACTTAACAGGTGAGTAAGGCAGAGCCTATATGTGCTGGTGGGTTAATAGGTAGCTCCCTGCACTTCTAACAAGAATGGGAGAATAAACACCATGAAAGCACAGAGCAATGCATCAAGGCACTATTTCATATCTTCAATGCACTTATTTTCATATCCATGATGTCACTGATTCTCAGATTCCTTGTATCAACAGTATTAAAACTCCAGACTGGGCTTTAGGAGACTGGAACTCTGTTTCCAGTTCTGCAATTACTCCAAAGGCCTTCACAGCCCTGCCAGGAGGGACAAGCTCAGGTAGCTGTGTTTTGGGCCTTGCCGTAACTTTTGGGAATGACGGCCAGAGCAGCCCCTTGTGTGCAAGTCTAAGGGGAAAGGTGGGCAAGCAACCAGTCTACTTCCACATGTGAGAAAGTATGATCAGAGCATGGCCCTGAGGCAGGCACCCCGTTATCCTCTCCAAACAATGAGGAAGGTGGTGGCTAAATCTACTGAGACCAGAGCTCGGGCTCTGTTTAAATAGACACCCTTAGAAACAGTCTGTTTCCAAAGTAGTGATACCAACGCCAAGATTCTGGGCCTGGAGTAAAGGCCACAAAATCAAATAATACAGCTGCATTCAGAAGACAGCTAAGTTGCTGGATGATTACTAAAGGTCTATCTATAGCAGCCACAGAAGCTGTCAGACCAGGTTGGATAACAAACAGGCCAGCATCTGATATGCTCCTTATTTATCATGTCCCTTCATGTTCCATGATGTTGCAGCGCTGGCAGTGATCGCTATCTCTGTGTGCTGCTGTCGACATAAAGATGAGTGCATGGTCATGGGTGTGCACGCAGTGAGACTGACAGAAGGCTTGAGAGAAAGAACAGTGTTAGCTTGGTGCTGTGTGCAGAGTGGAACCCAAGGGTGAGGTGCAGAAGCCAAGATGGAATGTCCTCCCTTGGGGGTGGGGGTTGGTATACACAGGACAAATAATGCAGGTCTTGTCCTGAGAGGAATTTGGGGTGATTCCAGTGCCCGAGGTGTGGGACAATTAATTTCTGGCCATCCTTTACTGCTACCAGGATCCTCAGCCTTTGCCAGCTTGTGTGCCCCCTGGTGTTATTCACTCTGCTTAGTGTCTGTGCTTGCAGCCCGCCAAGAGCTGGCCAATCATCGCCTGAAGGGTGCTGGAGTGCTAGGAGGGTCCAGGCGGTGCACAGAGATGTGTGTAATGGTGGGCCCGTTGCTCTTTCTTCCAACCACTTGTCCTGAGATGCATTCAAGGGTGCTGGGATTCTCTGCAGCCTGAGGCTGCTGGCCCACCTCCCCAGGTGGTGCGCCAGTCCTTCCAACAGGCGTGGCTGGGCTGACTCGGCAGGCTTCTGAGTGACTGCTGCTCCTGGTGCTCTGTGGCTGAAGACATGAATTGACGTTGAGTCAGTGGAGAGCAGCAGCCGGTGGCTGAGAGTCACCTACAAAATCCTACCCGATGCTACAAAGGCAAGAATAGCTTCCTAACTTTATGAGGCATCAGAGTCTTAGACAACAATGGGAGTTTGCTTTTTTTCTGGAGAAGGGTAATCTGGTGCAACAGACCTGGTTTGAACAGCCCTTTGAGATACCAGCTTATTATCTCGCTAGAAGAGCTTCTTCCTTACATTTTCTGAAAAGGGCCGAAAGTCACCATTTTGGGCTTTGCCAGCCACATACAGGCTCTGTGTTTACCTCCCACCGTCCTTCTTCCCCTTCGTCTTCTCATCCTCCTACCTTTTCCCCTTCCCCTCCTCTTTTTTCTTCCTCCTCCTTCTTTTCCCATTACAAATATGAAAACCACTCTCAGCTCAAGGACCATGTAGACACTGGCTGTGGGCTGGATCTGGGCCATGGGCCTGGGGCTGCCGGGCCAGGCTCCAGAGCTTCAAGTGAACAGAACCACCTCGTATTGCACAAGGCACCATGGCACTTGCCAAAGACGAATTTGCATGGGACCGTGACTAAATGTGTGGCTCTCAGCTGGGTCTGCTGCACCTCTATGTAGTTCAGAGAGGTTTGCCAGGAGCTGAGAACTCAAAATACTTGTTAGGATTCATTTCTGTAGATGGTTTCCCAGATTAAGAACTGAGTTAAAAGGGAGAGAAATGCGAGGCAGATAAGTTGAGATGCCTTGTAGACCAGAGTATGAATTATAAATATCTCTGGCTTGGATGGGGGGGCTATGAAAAGAAGTCAATCTCAACTTCCTGTGCTCCTCCACCACTAGGTCACACCTTGGAATTAAGCGTGTAGTAGGCTTCCCCAAATCTGATATCTTTGGGAAAACCTGAGACTACCATGGATGGAACCCTGCTTCCCTTGGAGTAGGTTCCAGGGGCTGCAAGCCTGCCAGGGAAGCCCCATAGTAAGCTAGGCACCACGCACGAGAGAAATGGTGGAGGCTGGTGCTGGCCTCGATGGGCCTGGCCTTGTGGTCCTTGGCTCACGTGATTTGTGTGTGACCTGTAGTTCCTGTGAGGTGGTTCCTATGTGCCCCAACTGTTGATGGAATGAGGTGAAAGCTTGAAGGAAGGGTTATTAGGTTCCTGGGGGAGCTGTTAACAAAGTACCAGGAATCAGGTGGCTTTAAACAACAGAAATTTATTCTCTTGAAGCTCTGGAGGCTTTAAGTGTAGAATCGGGGTGTCAGCAGGGCCATGTTCTTGCCTTCCTTGCCCCTTCCAAGCGTCTGCTGCTGCCGGTGGATCCTTGGCATTCCCTGCTTGCAGCTGCATCTCCTTAATGTTACCTCTGTCATCGTCCAGCGGTCTCTCTATGTGTCTCCAGCTTTACACGGTGTTTTCCTCTCTTACAAGGGCGCCAATCACATGGGATTAGTGCTCACTCCAACGACCTCATCTTAACTTGATTACTTCTGCAAAGACCTTATTTCTAAATTTGTGGGTACCAGAGGTTTGGACTTCAGCATATCTTTTGGTGGTGGTGGGGCAGTGTTTAACTGATAACAGTGTTAACAGCTGCAAAGTGCAGAGGCTCTTAACTGTCATCCGATCAGGTAGTACAGCTGGATCTCAGAGGGTCTGCAAGGTCAGCAGGATCCAAAGCAAATGACCAGTTAGCGAAGGGACAGTAGCGGCTTCCACGGGGCTCAGGGATGAAGGCTTGGAGCACATCACTGTGGACTCTAGCAACGCACCCAGCTAGAGTCAGAAGGCAGCATGCGGGCTGGGTGTGTCCACTCTCCCCTGACCACCGCACCATAACATTTCTTGATACTCAGGGCCTTAGATCCCCGCCTTGAGTAAAGGGAAGGAAAAGGGCAAAGGGGAGGAAATACTGACTGTCAGATGATCTTTGCCCTAAAGAGATGAAGTTCAACCTGAAAGACACTTTCAAGCCAGAGGATGCTGAATGACAGTCAGCTGGTAAATCTAAACTCTGCCCCCCCTGCTAGCTTCATCAGGGCAGAGGCTTGGCAGTACAAAATAAAGCTTTCTGTGCATATGTCCACCCCCATCAGAATCACTCTTTGATCTGCCTCTGCATGTGAAACCCATTATTGCCGACCATGTGAGAGGCACTGCTATTGCATGTGAACAGTGTGACAGGGTCTCTGCCCTCGTGGAGCTGACGCTCCCCCTTAGGAAAGGACTGTCATCATGCAAGTGCTGGCCATCCCCATTCTCCCATCAGGGGGGCCTCAGGGTGACCCACCCCTGCCCCCACTGCCAGGCAGCTCCAGCTCTCTCAGAGACTGGCTCTTAATTTTCTTTACTCCTCTTGGCACAACTGGGTTTCAATAATACAAGTAGATGTCATGGGCATAGATAATTTCAACTATAGCCTGTTGGTGACTGAGTGGCTGCTTGATTTTCTCTCATCTGTTCAGTACTTAGAATGGCTCTTAGGAAGAAACTTCTTCCTGTCAGTCTAAACACCCTCCTTCCCAAAAGCTACTTATCTAGTACCCCCCACTCAACCCAGATTTTTGAATGCTACTCTAGCTGCTTTGGGTTGCACAAATGGGCCATCAAATTCTCAATTCCAGCTTGGAAATCTCCTTCTCGGCCCTTTCCTTCTGCTCACCTCTATGGATGCTTCCTGCAGTAGCCACCCACGGGTCTCTCTTCCAGCATTTTTCCTGCTGGAGCCCATTGTCCCCATTAATCAGAGCACTCTTTCTAAGGAGTGCACACCTGGTCATATTCTTTTTAAAAGCATTTACTACATATAATATATATCCATCTAAATATACAAATATTGAATCATCATGCTGCTTACCTGAAATGAATATAATATTATATAGCAACTGTATCTCTATACAAAATTAAAGACAATGTGGCGTTGAAAAATATCAAAAAGAAATATGACAAAAAAGGGCCCTGGTATGCTATCTAACCAGAACTTTGTGGGGTAGTTTCATTCACCAAATTTCAAGAGTGAGATAGAACTATAGAAGTAAATAAAGGGGTGAAAACTGAAGTTTGTTTTTCTTTTTAGAAAGAGCCAAAGTAATGGGGGCTGAGTCAAAAAATAAGGCCAACAGTGACAGTGGGCCTGAAATAGGGAGGGAAGGGGGTGCTGATTACCTGGTCTCTGCAATAAGTCTGTGGGGGTCTGCGTGATGGAACATGCGCTTAAATATGAAAACAAGATGTATTTCCCCTAGAAGTAATAAACCATCTCCCAACACACACCTTTCACTTTAGTGAGGAAAAAGCATTTAATGGTCCTCTATTGCCTAGAGGGTAAGATCCGAAATTTTCATGGATAGGCAACCCCCAGAGGAGCCCCCACAGTGGGATTCTCTCGGCTCCCTGAACAGATGAAGCTGGTCTGAGTCTTTAGAAGTCTGTGCTTGGCTCACTGCCCTCTGCTGTGGCCTGGAAATGCCTATTCATTCTTCAGACCTCCATTCATGTCATTCTGCTGGAGCTTTGCTAAGAACCCTTATGCAAGGTTCTCACAAAACCTTCTGTTGCTAGAGCACCTCCCATACTGAAGGCTCATTGTTTCTTAGTTGATGTTCCCCATTTGACATCCATTCCATCATTTGTTCACTCAGTTAATATTTGATGAGCATCTACTCTGTGCTGGACATTGAAAAAACACAAGGAGCTAATATTGTGGTGAAGGAATTATAAATTCTTTTAATAAATTTAGAATATGCAGTAGACTGAACATTTTGGGGCTAGGATAGGGTCTTCTGTCTTTATGTCCCTGGTGATTAGCACATGCTTGGCACAAGCCTGTCCCTCGGTAGTGCTTGTGAATGAATGAAAGAAAAAAGAAGCAGAATCTTATGGTATTGGCTGCATGAGTATATAGAGAAAGCCTTTTAGGGTATTATTTATTTTTGATTCTTCTGAAATTCCCTCCTTTCCTCAAAAAAATCATCTTCTCCACAGAACTCTCACTTATATTACCAAGAGGGCTTTTTTTCCCCAGGCTCTTCTCATGTGCCCTTCCCTGTATCTCATTCTCATCATTGTCTTTCCCTCATGATATTCACTGCCTGGCAGATTTCTCATTCTTTCTCCGGAAAAGCAGACCTCCAGCTTTTCTGGGAAAAAGAGAAACGTCTTCTTTCCCCTCCGATTTCATGAAGACTGGCAGTGCCCTCAAGACCAAGGTATGGCAGAGCACAAACTGCCCTCATATTACAGAATATCATTAGTTTCTGTTTCTCCTGAAGGCCCCAGGAAGGCAAATATGCTGCACACACAGATGCATGTGTCACTCCAGATGGGGATGTTCACGGGTACCTGCGCGTGACAGCATACAGCCATGCCCCATCCCCCAGGGCGGCACTCCTGGTCCTCAAGATTTGCTAAGGTGGACCTCTGCCTGAGCCTCCCTTTCTGCACTCTCAGATATTCCTCTGCAGCTTCCAGGCCTTCATGGCCTTCGGCCTCCATGGCCTCTCCTTGGTTTTGTTTCCCTATAATCCCTTTTCTTTTGCAACATCTGTACTGAGATAACATTCACATTTGCTGATGTTCTGAACTGAGCTCTGTCACTCACAATTTATTAAAAGTTAACTATGCACACCACCACCTTGACAGGGTGCTTTTCTCGGGGGCCCCTTCTGGCCACAGTCACCATACTGTGGGGATCCTAAATTGACAGCAGGATACAATTTTAGAACCTGGTCCCCTTAGGCAGGCCCCATCACTCTTCAAGACAAAGACTAATAAACAGTGACTCCAGAAGCTTCCAAATAGGGCTAGACAATGAATGGCTAGCTCTTTAAAAATGTCCCACAGCTAAACCTCATGAAGATTCAGTGTCTTCCTCACCCCCTCACCTCCCCAGTCATCTTGGATCAGTCAGGATGAGCTAGATAATGCTGTGTTGACAGACGCCCCCAAATCTAAGTGGTCTACCATAGTAAAGGTTTCTTTCCCACTCGTTCTACTTGTGCACTACAGGTTGTCTATGCTCTGCTCGATATCCCCACTTTAGGGCACAGACCAGCAGAGCAGCCTCTGGCCAAAACATGGCATATCTCCCAGCAGAAGAAAAAGAGATCATGGAGACATACGAGCTGTTTCCTGAAGCTTCCATCACGTTCACTTGCATTTTATCAGCCAAAATGGAGTCACGTTGACCAGGCCTAATGGGTATCCTGGGTGAGGGTCAGCAAATAATTTGATGGATAATACAATCGGTGACACATTGTGAACTTAATCCTCTAAATAACTCCTCCTTTTCCTCCTCCGATCTGTCTCTTCCTTCATTCAGATGTGGGTGAATGGCACTCACATCTACTTGGTCACGTTTCCCCAGGATGCTGCCAGAATTGTCTCTTTAATTCATAAAGTGAATCATATCACACCCCTGCCTAAAATCTTCAGTGTCTGCCCGTTGCTCATGGGATAAAGTCCCAACTCCTCAGGGTGGCTTTTGTAGGTTTAAATTCAGTCTGCACAGCTACTTGCGAATCCTTGGAGATGCAGTTGGTGCATACATCTTAAATACTTTTATTACACTTACCACTCTTGGTATCCAGAGTCCCCTGCAGTTCCCTAGTTCAGATATTCTGATCTGTCCTGCAGTCCCTGATGTCCAGCAAAGACTGTAACTAAAGTGGCAGGGATTGGCAGGTTCCAGGATGGCATTGTTGCCAGGCGTATAGTGCTTAATAACCAATCAGACTTACTCATTAGTGTTATTAACCCTCTCTCCCCAGCACTGCCTGCAATCAGTTACATGATGGCAGGCCAGATGCTTACCAGATGTCCACAGGCCAGTTTTGTGGGTTTTCTCCATGCTCATCAGGCAGTGTGTGAAAATGCCTGAGCTGGAGAGAAAGGGGCTGGGGCTGGGGGTGGAAGGATGGTAAGAGCAATAAATGAGCACATATCTTCAAAAGACAGGTCGTGTAAGCCAGGTCTGGTATTAATGAATGTTGGGTTTGTTGAGAAGTGGCATCCAGGCTGTGGCAGATAGGAGATGGGCTCCATCTGGGACCAGTCCTGGCCAGGGAGGGATGGGTTACAAGAAACAACCATTCTCTGCCTGGTCCCACACCCACTGCCTGGCGAGCACATTCCACCCTGTGTGGTGGGAGGGTGATGAGTCCCCGGTGACCCCAAACACTTCCAGTTATCTGGGAAGTGAGACTGTGGGCACCTGGGTGAGTCATGTTTGCATCAGTAGAATGTAGATATGGTGATAGCTTTTCTAGGATGCAAAACCAGAGATTCTTACAGCAGCAAATTGGATAAATGAAGTCCTGGGGATTAAAGCCCTCTCCACAGTGAAGGTATCTGGCGTGTGAGGTGAGGCTGATTCCACAGCCCAGATCTGTGCCATGCCTGTGCCTTTTGGCTGGTGGAGCCTGAGCATCAACAGGAGCAGACAGGACAGTCCTACACTCTGACCCCACTCCGTAGTCTGGGCTCAGAGGCTGCCTTTCCGGAGGCTCCCTTCCCTGCTCCCGTGGAAGCAGATGGAGAGTGGGAGTGAACAAACAGCTTAGGCAGCCACTGAGCTGGGGGCGGGACGATTGTAGTAATTACAATAATAAAAATAAAATTATCACCAGTTATTGAAGATTTGCCAGGCATGCATTTAACCCTCGCAACAACCTTATTTGTTTGTGGCACTATTGTTCCCATTTTACAGATGCAAACACAAGTCCAGGGAATGTAAGCCCGCAACCCCACGCAGTGCTGCAAGTTGTACAGTCAGAATTCAAACCTATATTGTGCAATTCCTAACTGTGCCTTCATTTCCCATTCTACAAAAACTTAACACCTTTGACCCTAGATTGATTTTTGGTGATTGTGGTAAATTGGCAGAAGGTTTAATACAATCTTATTTTTGGTTGGGAGTGCTTATAATTAAAATATGCTGTAGTCAATGGATAAGGAGTTCTTTTAAGCTAAGAACCTGTGAATCTATGTAGCATCAAGAGAAAAATTCAGCGAGCTTTTCTTGATATGAATATTTTATTGAGCAAGGAACAAACCATTTGTGGGCAGGGAGACTTCAAACTTGAAACTGGTGTGAAGTTCAGAAGCATAGCATTACAGGATGGCTTATAAAGTGAAAATGAGGAAATTGTTTAACCTTTATAATGATTGGTCATTACAGTGGGATTTCCAGATGGCAGGGGATTGGTTAAAAGTAATGATCTTACATCA
The DNA here is from genome assembly GCF_030020395.1 of Manis pentadactyla. Lineage (NCBI taxonomy): Eukaryota > Metazoa > Chordata > Mammalia > Pholidota > Manidae > Manis > Manis pentadactyla. The sequence goes on from NC_080032.1 coordinate 70,835,904, forward strand.
TTTTAGGAGAATGGTTTAACTTTTGATTATGATTATCAGAGGCATGTACATGAAATAACCTAAGTTAAATTTCACTTGTATTCATGAAATAAGCTAGACTACTTTGCTATTTTGCTTAACTGGTTTCCTCTGCTCAGGATTTTCAAGTCTGGTCTCCATTTAATTTTATTTTAACAGAGGGTAGGTTCAGGTAAAAAGATTGGGGAATCATGTTTGTAGATGTCACATGTATCTTTTAAGATTTAAATGAGAGAAACAAGACAACATGTACACACGTAATCTCTGTACCTGAATAGCTGATTTGGCTTCCTGTGATGTTTGCTTTGGCAGCCTGGGAGCCAGACGGCCTTGAGAATGGAAGACTCAAATCTGAGAAGGGAAGAGTGCAGGAGAAGCACTAGTGGTTATGTGGTTTGGAGACAGGACCCCTGTGTCCAGGGCTGTTCTCAGGCTCTCAGTGGTGCGGTGTGGGTGGTGCTTACCCCATCAGTTCCCTGGGCACTTGTGTCCCCAGGCAGCTTTCTCACAGGAAAATCCCTTATGTTTACAACAAAGCCTCTTCAGCGTCAGTGGGAAGCATCAGGGCTGGAAGGGCTGTAAACTCACGGGCATGGAATAGCTTGATTGAAACCCTTACTTACTGCACATGGAAGGGTCTGAAAGCCAATACTGAATACTGGACTCCCAGCATACTTCCAGCCTCCATGCCAAAGACACTCCCCCTAACTGAGATATTTGCTGGGAATGCCTGACCCGCTCATTTCTACACCATTACCTTTAATGTGGCTAAGACATATTAGGTGCTGATATGTGTTGTTAGAATGGATTAATAAATGGGTAAGTCATTCTCTGAGCAAGAAGATAGAGATCAAGTTGTGGGGAAACATTTCATACCATATTTAATAATATGATTCATTCAGTATCTGTGGAGTTCCATTTTAAACAGACCCGTGTAAAGCATTGTAAGAGATATAAAAATAGAACTTAGGGCTACTTTCCCTAAAGAATAGAAACTATAGTTATGAAGGCAAATGATAACTGAATATTTTTCCCTTGACCTGAATTCTTTTCCCTTAATCTCATGTCTAGATTCCTCCCATCCTCTAAGACCCTTTCAGAGGAGGCCTCCTCCAGGAAGATTCTCCCTCCTCTGCATTCCCAGAGTGTATTATAATTGTTTCTGTATATGCACGATCTACTACATTCTGCAGAATATCATTGCCACCTGAATCATTGCTGTATTTTCTTCTCCTGGAGCCTAGGGTAAACCTAGAATATAACAGACTCGTGATGGTTTTTAAATTAATTATTGAACCAATGAAAACCCACTAACAAGACAAATTTTGAAGATGACATAGGACAATGGGGAAAGGGGAAGAGAGAGGAAGGGAATCCAGAATGCAGAATGGACTCTCCCTACCATGGAAAAAGAGTCATGAAGTGTATCTAAGGCAGTGTTTGGGGAGCTCACCAAGAGGATGTGACCCCTGGTTGACCTGGGAGCTAAACCTTGGCAACTGGAGGCTCCTAGACCCCTCTTCTATCCTTGGAATGTGCATTCCGCTTACTCTCCCTGCTCCCAGAAGCTGCCCTTAGGACATAGTCTCGAGCCACCCAAGACAAACCTCAAATGAAAGTTCCCTTGCTTATTAAACCTGCCAGCTACCCATCTGGAATGGCCTGCCTGTCCTCAGTCTCCCCCTAACCTCTGTGGATGGGGGCCAGTTTCAGATTACACCTGAGATCTCCAGAGGTGGTGACCCAACAGGTGGGGATGAGTCCGAGAGCTCAGTGATGACTAGAGCCTTGTGCTTGGGCCATGCTGGCTCATAAAAGTCTGTGATGCCATTGAGAATGAGAACATTAAAGTCAAATTTATTTTCAACATGGATTTTGGGGTATAAGGAATGCAGTGCAGACTGGAGTAGAGAAGAAAAATTTCCTTCAGGTGAGCCAGGAAGGTGCCAGAGAATCAGAATGGGAAGGGAGGCTAACAGAGCAGTGATTTGACCAGTGGAAGGGATAATTCCATGGGTAAAGCTATTGAGAAGTGAAGACGCTAGTGTCTTAGTGGTTGGGAATTCAGTCATCATGGGAAAGGTTAGTTAGTCCATTGGGCCTGTAAGATCCAGGGGAATAGGAGAAACTGAGAAATAAGTGGGAGGGTTTAACCTAGATTGAGAGACTAATTATATTTAATTCCGAGCAATAAGACCCAAGATAAAGTTAACAGGTAGATTTGGGCTCTAAAGGGCTTAAGAAATTTCTGGCCAAGGTGTCACTGAAAGGTCCCTCTTTGAAACCTTTCAGTGACTTTCTATACATAAAAAATTTTTAAAAGAGCAATTTCAAATTCAAAGCCATGTTCAAACATAAGATAAGCATCTCTATGTAGCATAAATAAAACAAATATGAAATGTAAAGTAGACTGAATCTGGGAGCCTGTGAGGCTCTGGGTCCAAAACCAGGACAAGGCAGCCAGGGGTTTCATTTTTTGCCAAGTAACATGGGAGAAGAGATAATAAACTCTCAAAATAAGACTGTAAACCAAAAGCCCCAAAACATGAAGGAAAGATAATGCTAAAAAAAAAAAAAAGAAAACAAAATCAACAATCAGGAGACAAATTAATGCTAATGTACAGGAAATAGTAAAGCAATCTGAAACAGGCTGTAAGGCATGTGTGCTCAGAATCTTCACAGAGACAAAGGAAGGAAGATTACCCCCACTAAGAACAATAAATCATGACCGACTCAAGTAAGAAATAAAACAAGAAGAGAAGTTTATAAAAATGAAGCGACTGGAAATCCTGGATGTGAAAAATGATCTTGAAATGGAAAAATCTTAACACAGAAGATAAATTCCACACTGAACCCAAAGGGACAATTACTGAACTGGAAGACAGTAGTGGGGAAGCCACCTAGGATAAAGCGGATAAAACTATAAAAAGGCAGTTAAGAGATGTGGATAATAGCACATGTAATATGTATATTCTAGAAGATGAAATAACTGAGAACCAGTATTTAAAGAGATAACAGTGAACATTTTCCAGAATTGATGCAAGACCTGAATCCTTAGTCTGAAAGTACACAGAAGGACTAAAAATAAATCCTCATCTAGACACACTGTGGTGAGATTGAAGAATAAAAAGTATAAAGCAATTTTTTTTTAGATCTACAGGAGAGGAAAAAACCCAAATTACTTTAGGAAGAAGGAATTCCCTCGTACCATCAGGAAGCCTCTCATTAAGAACAATAGGAAGGTCAGTGAAGTAATATCTTCAAAATATTGAAGGAAAATGAGGGGTCAGATGCATTAAAAATAATTTAGGTTAAAAAATTTAATATAAAGGCAAAATAATGGTTAACTGAGTTTGTGCTACATGTCCCCCCACTGCCCTTTCCCCTGAGCCTTGTCAGTAGAACTTGTACCATAGGCGTACCTCAGCTAGAACTAGCTTCTGTACTTAGCTTGTCAGTAGCGCTCAATTGGGAGAAATTTTGCCTCTCAAGGGACTTTTGGCAATCTCTGGAGACATTTTTGATTGTTACGGCTTAAAGATGCTCCTTACATCTATTGGGTAGAGGCCAGGGATACTGCTCAACATCCTGCAGATATATAGGATGCACTGCCACAAGAGAGAATTATCTCACCCAAAATGTGAATAGTGCCACTGTTGAGAAGCCCTGAGCTAGAAGTGAACAAGAAACAACATAAGCCCCCAAACTAGTAAAATATATTGATTAATTAACTGTGCATTATTAAAAAGCATTAGCAATACAAATGGTACATATAAAAACAATAGAAAAGCATAAAAATGTGGAACTACATTCTAGCAATAAGGGTGGTTTATGCATGGTGAAGAGGAGGGTAGAAAGGATAATTTTAGACTTTATTTAAGATGTACAGTTAAGTATGTTTTGTTAAAAATTGGGGAACAACAATAAAAATAATAGAAAAGTAATTTATAGGTTCCAAACTAGCAAACGAGGAAAAGTAGGACAATGGATGACTTCATTACTTTAACAAGAGATAGGAAAAGAAAGATAATAAAAGCAAAAAGTGTGGAAAACAAAAGACACAAAGTAAGATAGAAATAAAATCAAATATGTAAGATGCAAAAATGACAAGGATAGATCTCACCTTTCATAGATAAAAATTTATTGATATTTTAGATATCAAAAAATATAGGTATCAGAAACACAATGTTGGGTAGAAAAAACAAGTAGTATGATGTATATATAGGCTGATGGTACCATTTGTGCAAAGATTATATTTTAAAATGTTATTTATGGATAAATGCATGCACAGTAAATAATTAAAAACATGAAAGGAAAAGATACACATGACCTTCAGGATAGTGGAGACAGAGGAATGAAACTGGAAGAAGAGAATATAGGAAAATGCCCTTTCTGAAATATTTTATTTCAAAAACAGTAAAAATTGGAAGCAAATACAGAGAAAACAATAACATTTGGGTAGTGGGTACACAAGTGTTCATTATAGTAGCCTTCAAGATTTTCTGAAAACTTAAAAAATATATTTTTATTATAGTATTATTGATATACAATCTTATGAAGGTTTCATATGAACAATATTGTGGTTTCAACATTTACCTATATTATCAATACCCCCACCCCACCCCATTGCAGTCACTGTCCATCAGCGTAGTAAGATGCTGTAGAGTCATTACTTGTCATCCCTGCACTGTACTGCCTTCCCTGTGACCTACCTGTATTGTGAGTGCTAATTATAATGCTCCTTAATTTCTTTCTACCCCTCTCACCTCCCCACACTCAGGTTGCTTCCATATCTTGGCTATTGTAAATAGTGCTGTGATAAACATAGGGGTGCATATGTCTTTTTGAATCAGGGACATTGTTTTCTTCAGCTAAATGCCTAGGATTGGAATTACTGGGTCAAATAGTATTTCTATTTTTAGTTTTTTGAGGAACCTCCATATTGCTTTCCACAATGGTTCAACTAATTTGCATTCCCACCAGCAGTCCTCTTTCTTTGTGTCCTGGCCAGCATTTATTGTTTCTTGTCTTTTGGTTAGCCATTCCCAACTGGTGTGATGTGATATGTCATTGTGGCTTTAATTTACTTTTCCCTGATGATCAGCAATGTAGAGCATCTTTTCATGTACCTGTTGGCCACCTGAATTTCTTCTTTGGAGAATGCCTGTTCAGATCCTCTGCCCATTTTTTAATCAGGTTATTATGTTGTGGTACATACCCTCTATACCCATTTTGTTGAGAGTTTTTATCATGAATGAATGTTGAATTTTGTCAAATGCTTTTTCAGCATCTATTGAGATGATAATGTGATTTTTGTCCTTTTTGTTGATGTGGTACATGATGTTGATTGATTTTCAAATACTGTACCATCCTTGCATCCCTGGAATAAATTCCACTTGATCATGATGGATGATCTTTTTGATGTATTTTTGAACTCAGTTTGCTAATATTTTGTTGAGGAGTTTTGCATCAATATTCATCAGGGATAATGGTCTATAATTTTCTTATTTTGTGGTGTCTTTGTCTGGTTTTGGTATCAGAGTGATGCTGGCCTCATAGAATGAGTTTGAAAGTATTCCCTCCCCTTCTACTTTTTGGAATACTTTATGGAGGATGAGTATTAGCTCTTCTTTAAATGTTTGATAAAATTCAGCCATGAAGCCATCTGGACCAGGGGTTTTGTTCTTAGGTCATTTTTTGATTACCAGTTTGATTTCATTGCTGATAACTGATCTGTCCAGATTTTCTGTTTCTTCCTGGGTCAGTCTTAGTAGGTTGTGTTTTTCTAGAAAGTTGTCCATTTCTTCTAGGTTGTCCAATTTTTTGGCATATAATTTTTCATAGTATTCTCTAATAATTCTTTGTATTTCCATGGTGTCCATTGTGATTTTTTCTTTTTCATTTCTGATTCTGTTTATGTGTGTACACTCTCTATTTTTCTTGATAAGTCTGGATAGGGTTTATCTATTTTGTTTATTTCCTCAAAGAACCAGTGCCTGGTTTCATTCATTCTTTCTATTATTTTATTATTCTCAATTTTATTTATTTCTGCTCTGATCTTTATTATGTCTCTCCTTCTACTTACTTTGGGCCTCATTTGTTCTTCTTTTTCTAGTTTCATTAATTTGAGTTTACACTGTTCATTTGGGATTGTTCTTTTTTCTTGAGGTAAGCCTGCTTGCTATATACTTTCCTCTTAGAACTGCTTTTACTGCGTCCCACAGGTTTTGGGCTGTTGAGTTGTTGCTTTCATTTGTCTTCATATATTGCTTGATCTCTGTTTTTATTTTGTCATTGATCCATTGATTATTTAGGAGTATGTTGTTAAGCCTCCATGTATTTGTGGGCTTTTTTGTTTTCTTTGCATAATTTATTTCTTATTTCATACCTTTGTAGTCTCAGAAGCTTGATGGTACAATTTCAATCTTTTGAATTTATTGAGGTTCTTTTTATGGCCTAGAATGTGATCTATTCTGGAAAACGTTCCCTGTACTCTTGAGAAGAATATGTATCCTGCTGATTTTGGATGGAGTGTTCTGTAGATGTCTGTTAGGTCCATCTGTTCTAATGTGTTGTTCAGTGCTTCTGCCTCCTTATTTTCTGTCTGGTTGATCCATCCTTTGGAGTGAGTGGTGTGTTGAAGTCCCTAAAATAAATGTTTTACATTCTATTTCCCCCTTTAATTCTGTTAGTATCTGTTTCACATATTTAAGTGCTCCTATATCAGGTACATAGATATTTATAATGGTTATATCCGCTTGTTGGACTGACCTCTTTATCATTATGTAATTTCCTTCTTTGTCTTTTGTTATTTTCTTTGTTTTGAAATCTATTTTGTCTGATACAAGCACTACTATTCCTGCCTTTTCTCCCTATTATTTGCATGAAGTATCTTTTTCCATCCCTTCACTTTTAGTCTGTGTATGTCTTTGGGCTAGAAATGAGTCTCTTGTAGGCTGCTTATAGATGAGTCTTGTTTTTTTTATCCATTTTGCAACTCTTTGTCTTTTGATTGGTGCATTCAGTCCATTTACATTTAGGGTGATTATTGATAGATATGTACTTATTGTCATTGTAGGCTTTAGATTTGTGATTACCAAAGGTTCAAGGATAGCTTCCTTACTATCTAATAGTCTATCTTTTAAAAAAATTTTTGGTATCATTAATATACAATCACAAGAGCAACATTGTGGTTACTAGATTCCCCCCATTATCAAGTCCCCACCACATACCCTGTTATAGTCACTGTCCATCAGGATAGTAAGATGCTATAGAGTCATTACTTGTCTTCTCTGTGCTATACTGCCTTCCCCATGCTCCCTGTCCCTATGTTATGTGTGCTAATCATAATCCCCCTTCTCCCTCCCTTCCTGCCCACCCTCTCCAGTCCCTTTCCCTTTGGTAACCATTAGTCAGTCCATTCTTGGGATCTGTGAGTCTGATGCTGTTTCGTTCCTTCAGTTTTTGCTTTGTTCTTATGCTCCACAGAGGAGTGAAATCATTTGATACTTTTCTTTCTCCACCTGGCTTATTTCACTGAGCATAATACCCTCTAGCTCCATCCATGTTGTTGCAAATGGTAGGATCTGTTTTCTTTTTATGGCTGAATTGTATTCCGTTGTGTATATGTACCACGTCTTCTTTATCCATTCATCTACTGATGGACACTTAGGTTGCTTCCATTTCTTGGCTATTGGAAATAGTGCTGTGATAAGCATAGGGGTACATATGTCTTTTTGAAACTTGGCTCCTGCATTCTTAATGGTAAATTAAGGTAAATTCCTAGGAGTGGAATTCCTGGGTCAAATGGTATTTCTATTTTTGTTTTTTTCAGGAACCTCCATATAGCCTTCCACAATGGTTGAACTAGTTTACATTCCCACCACCAGTGTAGGAGGGTTCCCCTTTCTCTGCATCCTTGCCAGCATTTGTTGTTCCTAGTCTTTCTATGTTGACCATCCTAAATGGTGTGAAGTGATATCTCATTGTGGTTTAATTTACATTTCCCAGATAATTAGTGATGTGGAGCATCTTTTCATGTGCCTGTTGGCCACCTGAATTTCTTCTTTGGAGAAGTGTCTGTTCAGATCCTCTGCCCATTTTTTAATAGGGTTATTTGCTTTTTGGGTGTTGAAGCATGTGAGTTCTTTATATATTTTGGATATTAACCTCTTCTAGCAGTCTATCTTAAACCACTTATTACTCTATTTCAAATACAATGTAAAGGTTCTTTTTTTCCCTTCTTTTCTTCTTCTTCTTCTACTGTTTATATATTAAGTGTCATATTCTGTACTCTGTGTATTCCTTGACTAACTTTGTGAGTAGTTGATTTAATTTTGTATTTTCTTAGTTATTAATTGGTCTACTTTCTTTCCTGTGGGTTTATTTTCTCTGATGACAGCTATTTAGCCCTAGGAGCACTTCCATCTAGAGCAGTATCTTTAAAATATCTTGAAAAAATGGTTTGGTGGTAGTGAATTCCCTCAACTTCTGCTTAGCTAAAAATTGTTTAATCCCTGTTTCAAATTTAAATGATTATCTTGCCAGGTAGAGTATTCGTGGCTGGAGGCCCTTCTGTTTCATTGTGTTAAATATATCATGCCACTTCATTCTGGCCTGTAAAGTTTCTTCTGAGAAGTCTGATGATAGCTTGATGGGGTTTCCTTTATAAGTGGTCCTTTTTCTCTCTCTGGCTGCTTTCAGTACTCTTTTCTTGTCCTTGATCTTTGCCATTTTAATTATTATATGTCTTGGTGTTATCTTCCTAGGGTTCCTTGTGTTTGGGTGATCTCTGTACTTCTGTGATCTGAGTGACTATTTCCTTCCCCAGATTGGGGAAATTTTCTGCAATTATTTCCTCAAAGAGACTTTGTATCCCTTTGTCTCTCTGTTCTTCTTCTGGCACCCCTATAATGCAAATATTGTTCTGTTTGGGTTGGTTGCACAGCTCTTATTATTCTTTCATTCCTAGAGATTCTTATTCTCTCTGTGCCTAAGCTTTGTTTTCCTATTCTTTCAATTCTATTTCATTTACTATCTCCTTTACCTCATTTAATCTATTTAAAATCCCTCCATTGTGTGTATCATTTCAGATACTGTATTTTTCAAAATTTTTCTATCTCTTTGTTGAAGTCCTCCCTGAGATCTTGAATATTTTTCTGTAAATCCATTAGCATGTCTATGACTTTTATTTTGACATCTTTATTGAGAAGATTGGTGATTTCAGTTTCACTAAGCCCTCTTAACGGCATTTTTTCTTGAATTTTTGTCTGGACCAAATTCCTCTGTCTCTGCCTTTTTGTGTGTGTGTGTGTGTTTCTTATTGGATAATAGATTTGTATAGGAGGTGTCCTCTAGTGCCCATAAACTCAATTTCCTGTGCAGGAGCCCCAACTGTTGGCATGCAGTGGGTGTCTGCCTTGTTTGTGTTCTGCTTCAGCCTGCTGCAATGGGGGGTGGGTGCAGGCTGGTGGGACCAGTGCCTGCTGGGAGGAAAGAGCTCTCAGGGCTGGACTGCACATGAAGTTCCCTAGCTGGCCCAAAATAGGCTGAACAGGCTAGGGTTTCTCCCTCTGCCTACCTGGGAGTGAAGTTTGATTTCACTGCCAGCTGGCAGGCTGTGCACCACTGCAGGGCATCTCTAGGCTGTGTTGCCAGTGAGGGGAATGGAGCATCTGAGTCTCCTGAGGGCTTCCAACCTGTTGGGCTGAGGGCAGGTTGTGGAGGTATTGTCCACATGACCTTTATCCTAAACAGAGAGTACTGTGCACTCCTTGCCCCTCTGGCACCCCTCTCGTTGCTGGGAAGTCTTTCAAACTGCCTTCCCTGCTTTCTTTCTGAGGGGGGCTGTAAGAGCATGCCTGTTCTGCACAGGCATCTGGTAGCTCAGATTCCCTGAGTATTCTGCCCATATCTATTGTCCAGCCCCACTAATCACCAGGGCATCCTGCAGTATGAGCTTGTGCTCCCAGTGCAGATTTCCATGGCCAGGTGTTCAGGGTCCTTGTCTTCTACTCCCTCCCTGCTCCATTCCTCTTCCTCCCACCTGTGGGCTGGGGTGGGAGGAGGGCTTGGGTGCTGCCAGATCATGGCTTTGTCACTTTACTCTTTTCTGTAGGGTCTTCTCTTCTTCCCCAGATGTAGGTGGTCAGTTCTGCAGTCTTCAGGCTGATTTCAGGCCTAGTTGTATTTACTGTATCTTCATGTTCTATGTGACTTTGAGAGGAGATTTTTGCCTTGCTTTCCTACGCTGCTGTCTTTTATTCCTAGAAACTATTTAAAATATTTTTTAAAGTAATTATAAATGGATTGAAAATGGAATAAATCTGTCCCAAGAAAAGATGCACAAAGACAGCATGCTGATAGAGTTTTAGAAGTAAGTCTGCATTTTTAGGGATGATGTTTTCTTCCAAATCTGGTTTATTACTTGTTAAAAATATCTAGGTAGTAATTGTTTTAGGCTGTTGCTTTTAATTGTATATTTATTCTCTTTCTATCAGATAGTCATATAACAAATAATTTAGTAATTCCTATAAAATAAACCAACCAAAAAGTAGATAAATACATATATTCATAAATAGATAAATAAAATATTTCAAAGTTTTCTCAGAGGAGAAGGCAGTGCCTACAGGACGAAAGAAGGAAATCATAGATGTGACCTGTGTAATGGAGAGGTCTGCTCCTGTCCCAGCGCTGCCATGTGTTGCTGCAGGCAAGTCGTTTAATCACTAGGAGATCAGATTCCTTGTAATAAATAAAAGAGGTTAATAATACTTGTCTGATATGGTTGAAATGATAAGGGGAAAGTACTATACACATTTTAATAGGCCAAGTGAGATATCTGAAATAGAAAAGAGATGAGCTGAGCTGGTTATGGAAATTTAGGTAGGGGAAATGGGAATAGAATGTGCAAGTCCCACGTGGTGAGGTATGAAGAGGAAAGGTGCTTGTAAAGTAGAGGAATGTTTCCACTCCCTATTCAACATGTACCTTAGGCAAAAGTGGACTAAAACGAATTGCCAGCACTTTACCTCAGAGGGCATCACCTTACCTACTGCTAGATTTGGGTAAAAGGCAATGATGCAGGATAGGTCAGTAGGAAATTGGCACTAACAGGAGTAGTTATCTGATGAATACAAACAGGCTATGCACTTTACATATATAGATATAAAATAAAACTGACAAATGCATCAGTAGAAAGTATGCTGAGAAGGGTAATTGCTTAAGAGACCATATCTCCACATATTGACCCATCCTGGGAGTGTTACCATAACTCTTGTTTCCTGATACCTGGGGAGGTGGTAGGCATACTCACCATAGGCTAAATGAGTTCCCGCAAATTCTCTGTTCCCATCAATCTAGCAGTTACTGCCATCTGGTCCCCGTGGCAGTTGGGCAGCAAGTTATATTGGTTTAATATAGTTTGAAAATCCATAACACTTTTCATTTCCTATGTATCCCAAAGCATTTAATGTTTAAAGAAATGAAGTCAGAATTTTCTCAGGACTATAATTGGAGCAGCAGCAAAGAAAAAGAACTCCAATAGCTGCAATGGATATCAAAAAAGGCCTCATAGCAGTCCCCAGTGGTTCATGAAAAAGATGCCAAATAAAAGCTGCTCACAGTCCCCAAAACAATAGCAGAAATAAGAGCAACAAAGAGCCTTTATTGAGTGATCACTGTGTGCCAAGCACTTTGCTGACTGCTTCTCATCCTCATGTACACTTGCAACAACCCTGCTAAGGAGATATTATTATACTGATTCTATAGATGAGGACACTGAAGCTTGAAGATCATAGCCAATAATTAGCAGAATGGGAATTTCAACCCCAACTTGTGACTTTCCAGAGCCAGAGCTCTTAAATACAATTTCAGTGTTTTTTGATCCCCAGTCAGCTAAACACCTTCATGACTCACCAAGTCCACCTACCACCTGAATAAACCTATTAAATACTTAACTCAGCTTCCCCTCCCTACCTTTTAAAAAAATATTTTATAGAAAGAGAAACATATATGGGTATAGAATATCTGGAAAAGATTAAGAAAGCTACACAAACGAATACATGGGTCAATGAAGGAAAACACCTTTGTAATCCCTACCCAGGTCAAGAAGTACAACTTTGCTGACCACCTCAGAACCTGCTTCATGTGCTCTGACTCAATCAAAACCTCCTCCCTTCTCCCACCAATAACCACTATCTTGACTTTTGGGGTGTTTTGTTATAATTTTATCACCCCAGTGTGCATCTCTGGGATTAGTAGTTTAGTCTTGCTCTTTTTGGAAACATGATATTGTTTTAAGTACTAAGAAAAAATCCAGTTTCTCCCTCTATCCTTTTATTTTACTTACAATTTATTTGTCATTGATCTGAGCTTTTTGCCTTGTGGAGTTTTACTCAGTCTGGGTTTTGCTGATTGCATACTCATTGTGCAGTTCAACATGTTCCTCTGTCCTCTATATTTTTCTGTAAATTTTTAGCTGGATCCAGAGGTTGATTAGACTCAGGCTCAATCAAACTGGCAAAACTATAGGTGGTGGTGTGCTCTTTCACTGGAAGGCATGTAGTATCTGTTGATTTCAAAGCCTAGATCCATTAATTCATTAGGTAATAAAAGTGATGGTATTCTATTTCTTTTATTCCATTCTTCAAAAGTTACCAATCAGTTAAACTCATAGCTTTAAACATATTTGAAGGGTTTAAGTCTATTGCAATTATTATACTTAATGAAGCTTAAAATATCCTATCTTTGGGGGCCAGATCTGCTCCAACACTGGGGCTGTGACACTGACTGGGCTGTAGGGACAAGAGCGAGGAAGGAAAGGCCACGGTCCCCTCTGAGCATCCTATGGGATGAAAAAAGATGGCGGCATGAGAGGAGAGACAGAGGCTTCCTCCTAAAACTGGATACAATTAGAAAATTTAATTGGCGCAACTAATCCTGAGAGAGCAACAGGAAAGAGGATGGCGTCAAACTGCACACACCTGGAGAAATGAGCAGACCTCAGCGAACGGGGTAATGTACCAGAGCTGTGACTCCGCGGGACCCGAGCCTCTCCCCAACCCCAGCTCACCGGTGGGAGGAAGAGAAACGGAGCAGGGAGGGAGTGGAAGGCTTGGGACTGCTGAATACCCAGCTCCGGAGATCTGCTCTGGGAGCACAAACCTACATTTCAAGGTGCTTTCATGAGACTCGCATGACTACCGGGTTGGAGTGTTAATACAGGCAGAGTTCCTGGGGAGACTGGGATTCCGGCTGCTTGTGGAAAGAAGGCATCCATATCCGGCTGCTCTGGGACAAAAACATATCTGTGTGACCGGCCCACTGGCTCAGGCAGTGGAGACAGGCACAGCAGCCAGGAGGCAGGGAACAGCTCTTCCCTCCCCCCAGGTACCAGTACCGCTCCCCTGCGACCCTTGACATTGCTTCAGGCACTGAGCAGCTCCAGAATAGAGTTTCTGGACACTAGAGGGCCACATATACAAACATGAAACACCAAAGGAACCTTGTCTAGAGTAAAATTATTAATACAGCTCCTGAGAAATATTTAAATGATATGGACCTCGTGACTCTTCCTGAAAGGGAGTTCGAAATAAAAATCATCAACATTGTAATGGAGGTACGGAAAGATATCCAAGAACTCAGGAATGAATTCAGGTCAGAGATCCAATCATTGAAGAGCACGATGGAGGGTATTAAAAGCAGGTTGGATACGGTGGAGGAGACAATAAATGAAATAGAAACTAGAGAAGAGGAATACAAAGAAGCTGAGGCACAGAGAGAAAAAAGGATCTCTAAAAATGAAAGAATATTGAGAGAACTGTGTGACCAATCCAAGTGAAACAATATTCGCATTATAGGGATACCAGAAGAAGAAGAGAGAGAGAAAGGGATAGAAAGTGTCTTTGAGGAGGTAGTTGCTGAAAACTTCCCCAATCTGGGGAAGGACATAGTCTCTCAGGCCATGGACATCCACAGATCTCCCAACACAAGGGAGCCAAGGAAGACAACACCAAGACACATAGTAATTAAAATGGGAAAGATCAAGGATAAGGACAGACTTTTAAAAGCAGCCAGAGGCAGAAATAAGATCACATACAAAGGAAAGCCCATCAGGCTAACATCAGGCTTCTCAGCAGAAACCTTACAGGCCAGAAGGGAGTGGCATGATGTATTTAATGCCATGAAGCAGAAGGACCTGGAACCAAGATTACTTTATCTGGCAAGACTGTCATTTAAATTTGAAGGAGGGATTAAACAATTTCCAGGTAAACAAAGACAGATTTGATGCAATCCCTATCAAATTACCAACAACATTCTTCAATGAACTGGAACAAATACTTCAAAAATTCATATGAAACCACCAAAGACCCCGAATAGCCAAAGCAATCCTGAGAAGGAAGAATAAAGTGGGGGGGGAGGATCTCACTCCCCAACTTCAAGCTCTACTACAAAGCCATAGTAATCAAGACAATTTGGTATTGGCACAAGAACAGAGCCACAGACCAGTGGAACAGATTAGAGACTCCAGACATTAACCCAAACATATATGGTCAATTAATATTTGATAAAGGAGCCATGGACATACAATGGCGAAATGACAGTCTCTTCAACAGATGGTGCTGGCAAAACTGGACAGCTACATGTAAGAGAATGAAACTGGATCACTGTCTAACCCCATACACAAAAGTAAACTCAAAATGGATCAAATACCTGAATGTAAGTCATGAAACCATAAAACTCTTAGAAAAAAACAAAGGCAAAAATCTCTTGGACATAAACATTAGTGATTTCTTCATGAACATGTCTCCCCGGGCAAGTAAAACAAAAGCAAAAATGAACAAGTGGGACTATATCAAGCTGAAAAGCTTCTGTACAGCAAAGGACACCATGAATAGAACAAAAAGGTACCCTACAGTATGGGAGAATACATTTGTAAATGACAGATCTGATAAAGGCCTGACATCCAAAATTTATAAGGAGCTCACGCATCTCAACAAACAAAAAGCAAACAATCCAATTAAAAAATGGGCAGAGTTGCTGAACAGACAGTTCTCCAAAGAAGAAATTCAGATGGCTAACAGACACATGAAAAGATACTCCACAACACTAGTTATCAGAGAAATGCAAATTAAAACCACAATGAGATATCACATCACACCAGTAAGGATGGCTGCCATCCAAAAGACAAACAACAACAAGTGTTGACGAGGTTGTGGAGAAAGGGGAACCCTCCTATACTGCTGGCAGGAATGTAAATTAGTTCAACCATTGTGGAAAGCAGTATGGAGGTTCCTCAAAATGCTCAAAATAGACTTACCATTTGACCCAGGAATCCCACTTCTAGGAATTTACCCTAAGAATGCAGCACTCCAGTTTGAAAAAGACAGATGCACCCCTATGTTTATCACAGTACTATTTACAATAGCCAAGAAATGGAAGCAACCTAAGTGTCCATCAGTAGATGAATGGATAAAGAAGATGTGGTACATATATACAATGGAATATTATTCAGCCATAAGAAGAAAACAAATCCTACAATTTGCAACAACATGGATGGAGCTAGAGGGTATTATGCTCAGTGAAATAAGCCAAGTGGAGAAAGACAAATACCAAATGATTTCACTCATCTGTGGAGTATAAGAACAAAGGAAAAACTGAAGGAACAAAACAGCATCAGAATCACAGAACCCAAGAATGGACTAACAGTTACCAAAGGGAAAGGGACTGGGGTGAATGGGAGGGTAGGTAGGGATAAGGGTAGGGAAGAGAAAGGGGGTATTATGATTAGCATGTATAATGTGGGGGGTGGGGGAAAGGGGAGCGCTGTGCAACACAGAGAAGACAAGTAGTGATTCTACAACATCTTACTATGCTGATGGACAGTGACTGTAATGGGGTTTGTCGGGTGGACTTGGGGTAGGGGAGAGCCTAGTAAACATAATGTTCTTCATGTAATTATAGATTAATGATAACAAAATAAAAAATATATATATCCTATCTTTGACTAATGGGAGCCTCTTCATTTTAGCTCTTGGCTTTCTTGCTATGGGTATGAGAAATAATCCAAGATTATCATATGTATTTTATACCTTAGATCTGGAATCTACCATTTCTCCAAGAACCTCTGTTTGTCTTTGTAAGAAATCATATCTTAAGGCCATAATCTCAGTTCTTGTTACAGAAGGCTTACTGTTACAGAAGTGGTCATAGTTTCTAGGCATTTTCAGTGAACAGAGCTAGGAAATATATATATACTACATACTGTTATATATTTAAATATATGTAAGTATGAAATATCACATGAATTCCTACTGAGACTTTCAATTAAAATCTGGGAAAATAGAGTTTTTGCTTAACCTTTTCGGTTTTACATTTTAAATCTCATTTCTACATTACATTTTAAAAAATCTTGTTTCTTTCACACTGAGAATTCCAGTTCCAAAGGACACAGGGATATTAAAAATAATACCCCATATTTGCTTTATCTTACATTGCACAAACAACAATCTCAGTATAATAATGAGTCTGATTCTCCTTTTTGTATGATTGTTGATAGCTTTCAGGCTCAACTTTTCTTCTTTTCCCCTTGCCTCACATCTGGGTAAGAAGATAACAAGGTTTATATGTTCTACCTGTTAGCACTGGTGGAAAGTTCATATCATGTAAACCCTAGACTGTGCATGGGAACCCACATCCCAGCCTTACCACCCCTAACAACAACTAAATTCTAAGCCAGTTGCACCCTTACTCTCTCAAGACATTTTTGGGCTTGCTGGAAGCCAGCCCTTCACTCCCCAGAAAGCTTCATTGTGTTAGTAAAAACTCTTTCATACCCTTTTGGTGCATTTGTGGCATCATCAGTCTTGACATCTGATGTATTAATTGACAGTTCTCCCTTAATTAATTAAAGGAGTTAATGAATTAAACTCCCTTAACAATAATAATAAATATTTATTTATTATTTATTATATTTATTAATTATATATTTATTAATTATTCAATATTTATTTTTATTTAATATTTATTTATTATATATAATATATATTAATATAATAATATTAATTCAATTAATTAATAAATATTTAATATTAATTATTTATTAATTATATAATATTTATTAATAAAATATATGAATATTTATTGATATATATTATAATATATTATTATTATTATTTAATATATATTAAAATATAATAACAAAAATAATTAATTAAGGGAGTTAATTAAACTCCCTTAACAATAATAATAATTATAATAATACTATAATAAAGGTAATTACTAAGAGGTTAAAATTGTTATGTATATTAGCTCCCCCTTATCCATGGGGGATATGTTCCAAGACCCTCAGTGATGTCTGAAACCACAGATTATACCAAACCCTATATATACCTTGTTTTTTCCTATACATAAATACCTATGAAAAAGTTTGATTTATAAATTAAGTACAGTTAGAGATTAACAATTAACTGTAAATAGAACAATTATACAACATACTATAATAAAATTTATTTGAATGTGGTCTTTCTCTTTGAAAATATCTTCTTGTACCATACTCACCTTCTTCTTGTGATGATCTGAGATGATAAAATGCCTACCTGATGAGATGAAATGAGGTGAATGATGTAGGCATTTTGATGAATATTAGGCTACTACTGACCTTCTGAGGCTATGTCAGGATCTGCTTTTGGACCACTGTTGATAATGGCTAACTTAAACCACAGAAAATAAAACTGAATAAGGGGAGACTACTGTAAGTGTGCTATCAATTTCCTTCCTCCACTTTTTGTAATTATACAGTATCTACATTGTCAGAGTCACAGCCATTCCATTCTATACTCTTTCTTTCTCAGCTATAATCACAGTTATTCTGGTGATTATATATTTTAAGATCTGGTCCTTATATATAAGTTGCTTCAGTCGTTTTGGTTTTTTGAAACTTGTTCTCTACAAGATTTCTCAGGCAGTGCTCATAAGGACAATATTCCCTAGGTTTGTGTATGCTGTTAGCAGTTAGTGCTCTTTGTCACTGAAAGTTAGTTTTGCGTGATATAAAATTCTTGGGTCATGTTTTCTTTCCTTGGTTATATTGCTAATGTTCATCCATTGTGTTTTACTAACTTTTGAGTTCAGCCTTTTTCTTAAATTAGGTTTATGGAAGTGTAATTTACATGTAATAAAATTCACCAGTTTTAAGTTTCTTGGATTTATTGGAAAGATTGCATCATTTTTATGTCACCTTGCATATTGTTCTTGAGAAATTGGAGACTAACTTGATATCTGTTCATTGTAAGTGACTTGGTTTTTTGTCTGGCTTTAAGCATTGCTGGTAAAAATCCAATGGTGATCTAATTTTCTTTTATAAGTCACTTGCTCTTTGCATCTAGTTATTGCTCAAATAATTTTTTCTTTTTAAAAATCATGTATTGTACAAATATTTTCTATTCATAATAAATCTGAACTAATATTCCCAAATATTGGGTTGTGCTCTTTTAATATATGGTTAAATTTTTCTTTTTTAATTACAAGAAAGTTTCCTTGGACTATCATTTTCTGAATTTGCTATGTTCCTTTGCTTTGGTTTCCTTCTTTAGGGATTCTTATTATCTGTATCTTTGTTTCTCTTCAATGTTTATTTCTTTATCACAATTTTTTTTTCTCCTTCTTCCATCCAATTTTATTTTAAACACTTTTTTCTCCTATTTCTTTTAAGGATTTATCTGTTGTATTTATTCACCAATATTCAACCGAACAAGAAGTGTTCCTTCTTGTTTAATCCTCATTTAAGAGACGATTTGTTCCTTTATTTATTATTTTCTGAGTTCTGTTACCACATTCTAAGTTTTGTATAGTTCTGATTTATGTTGTTCCTTAACCACCCCCTTTTAAAATTACTTTTTAAGTGTCTTTTAGCTTTGAAATAGAAGGTTACATTTTTTTCTCTTTGTGGGAAGTGCTTTTTCTTTCCTGGAAGGAATATTGTTATGTTTTTAAAAAATGTTTTATTATAAATATGTATTTTTAATTATTACTTTGTGTGGGATTTAACCTCAATATTTTTCTCATGCTCTTATGTATATGAAATTAGTTTCCCTGAAATTTTAGAAAGTGATGTTTCAAGATAGATGTTCTAACTTCACAGAGCTCTCTCTTCTATGGTTTTATATAGCGTTAAAAAAATAATTTACTTTCTGAGATCTCTTGGCTATGTCACACTTCCCCAGTTTCATTTGGATTTTTAAAAATATCTTTATTTTTCCTTTCCTACTTAATTTTAATTCCATTCCAGCAGTTTCTCCTCAGTCAGGTTCTCTTCTTCAAAGGGATCCTTAACTGGTAAGTTTTGAGAGTCTGTAGAAGCTAGACTTCTCCATTCCTTTCAAACTTCACTGCAGTTCACTTTTCCTCACCCACAATTAAGGGCAGTTACCTTCAGGATCTCCAATTTTCTCATGCTCTTATGTATATGAAATTAGTTTCTCTTATGTATATGAAATATGTTGGATCTTTTTTGCTTATCTTCTAAAAAATCACTTTCACCTTAATACTTATTACATAGTTCTTTATTTTCTTTTCCAATTAATACCTGTTAGCTATTTTTGGGTTCTTCTCATGTTGCTCATGAGCTTCTGGTTTGCTGTGTCTAGTTGTATTCTTTGTTCCAGTATGAAGATTCAGGAAGATTCAAAAGCTATGCTGTTGCTCTCTTCTGATTTTCTCAGAATTTTCTACTTTTTTTTTTGAATTGCATTTTTTTGAATTAGGTGTATTGAGGTAAATTTTACATGTAAAAATTTCTGACCAATTTTATGTTTCCTGAGTTACATGAAATATTGCTTCCCTGTTGTGTTGCCTAGTATATTGTTTTTGAGAATTTGGAGGCTCATTTGGTATCCATTAATTGTAAATGACTTAGTCTTTATGAATGGAGTCCCAGAAATATATTTTTCATCTAATTCAGTGCCTGAGTAATTTCAGTAAGCTATATATTAATGTTAACTATTTGGGATCAAGTTTGTTGAGGTATACTATAGGTTCTTCCAATTTTTTTTAACTTTCAGAAGGTTTTCTTACATTGGTGTTTAGAAACTTCTATTTTATTTGCTGTCTTGCTTGTCATCTTTGGGATCTCCAATTATACATATGTCGGATCTTTTTTGCTTATCTTCTAAAAATCACTTTCACCTTAATACTTATTACATAGTTCTTTATTTTCTTTTCATTCTATTATTAATTTTACTTAGTATATTTTCAATCAAATCTATTTTCACCTGAGCACTTTGTAATCTTGTCTTCATTTTTGAGATTTTATTTCTTTCTTCATTTTTTTCTGAGTTCAGTCAACTCTGATTTTGTATCTTTTCTTTTTCAATTTCTGTAATGAATTTTGAATTTATGGTTGAAATATTCTCTGAAAATGCAATTTAGATGACATTTAATTCATGTTGGAGCCCTGTGTTACAGTTTTTCTCTGCTTTGTGGTTGATTGGGGAGGATTTTTTTGTTTGTTTTATCATTTGAGCAGTTTTATTGCACAATTTCCATTTTCTTCTTTCAGCAACTTTGCTTGGTGCTTTCTATTTGTTTAAAAATATTTGGAAATTTCCTAGACCAGCCATAGCAGATATTTATGTGGAGGAGGGAGAGGAGTTGCTTGGCTTGCTAAGTTTCTTTTCTTTTGTACAGTGAAGTACATTTTCTTTAATAAATAGTATCTATTCAGGGAGAGAGAGGCTCTTGGTTTTATGATCGTCTCTTTTATTGTTTCTGTAGAACATGTATTTCAACTGCTTGTTTCTTACTTTCCCTTCACCACCATGCCATCATAAGAGGCATTGTATCAATCAGGGTCCAGTCAGAAGATTTAAAAAAATGCATGAATAATTGG
Source organism: Manis pentadactyla (assembly GCF_030020395.1). Classification (NCBI taxonomy): domain Eukaryota; kingdom Metazoa; phylum Chordata; class Mammalia; order Pholidota; family Manidae; genus Manis; species Manis pentadactyla. The sequence continues at coordinate 70,856,809 of NC_080032.1, forward strand.
AAACTGAAAAATTAATGTTAAGAACTGTTAACTAATAGTAGGTAGTTGAACAATAAAATAGATTAAAAAAAAGACTCCCAAGGGTTCAGGAAATAGCAGGTCAAAGAAATCAACTACTAATTCTAGGCAAGGGAGAATGGCAAGAAAGAAATTGAGGCCTTAGGAGAATACCCTCATGGCCACAAGTGTGAGATTCAGATTTGTTTAAAGAGGGACATACAGCCTAACTGTAATGACAGACTTGTCAGATAACATGGTTAAGTGAGGATACAGTTTCCTGACAGCACACCTGGAGTTGCTGTGCAAGTGGCCCAGTGAAGCCACCCAGCATCAGCTGCTAGGTAGAGAGAGGATGTGTTGAGGATGTATTTGGAGTTGCCAAGGTAGTAGACCACTGGAGTGGGACAGAGTGGCCTGAAGGCATAGCCAGAGTGGGTCCATGAGGGCCACTAGGCTGCAATGCTGAATGAAAACATGGTGGACTAGAATCTAGAAGAGAATTATCTTCATATGGCTGTCACCTTGAAGTCTTACTCAAGCGCCCTCTGTTAATGTAGCTTTGTATTGTGTCAGCTGGCAAAGGAGACAGGTTTACAGGGTCTAGCTGCAGTATAACAAAGGGGGCCAAGGAAGGGTGGATTTGGAAATGGGGTACAGTAAATTGCTAACTGGTACAGACACCTTCTTTTCCAAGTTGCTTCTCTCTCAGAAGCTGTACCTTGCAAATACTGCCACATATGAAACTATACACTTTCAAGCCCTTATTTTCAATTCCCAGTTGCCAGTAGTCTTATCTACTATCTCAGACCTTTTCTCAGTGTTTGTATGTTCAGGATAGGATCCTCTCTTTCTGGAGGTGAGTTTATATGTGTTCTGCCATCTGCAGAATACTGCACTCTCCTTTCCTTCATGTCTCCCACTGAACCTCTTCTTTGGCATGAATTATAGATGTGGCTCTGATAGTCTCAGATGTTAATATTCCCATTTATTTGTAAAATGAAGTTTGTAGCTTTTTTCTAGTTTCAGATCTTTCTTTTCCTACTTATCTGTAAAATGACACTTGTAGCTTTCTTTTTATATCGCAAAGTTATTACCTTGTAAGAAACCACTCAAATGGCATGTAACCACAAGTATTTATTTTTTGCTTATCCATCTTTGGGTCCACTGAGATCCAGGCAGGGATTCTCTGGGCTTAGTTGTAACTTCAGTTTGGGTCCAGGTTACTCCACATGCCTTTCATCTCCTAGAACTAGTAACTATGCAAGGCATGTTATTTTCATGAAAAAAAGACAGGAGTGCAAGAAACTAAGCCCCTCTATGAGAGCACATTCAAATCTCTCCTTGCAATCCAATCCCACTGACAAAAGAAAGGCATATGAATGAATCCAACATGAGTGGGGATGAAAAACTTGTTTTCCTCATGGAAGTTGGAAGAGACGAAGTGAATACTTGCTGAGCAATTAATCTAGTTTACTGTAGGTTTCCTATAAATAAGTATTTATGTCCATCTCACACTCAGAATATACTCACTACCATCCCAAGAGCCCCCAAATTCTTATCAAGTCATGGCAGAAGGCTTAAAGATCAGGTCTCATGACCTACCTCAGTCTGGATGTGGCCCCTCTTTGTCCAGAGACCTCTGAACTAAGAAGATAAGTTATTATCTACCACCACTGCATACATATCCAGTATATGATGATGGGCCAGAAACAGGTTAGCTCTAATTAACTGCATTCTAAATATTCTGACTTTAAATTGGCAGGAATGGTAGTCACACAGTACTTGCCTGCTGGTTTATAGACATTCTGAAATCCTGCTGGGCATGTTGTCAGATTTTATCACACTGAGGATAGAAATATTCCTCTATTACGCTCTGGTGGTCCCCTGCAGGAGTAATCCCAGGTCCACTGTCCCTTACTAGCTTTGGCTCCAATCTCTGGGAGTTCCTTCTTGCTTTCTTATTTGATTCCTATCAGCCCAAATGCCAAAAGTCACACATATTTTTTTGCTTTTTGATGCATTCCTCTTTCTTTCTAGACTTAAATTGCAACAAATTTGGACACCACATGCTGCTTCTATGGGATCATGTTCTCAAGCTCTTTAGTCCCCCTTTTGTTTAGTTGAAAGGATCTACCAGATTTTACCTTCATCTTTTCAGTGATATAAGCAAGTGCTACAGCCACACGCTTGATAAGACCTGTAACCTCTGGTCATATTTTACTGCAAGCACCTTGGGTTTGTCCTTTTCTCTGAGGCTGTGGTAAAATGGCAACACCTTTGGTTTAATAATAAGCACTTTTATTTTCTAACCTTGGAATTTTCTTCTAAGTATTGCTTGCAAACTGGTTAGTATTTTTCTGACCTAGTCATGTAGTACCCTATGCAACAAGTCATGTAGTACCCTGTGCAACAAGTCATGTAGTACCCTATGCAACAAGTCATTTAGTACCCTGTGCAACAAGTACCAGTGCAACAGTAGCTGCCAGCTCACACTTTCAATGTTCTACCTCAAAGCTTCTTCATCCAACACTAGATATGTGTTAGATACATTTTCTGCCTTCAAGATACTGCAGGTGATAGTTTACCAAATATGTTGTCACTGCATAACTTAGATCACTATCATTCATCCTTACGTAACATTCTCCTTATTGGTCAACCTTCCTAGTCACAAACTTCATACCAAAAATTTTAAGTTTTTGTAACAGCAGCATTTCACTTACAGTACTAATTTTTGTGTTACCCACTGCTGCAAAGCAAATAGCCTTAAAACTCAGGAGCATAAGACAATAAAGCATTCATTTTTCATTTACGATTTTGCAAGGTGACTGAGATTCAGGGGATCTAGGCTGGGTTCAGCAGGGTTTGGTTACAAGCTGCAGGTTATATCCAGGTCTTCTTCTAGTGTCCCTCATTCTTTTTCAAACCAGCTTTTAAATAAGGATTGTTCTTTTCATAGCAAAAACTAGGAGTACAAAAGACTAGACCCAAATCTACAAGCACATAATCAGGTTTCTGCTGCATTATATCCCTACTACGTGATCAGCAGAAGCAAAAGTCATCTCAGCATGCCCAGTGGTTGTGATTCTTAGGTGGGAGGGAGAGTGGATAATTGTGAACAATAATTAAATCATCATATCTACCATACTCTGTCTCCTGGTGATGTGCTGTGGGCACAGGTTTAACTATACTACTCAACTCCTTTTGGAGGTTATATGAGAAATTTAGATATAAGCAGCTGCCATTATCCTGTAAGAATGTAGAAGTTTTCTGTTTAAGTCAACCTAATTATTTATTTATTTTTACTTATTCCTAAGTAATAATATCCATAAAATGAAAGACTTAATATGTTAGATATATTTTTCTTAGTGCATGTGATTTTAACATATACATTACCATTTTAAGGGAATTCTTTTCCCCAACACTGCATAAAACCCCCTGGTTTACTAACTGGGATACACATACCAAACTTTTGGATAGCACTGTGTTACTTTACATTTACCATATTACCAAAAAATTCCCTAAACCTCTGATGTAGGTGTCTCTTGTTCTTTCCTCCCACATAAAAAATCGGATGTATTCAATGTCTCTTCATGCGATGGATCTTGACAGCCTGGATGATAGGTTTGACTCCAGCACATGGCATGCAATAGTAACAACACATGATGCTACTTACGTTGTAGAGGTGATCTAAGTGCTTTATGTATTAGCTAATTTAATTCTCGCAACAACCCTCTGAAATTGTACTATCATTGTCTCCATTTTCTGGGTAAGGTAACTGAGGCACAGAGATTGTAAGCAAGTTGCCCGAAGTCACAGATTTAACAAGTGGCTAGGCCAGGATTCAGACTCAGGCAGTGTGGCTCCAGAGTCCATGTTCTTCACCACTCTGATGTTCTACCGATCGTGGCAGGCGCTCGGTAAGGATTTGTTGAGTAAGTGGATGCACAAAATCCAGTACATAGTGAAGGAGAAAGGCCAAAGTTTAGGGTCATCATATGGTGTTTCAGAATTACAGGATACCTTTTCGCACATCCACCTCTTTGGAGTGTTAGGATTGGTTATTTGTTTCATAAATGGATATCAAATTATCCCATTTCCCAACGAGCTACAAAAGCAGTACTCTACTTAAAAAGAACCAAAGGCCATGTGCTGTTTATGTAGTGCTTTGTCTGAAGACAGGCGTTAACTCACCAGTAGATGGAAGTGAACACCCTCTTCCTCATGGTTCTGCTGCGCCCTTGGCTGAAACAGCATCAAATGCCCCCACGACAGATTCATGTGGATCCCAATGGGTTAAGAGCTTCAGGCCCAATCCTGAGGCACCCTTAGGAGCAGATGGTCTCCTTTCTTTTTCCTTTCTTCCCTGAGGCAAACATTAACTCAGCTGGCTCTTGGAATTGATTTATGCTTAAGGTGAATTACCTAGAACCAAAGAGCCTTTTTTCAGGTGTTAGTACTAGGCTAGGGCACCCTGAAGACAATAGCTTATTTCAATTCCAACATCTCTGCTTTTCGGGCCACATGATGGGGGCTCACAGTGTTTGCAATGGTCCTTGGGCCAAGTACCCTGCAGGCTTTTGGAGCTGGGAGCCCCTCATAGTCTGAGCCTTTAATATAGATTTCTGTCTGCTTGCCTGTACATGATTGTGAGGGCACCAGAGCACGAAAGAATAATGTGACCTTCCAGGGCTGTGAAAACAATCGTGTCCTCTGTGAATGTGTAGGTTGAGTGATGATGCAAATTAGGGCTTCAGCTTATTCTTCAGGGTGAAGTGCCCAAGACCTTGAATTACCTTAAGAATATGTCATCTTTATTTATTCATACCCAGGAAGACCCGTGCCCTGCCCCCTTCTTAATTCAAGAATCCCTACATCCTTGTGATAAAATTGAGCCCCGTGCTCTCGCCTTCTGCACCCTGCCCCAACTCTGCCCTTTTTCATCTCAGTGTAGATGAAGATCAGAGGCACATCCCAGCCTGACCAAAAGCCAAACAAAAGAATTTATCTAACATCCATTTAATGGGTATTTATTGAGAATCTTCTAGATATTTGGAGAATTTTAGCAGAGACCTGAAGCTCCATGCTAGATCCTGGGATGATGGGCAAAGGATTTCATTTCTCGTCCAGCTCTGAACTGGGTCAATTAATGTCTCAGTTCTTCATCTGCTGATGTAGGATTATAATGATTATACTTCAGGTTTTTGAAAGAAATACTTTATGTATGATGTGCGGCACAATGTTCCACTTAAGAGAAGATCAACAAATGTTGGTACTCCCCTAGCCCTTCTCCTCTCCTTTCCTACCTCCTCCCCAGGCACAGAGGAAAGAAAGATGGCTCAGAGGCAATCCTCACTCCTGAGGGGTCAGAGTCCAGTGGGGAAATAGGTTTGTAAAGAGATAAGCTCTAATAAAATGGCTGGAGAGAAGGATGAATGACGTGCCTTGGGAGGAAACAAATGATTTCTTAATAAACTCAAAGCTGGGAGTTTTAAAGATCCTATAGCTTAGTTTCCTTATTTTACAGGTGAGAAAACTCAGGCCCAGAAAGTCACATGGTTTGTTCAAGGTCACAGCACAGCAGAGGTGGGAGTAACACTCAAGACTCCAGATTCCCAGCTTGGCGCTTATGTCACACAGGATATGAGAAAGTCACTGAGGCAGGGGAGACTAACAATTTCTTACTAAGCAGGAAAGCACAAAGCTGGAATTACAGTAGGTGGGCCTGGGGGCTGGAAGAGGGCTCCAGAGCCGAGGAGCCAACGAATCGCCTCTTGGGCTGCCAGAGCCGGTAACTGGGAGCTCAAGGGCAGGTCCCTCTCTGGCAGCCCTACACCCACTCAGAGAGTAGGCCTGTTGTCCCAGAAGCCAGGCCCAAGAGTCAGTACCACAGGAAGCTCATCCTAAGGGAGGGCACGGTGCAGGGGGAGAACTAGGATAAGGGGGGCTATGTCCTTGAGGCTGGAAACCACTGGAGGGCCTTGAGCACTTCGGCAGAGGAAGCCTGCAATCCGAAGCTAAACCATATTTGAATCTGGAGTGAGAGCTTCCTTTCATCTAGAACCAAGTCAAGGTTTTGGACTATGCCTGTTTTAAGGAATGCCTAAGTGTTTTTCATGCCCAGGGAATTGTCTTCAGAGGCTCTGACCAGGGACATCAAATGGCTCTTGCCCTGCACCCCTCTCCTCCTGCCTTACGAACCGCCAAGGAACTCCAAGGTCAGCTGTCCATAGGAGGCAGGTAGAAGCACGAGGGTGTGCTTGTTATTCACATCCTTACAAGTGGCTCAGAGTTAGCCCGAGAAATGAAGGACCAGTTTGCCTAAGTCTTCCCCAGCCTGCCGATGTTTCAATTGCATTGAATGTTTTAAACTCTAAAGCAAAAGAGAAAAAGCTAATTATTTGGCTGTTGGAAATAGAGGAAGAAACAGCCATCATCACTCACCTTACTCCCAATCTCCTACCTGTGGTTCCAGTACAAGAGCATATTGATAAGGAAAGGTGTGCTAAGGGAAGGGCAGTCCTATTTTTTGTTTTGTAGGGAAGATCATTGGAATTGAGTTGAGGTTCAAGGCTGCAACAAAACAGATATGTAATCCGTGGCATCCTAAATCCACAATGGGGGTGCAATGACCTCAGGGAGGCTTCCCCTCTGTTACCTTCTCCCCCTCCTTGTGCTTCCTCTCCCCAAGCAATCTGAGCAGAGGTTCTTGTCAGAATGAGGGTCTTTCTTTCTTTTAAGATGAGGTCGGGGTCTAATTATTATTATTGGCCAAGTCATTTATCTTATTTAAGAAGCCGGTGTTTAAGAACAGAAATGAAAATACTTCTCTGACTAGGTTTTTCTGACCCTTACAAGAGTCTCTCTTATTTTTGGTATATTTCAAGTCAAAACATACTCATTCTTCAAGTCTTAAATACAGCATTAGTATGATTTTTCTTTTTAAAGGGGAAAAAAGAAGCGAAAACAAGTATCCTTTTGGGAAAACTTCTAATGCCTAAGCCAACATCTGCTTTACGATTCCTCATCTCCCAAGGCTACACGATCACAGGGAGAACTTTCAGGAATCTCCAGTGTGTGCATTTGTTCTTCTGGCTGAAATATCTCTCCTTGCTGAGAAGGCAAAGAGGGCATGGCTGTCAGCCTGCAGTGCTCTCTGTCTCTGGGCGTGGCATCCAACTGCTCTTTGGATGGACTACCCATGGCTTTTTAAATTCCTTTCTCCTCTCAGGCTGCTCCTATGTTCCCAGTATCCTGATTAAAAAATGTGGAGGGTCCTATGCTTTTGCCATTGCAAAGCTCTTAGGAGACTGAGAGCAGAGGCTGCAGAAATTCCCCGCTTTCTGATTTCTCTGGGTATTCTCAAGCAGGACAGCTGAAATGGGAGCCTGATGGGTTTGCAAATCCATTAGTATGTCACCATCTTGGAGGAGTCAGAGCAGATAAGCAACAAGTGGAGTATTTGCACAAGCAGGGTGCTAAGGATGCAGGGGACGGGACCGCGCCACTGGAGATGGGCAGGCACCAGCCCTACCCACAGAGCTCTTCAGCTACAGAATAGAGTTGAGGACCCTCCCTTGAATTTCCCAGTCTGAGAATGAAAGCTAGACAGATAAAAGTGCTTTTAAGAGGTAAAGGAAGTTTGTTTGAAAGTTGGTGAATGCTAAATTAAGGAGGAGCTCTTTGGAAATTCCTTTTGATCTGTATAAATGACAGAATGTAGTGTGATCTGTGTACCTAACACTTGTCACATGTCATCCACTGGCACTGATGCCTCATATCTTCCTTTAGTTCCTGCCTCCTTTTCTCAATGATCTTCTGTCCTGTCTGCAGTCCCCAGGCCCCTGTCCCCTCCCAGCAATTTTTCCTTCTAGTCTGAGTGGATTTTGTTGGTGAGGAGCTCATGATATCAAGCAGAATGTGTCTAAGAGCATGCAGACCGTCCCAGGGAAGACTCCTAGTTCTCAGATCTACTGCTGGAGATAAGCAAGAGGCTGTGCTTTCTGAGGCCTGGATGTGACTTGAGCATCCTGGGGAAAATCAAGGGAGCTGAAGGGAAAGGAGAAAAAGGCAATAGCAGCATTTTTATTTGCATCAGGCATGTGGGGAGGGCACACTGGAAACACTGCCCTCTGATTTTCATGCAGAAAGATGGATGATCAATATGCAATATGCAAATGACAAGGAGGCGGAGGCTTTTCATATTGTTTTCTTACTTTGGTTGCTACAGAGAAGGTCAATGGAACTTGAACGTTTGGAGGTGGCATCTCTCAGATGAAAGTAAGAGCCCAGCTGACAGAGGCTTGACCTCGCCTTCCATTGATGGGATGGGCCACCGCCAGGGGCTTTCAACATCTCAGCCCCCCAGTTTCCTCATCTGGAAGACAAGGGGGTACAATGAGGTTGGTTTTCAACTCTCTTCCCACTAGGAGCAGAAAGCTTCTGTAAACACCTCCCTTCCACCCCCTCTGCCCTTTGTTTTCGCTGGTTATTTCTGTTTTTGTCACTGAGTCTTCTCAGTGTTCCCTGCCACCCTCCTGTGGTAAGATGACTTGTCCCACTCTTGTCTGTCCCATGGAATGAGCCCTGAGATGAAATAGAGCAGGTTGTCGCCTCTATTGTGTGATTTAGTGTGTGTGTGTGTGTGTGTGTGTAGGCTGAAACAGTTTCTTCCTCCAAATGTCCTGCCAATTTCTAAAATTTTGCCATTGATTATTCATTCCTTCCTCTTCAAGGCAATTTGTTAAAATATCAGAAACCTTGAGAGCAGTAATATAGGTCTAATCAGTCACTGGCCCTTTAAAGCAAATAACTCTTTCCTGATAGCAGGTTTTGAGAAGGGGGACAGCTGGGGCCACTGAATGGAAACATCCTTCCTACTTCAGTCTGAAGCTGGCTGTTCACCTGGGGGTCCCGGTGCTGACACAGTAATGCGTGCCCAGGCCCACTTCTAAAGCTAAATTGCAGCCATGTGAAAACTAACAGCCTCTATTATCCGTGAACTGGACATATTCAGGGCTCCATGCTTGTGGGAGTAAAATCTGAAGCCAGAGCTGGAGAACTCAGCTCACGGCAGCTGTTTTCTGGGTTTGAGATTCAGAGAGTATTCATTTAAATGTGCACTCTCAGTGGTTGCTTGATGCTAAGAAAGAAAAGTCCCAGAAAAAGTCCTTTAACTATCCCTAAGGCAACTCTGCTCTAATGAAACTGGGAGCCTCCCACACACCCCAGATGTAGGTACTAGGGCCTGCCCTTCCACATCTGCGCGGTTCAGAAGAACGTCATTTTAATTTGCCGCTGCTCTTCTCCTTGCTCTTGTGTTCCAATACCCAGTAGTCCAATAAGGAGCAAGAGAACTAATTTTCTAATATTAACAAAGTTATTCAAGGGAACTGCATTTTCTGTTGCTGCAGTTGGCATATCTTTTCCAGAAGGCTTGCCTGTGGCTGGCAGCCTGCCTGGCACACCCCTACTGGAGTCCTCTGGTGATGGAGAACAGGGCTGACAAGATTCAGATGGTCAGATTCCAGACAGGCCAGTGAGGGCAGTAGTCTGGGAACCACGGGAGTTTGAGGCCTGAGAGAGGCATCAGCTGGTGGCTGTATCCAATCTGGAAAGAGGGGTGGTGTGGCCCAAGAGGATCCCTTAGGGGAAGTAGACTGAAAGCAGCTATGAAAAAATTCTGAAATGAGGACGTGGGACAATGCTGGTCACATGCCCAACATGCCCCACCTAGAAACCCCACATGCCCCACACAGAAACCCCACATGCCCCACACAGAAACCCGCTTAATCAGCAGCACTTTTTCGTGTGTGATGTGATGGAAACCACTGCTGATTTTCCAAATGCAGGGTAAAAGACTTACAGCTGAGATGTAATTATCCAACCAAGGACTGATTTCTGCTTCTTTTGGAATGAGGTGTGCCATGTGACTAAGCCCTCACCAACAGAGTGGGAGTGGAGGTGATGTGAGCCATTTTTAGACCTGGCCACAAAACCTTGCTCCAGAGCTCCTGTGCCACCCCCTCCGTGATGGCTGGAGTGGAATCCCAAGGAACCTTCAGAGCCATAGCTTGAGGATGATAGAGCCACTATCTGCCTGGATCCCTGGATCCTGAGAAAATGCTTGGAGCAGAAGGCCCAGCAGATAGCCTGCTCGAGATTATTAACACGAAAACAAAAAGTTCGGCTATTCTTGAGCTATTGCATTTTGGGGCCTTTCCATTATAGCAATTTAGACCATACTAAACGTCTTAGTCCATTTGGGCTGCTATAACAAAATGCCATAGACTGGGTGGTTTAAAAACAACAGAGATTTCTTTCTCATAGCTCTAGAGGCTGAAAGTCTATGATCAAGATGCCAGCAGATTCGGGGTCTGGTGAGGGCCTGCTTCCTGCTTCATAGACGGCCATCTTTTCATTGTGCCTTCACATAGCAGAAGGGGCTAGGGAGCTCTTTGGGCCCCTTTTATAAGAGCACCAATCCCATTCTTAAGGGCTCCATCCTCATGACCTAAGCACGTTCCAAAGCCCCACCTCCTAATGTCATCACCTTAAGGGCTAGGATTTCACCATATGAATTTGGGGGGAAGACAAACATTGAGTCCACAGCACTAATTAATATATACAATAACCATACAAAGTAGGTGATGCCCCCATTTTATAGGTTAGGAATTTGCAGCTCTGGAAGTCTAAGGAATTTATTTACCCAATGAGAAGATTTGAATGTGGAGTCATGAGTTGAACTGGAATCTGGCTTAAAACCTCTAGCTCCCAGAAGTTTAGGTGTCTAGAGAAAAAGAGGTGGAAATAGACGGTTTAGATGAAAGGGAATGTCCAATTCGGTTAGTATATCCACTAACCCAGGCCCCTGTTTACAGCCCCTTTCTACAGCTCCAGCTGCTGCCACACTGAACTTTGTCTTCAGAAATGAGAGAGCTGGAAGGGGTCCTAATAATCACCCAGCTCAGCAGTTTACACATTTCATTTTGGCAGCAGAAACCCTTCTAATGAAATCTGACTCAGAAACCTTGCGCGTGGAACAGTTCAGAGCAGACCTTGTCTCTTTGATGTGGGGATCTGGAGCCCCACCTGCTCATCTCCTGCTCACACCCCCCCTGAGGCTGTGACCACGGACTGGGCCAGCCCTTCACTTTATAGGTAAAGCAACAGTGGAGCCCTGTGTCTTCATCAGGGTCACACGGACAGTAAATGGCAGCACGGGAACAGGAACCAGGCTCCTGATTTTCAAATTTGGAAAATTTTCCATTGCACTGGGCATGCTCTTTTGAGATATCAGCCCTTGAAACAGGTCCAGATCCAAGATACTCAGGCTGTTTATTCAACAAGGACAATTGGCCGAGGTCAGAAATTAATTATTGTAATTGTTTTATTTCTGTGTAACAAATTACCACAGACTTTGTGGCTTAAACAAAACCCTTTTATTATCTCAGTTTTCTGCAGTCCAGTGGGATCAGCTGGGTTCTCTATTCTGGATCTTCCCAAGGTGGAAATCAAGGTGTTGGCTGGGATGCACTGTGTCTGTAGGCTTTGGAGAAGAAACTTCTTCGAAGCTCATTCAGGTTGTTGGCAGAATTGAGTTCCTTGTGGTTACAGGACTGAAGTATCTGTTCTTGCTGGCTGTTGGCCGTCAGTTACTCTCAGCTTCTGGTGACCACTCTCCTCAGGCCATTCTCTGTGGCCCCCTCATATCAAATCCCTCTCAGTTCACATCTGTCTCACTTCCCCTTCTGACACAAGCTAGAGGAAACTTTTTGCTTTTAAATAAGTCATGTGATTAGGTTTGACTTGTGTGGTTAATCTCCCTATCTCAAAGTCAACTGATTAGTAACTTTAATTACATCTTCAAATCCTTTTGCCACATAATGTAGCATAATCATGGGAGGGACACCAGGGAATGAAGGTCATGGGGCCATCTTAGAAATCTGTCTGCCACACTTGAGTAGTTACCACTCACTGTAGATCACATCCCCTTCTCTTGGGAACTTCAGGAACAAAAGTAACATCGTTTACTCCTGTGACATCCTAATAACCTTTTGCTAAATTCTCTCTGCCAGCTTCTTGGGTAGGTGAAACAACCTAGTTACACTGGTTTTTTCCTTAACATGGTCCATAGCGCCAAGGTAGGTATTAAGATCTGCAGGGTGTGTTTCCAGCACTGGCAGCTCTGACAGGGCAAGCTTAGGGCCTGAACTTTCCCTACAGGCTATTTCTGGACATACACAAGAAAGCAGGTACAGGCCTTAGATCCTGGGGCTATCAAAAAAAGCAAGGGCCTCTATTCCCCTGGTAGCTGTCATAGAATGCCAAGCACAACAATCTCCAGAGGGGAGAAGAGATTTATCCAAAGTTTACAGGACTAGTTAAAGATAACTCCTAGTTCAATGTTATTTCTGCTACTCTAGGTCAACACTAGTGTCAGCTGTTTTCTCTGCTGATTCTTTGCCCTGGCGCCTAGGTCATCTCAGAAAAGCCTTCCATAGTGTTTCAGTTTGTTTCCTACCCTGTGGTTCAGCAGGTAGGATTGCTGATTGTGTTAGCCAAGTCTGAGAAGCATGGGAAATTGCATATTCCAAGCATCATGCTGGCAGAGCCTGACGGACCATCCCAGAGAAGCTGTCTCCAAACAGTTGTAGAAGAAAATTGGGATGAGAAAGTCAGGGCTGGGAAAGAAGATGCCAAGAACAGTAGGTGGTGTGGTAAGCTCCCTGGTTTCCAGTTTTTCTGTGTCAATGACTTCTCTTCTAATCACCCCTGGAAAATACACACGGGTTCCCTTTGAGTTAGGAATGCCTGCTACCCATCACCATCAAGCTTTTCTAGTGAGGAATTTGGCTCTCATAAGTCAGATCTTTCTAGAACGAGTCCCATAAGCCACAAGGAGGCTGCATGTGGGGTTTTTCTCTTAGCCTCTTGAATTGTGTGAGGTCCCAGGGTTGGCATCACCCTCCCTTCCGCCAAGCAACCCTGTGAGTTGCAGATCTCAAATTTTATCTTCTCCAAAACCGAAGGTCTTGGAGGAAAAAGGTGGTAGAGAGATGGCAATGGACTAGGACTCAAGGGCAGATGCTGCAGAGGTGGCTGCCAGTAGCCATCTCTGTGAGTCCTTTCCAGGTTCTCTGATTACACCTTTGAGTTGGGGTGGCAGGCTGGTGTTGAGTAAAGACGTAATTCATAAGTTGTCGGCTTGGAGAGGATAAGTCTCACCCCAAGTCCAGGTCTGGACCTACAGGCTTGGAAGGACCTTCTTTGTGCAGCAAATTCTGCAGATTCCTGGCTGGACGCTCATAGGTCCACTTCTTTCTCTCTGTAATGCAACACTCTGCCACCAGGCTGGCCTTCTGGGGAGTGCTAATCCAGACCAGGGCACCCCAGTAAGAGACAGTGGGGAAGGTGCTGGTGCTGTCAGGGGCCTTCACTGCTGGCTTCAGTCATTTCTCACTGCTCTTCCCTTCCCTTGGAAGGGATGCAGTTTACAATGGGCCTATTAGAGCCCTAATTGAATCGTTAACACACCAGCCATTAGCAGCTGCTAATGAGGGAATCCAGGGGATTACAGCATCAATTATCAAGTTTGACTTCTCAATGTGGCTCTGCCAACAGTGGGCTCTTGTGAGAGTCTGTAGAAAATGTGACAGAGAGAGAAAGGGAGGACAGCCATGGGCACATCGTGTGACTGTGCCCTGTGCATAACCAAGATAAGCTCTTACCAGGCCTGCTCTCACGTGGTCGCACAGCACGGGTGCCGGGGCAGCCCATGCCTCCGGAGATGGAAAGAGCCTCCCACTCCCAGGCCTGCACACCTTTCTCCCAGGTCCTCCCACCCTCCTTGGAGCTCATATGCTCCTTTGCCCCCAGGGCCGTTTTCCCCTCCAAACCATTCCCCAGTTTCCCACTGCCCACATCCTGTCAGTCACCCAGCCCTTGGCATTTCAACTTTAAGTATCTCTGGATTCCTTCCCTTCCTTCCTTTTGCTCTAGTGTTGCTTTAGTTCAGGCTCTTATCACCATGGAAATGGTCCCAAGTCAGTAGGAAGACTAGTCTCTCTTTCTCTAGTTCATCTCCTCCCTTGTGACCAGACTCTTTCTAAAAGGTGAATTCCATTGTCGGACCTAAAACCCTTGAGAGATCCTTACAGGGTGAAGCGTGCGGGTCCCTAAACAGGGCATGAGAGTGCCTGCACGGTCTTCGTCTGCCCTACATCTCCGCCTCAGATTCCACCACTCTCTGCTCTTCACATCTCGCTGGAGCTGTGGTGAACTGCCTTCCCTTTTCCCCCAAAGTGCCAAAATTTGGGGGGGCAATACATCTACCTGAAGTGGCTTCCCCTCTTGACCATCTGTGACATACAATATCATATAACATTATATGATTATATGTTGACATACAATATTGTATTAGTTTCAGGTGTGCAACATAGTGATTTGACAATTATATACACTATGAAATGATCACCACAATGTCTGGTTACTGTCACCATACATAGCATAGTTATTGCAATATTATTGACTATATTCCCTGTGCTGTACTTTTCATCCCCATGATTTGTTTCATAACCAGGACCTACTTTTTTAGCCTCATGTATGATGTCTTCCTAACTCATCCCTTCTTTCTTGTGAGCCCTATACATATTTCTCTCTCCTAGTATGTATTTATAATATAATTATAATTATTTGTCTCCCCTGCTGGACTATGAGATAATTAAGTGCATCAATTTCGATATTTATTTCTGGAAGCCAGGGTTCTAGTATACAGTGTCTGGCACATCCCAGTAAGCTCCTACTACTATAGGGTCACATAGCTTGATTAATGGGGAATAGAAAATAGATAATGTTTTTCACAGGTTGTTTCATGGACCTATATCAGCATGCATTTTATTATTCTATGTGGGACTCTTAGTGGTTCACAGTCTAATTCTTCTGAACCTAAAGAGAAATGCCTAACTCATCAGAACTCCCACCCTCTATCCCAATAGCTCAGCGCTTCGCCTTGGGATCCATGAATAATTATTGAATTGAATTAAAATCTGCAAGTGTTTATTAAGCCCCTTGTTCTATGAGGCCCCAGGAGCAGGTGCTTGGGAAAAATATCAAAGGCTTCAGAGTTGTAGTTTCCTTCAAGGCCCTTCCAGCAATGAAACTTCCTAATTGTTTATGCATTATCACAGGCAGATGCACCGGGTCCAGGCTCCGAAATTGTGTCAGGGTATCGTGTGTGGAAAAAGGTGCTTTGTAACCCTGAGAGTCTTCAGCGGGATGATGGAGGCAGCTCCCGTTCACTCACTGCCTACCACATGCTTGTCACTGTGCCCAGTGCTTTGGTCTGTGTTCACGGGGACTCAACTGTCACAGCCACCTCGGAGGGGTGTCGTCCTGTGCCCTGGCTACATACGAGAACACAGAATCCCATGGAGATGATTAAGAAGCGGACCCAGGACTTACACCGAAGCCGGTCTGCTGCCTGGGCCCCAGCTCCCCACGGTGACTACTGCCCCTCGAGGCGAGTGTGGTCAGTATAAACCAATCGCTCTGAATGGGAGGGAAGCTCTCTCCAGGTCCGCCTCCTTTCCCCTCCATCTGTTAAACTTTGCAATCCTGTTGACTGTCTGCCTGTCCAAGCCTGTCCAATTGGACAAAATGAGACAATACAGAGATTAAACTATTGCTCCAGATCAGTAGCCTTATTTCAGCCCAGAACTTTCTTTGGTTGGGGATTTCTGAAATTGAATTACTCAGTCTTAAAAGCAGGAAATTGAAGCTCCCTGAAGGAAGAGACTGCTGCTGTTCAGGATGGTCTTCCCTGCATGCAGAAAAATGCCTGGCATATAATCAGCACCTTATAAATATTTATGAAAAATACCACAAATGGTAGAAACAGGGATATTGCAGCCGCATTTAAAAGGCCATGCCCATTATTCCCTTGAAGCCTCCTTTACCAGGAACACCTATGAGACTGTGCAGCGCTGTGTACTTCAGCCCGGTCCATCTCACTCCTCCACGAGCAGGGGGAGGCAATCCAGTGCGCAGCCTGCAGGACCTGCATGGGAGGCACGGGCTGCCCCTGGCCCCAAGCAGCTCCTTTACTCCTAGTTCACCAAAACGTGGAATTTAAGGCCAGATGGGGCTAAGGTAAGATGGGAGGGTTGTGGAGGCATGAAATTTGAGCAGGACTCACCCTTAGAGCCCTGCAGGTTGCTTCATTCACCTTCCTGCTGCCTTTGTTCCTGATAAACTCATTCTGTCAGCTTTAGACAAATGGGGGTTCCAGTGTCTGTAAAAATACAAACTTTCCCATAAAATGTATCATGCCAAATCATTTGTTTTACCTCATGATGGGTGAGTTTGTCCAATTCTTCCCCGACATTGAAAAAAGAAGTCCATACAATATTTAATCATGCCCTGTTGGTCCAAATGTGTTTTTTAAGTGGACTTTATTACTGACATAACATTACACCCAGTTTTATGAAATAACACTGAGAGACCCCTTTGCCCTTTACCCCAGTGAGATAACATCTTGCAAAACTATAGTAAAATATCACAACCAGAATGGTGACATCAATACAACCCCCAGAGTTTGTTCAGAACTTCCTGGTTTTACTCTGCGCGTATTTTGTGGATTTTGTTCTGTCCGACTGTATGACATGTGGGGCTTGTGTACCACCACCTCAGCTGGTGAGAGCTTCTTTCACAAGGATCCCTTCTGTCCTCTTTTATAGCCACGCTCCGCATCCTACCACCCCTCTTCCATTACATTTCCATGCTTTGCCATCTTCCATTACATTTCCATGCTTTGCCATCTTCCACATTTGATGGCCACAAATATTCCATTATACAAATTTGCTACATTAATCTAGTTATTGATTGGCAAACATTTTTTGCTGGATATATCCCGTTTGTTTTACTGTTCTGGAGATCGACTTCACTTAATCTTTTCACACATTCAGGATTATTTCCCTAGGATAATTTCCTAGAACTCACCACTTTTAAAAAATTCATCATTTGATTACTCAGAGGTTACTCCACTCACCAAGCTACAGAGGCTTTAGAAGGCTGCTTCCAAACATTAAAGCCATGAACGGTAGACAGAGTCTGGCCCAGACTGGGATATTCAAAAGTATGTGTTGCAATTCCCAAAGGTAATTTCAAAAGAGACGATGCAATAACATTTGGAGCCATGAAGGTGTTACTGAAATTAGTGCAGGTCACTAGCTTGAAGAGAGCAATGATCTGTAAGTATGAGTTCTGGTTTTGTTTATCAGACACTTTGCTTAGTAGCCTCTTCAAGTATGATGGAGCAAAGGTCAAGGGAGGAAACCTGAGGTCAGGATATTAGCCAGAGAGGATACAGAGGGAGTGGGCTTGTTAGCAAACTGGAGGCACACAGTTCCCCCTGGAGTCTGAAGGGCACTTTCAGGCAGGAGCAGGTTTGCCACAGGGCATTGCTGGCCGAGGAGGGGAAAGGCAGGTGGGCAGTTTGCCAAGGAAACCAGGTGGGGTGACGCCACCATCTGGATCAGGGACACAGGAGGCGAATGGAGGCATCTAGAGGGTATTGTCAAAAGACTTAGAGGAGAAAAACATTTAGAATAAGAAAACTTGATCTGCCCAGAGGAGGTAGGGAAGTGTTAGTTAGCAGGGAGGAGACGGCCCGAGGAGCTGGGCCGGCTCCCTTCTGGGGCCGGGGGGCTGAGGTCCCTCTGGGTCCTGCACGGACCCCCTGCCCGAGAAGGTCTACCAGGAAGGAGCTCAGAGACGTGGTGATGGGCTCTGCACCTCTAGGAAAGCGGCTGCATCGTTGGGCGCTAAGACTTCCCTTCTTGCACGCCTGAGCAGTGCTGCCCTAAGACCTAGGCAGCTGGGCCCTGTCTAGGGCCCTGGGATTTGAAGGTCCCATTCTAGTCCTTGGCTAGTGTTGTCTTCTTGCCCCATGGAGTGAGGACAGAGCCACTTGGAGCCCGCATCCACCCACAGGCACTAGACCCCCAGTGCCCTGTCACGCGCTTTACCTAAAGCCCAAATTCCCTGCTCAGATGGTCTCAGGTCCATCCCAGAGCTTTTGTGGGCCACTTTATGGGGTCTCTCGGCCCTACCAAAGGCGATCCAGGTGCTGCTGGCTGTGCTCTTGGGCCTGAGGCTGACTATTTGGGGCTAGCATGGAATTCCATTCTGGGGGCTGGGGGCCTATGGGCAGGTGCATGTGGTCCTGTGAGGTGTAGGTTGGGGCCTTTGGTAGGAAAAGAGAGGTGTGGGCTGTGGGCCTGGGCCCTTGTTAGTCCTGTCCTCTCTCCCAGGCCTGGCAATAGTCAGGGGCAGCCTGTGGGTTAGTCCCTGTGCAGTTCTGACTCTGCACCCTGCCGCCTCCTCCTGTTGCCTGGAAATGCACCTGATCTCATAGCAGTTTTCCGTTTGAAATGGAAATTGCTTCATTTGTCAGTGTGTCAGGCTCCCAAGTAATTACCCTTCCAGAATTCCTGAGGCCTCCCCCCTGCCGCCATCTTCACCAGCTTTCCTAGTGTGTTGGGTGAGGAGGCCCTCTACCTTCCCACCTCTGTTTTCTGGCAAATGAAACAAGGTTTAAATGCAGAGTTGAAAGGAGAGGGAGGTTCCCCCGGGGCAGCGCTCCCAGCTTAGGTAATGGTTATAATCACACCAGCGAGGGGGGTACAAATACTAATTTCTAGGCCCTGTGCCTGGAGGGTCTGATTCTTCTGGTTTTGGGGGACCAGGAACAGTGGCTCTTGGCCTTGGATGAACACTGGAGTCCCTCGGGGAGATTTAAAAATTACTAGTGCCTTGGTCCCAACCCCAGGAAGTCCAGTTTAATTGATCTGGGCTGTGGCTTAGGTCTCCGGAGTTTCTAAAGTTCCCCAGGTGACTGTAATGTGCAGGCGTGGCTGAGAACCACGGCTCAGGACTCCCTTCAAGCCTCAAATGAGCCTTCTGACCAGGGAAGGGCACAAAAGTCGCAGGTGGTCCTGCAAAGGGAGGGAGTGACAGATTTTTCTACCTCCAGGAGGCCTCGCTTTGACTTTGTTTTTGTGTTTTGTATTTCTCAGAAGTAGCTGGCAAGCTCTTTTGTCCTCTCAGAGCTGGGAGAGCTGTTTCCCAAAAGCAGCCAGGTAATTGTCCCAGGGCTTGCTAATTCTAGCTGGGCCGGCCTGCCTGCTCCCCCATCTCTGCCATCCTCCCCACACCCCCCAGCAATAATCCTCACTTTCTAGTGCACAAACATTGACTCATTTTCCCGGGGGGTGCGTGGGGCAGGTGTTACTACCTGCACCTGAGTCCTGACCTGGAAGTTTCAGGGGCTGTCTTTTCTGGGATGCACAGTTCCCATCACCCCCTTCCCTTTTCATCCCCTTCCCCTTTCTTTTATGAATTTGTGCCATCTCAGTCCCTCCCCAGGGACTCACACCCCCGACCTGTGGCCTGGCTAAGGAAGGACGTGCTGAGGATCCTGACTCAAGGCCTCAGAGGAGGGGGCAGAGGGCAGCGCTGGCTCTAGACAGGCAGGATGAGGAGTGCCTGACAGGTGATGGCAGATGCTGGACTCGAGCCCTCTGGGGTTTTCCGTGGCCCTTCGCTTACCATGCACCGAGCGAACCGCAGGGCAGTGGTGAGCCTGAGCACAGCCCATAGGCCTGGCAGTGCAGACTTTCTTCTCCCCTAGGGCATCCCCATGCCATTTGTTGGGGGCTCATATAGGAGCCTGAAGGCTCACATACACCCTGGAGGCAGGCCTGACCTATTCTGGAAAAGGCATGAGGCCTAAAAGTAAAGAGGGAAAGAGGCAAGTGACAATCTGCTGGTCAAATGTCTGCTGCAGTCACTAATTAGCCAGAGGACAGGCTCTAGTTTTAAGAGATGGGAACATACACCCGCCTTTTCAGACACCCATGTCCCTAGACAGGACTCTGATTTTCTAAGTGCCAAAAGCCAGATTCTATCAACTACAAACCTGTGAGCTTGGTATTACAAGATTTTGCCAATATTTTCACCAGGTTGTTATTAAAGGGTTTGTTATGGAGCACCTAGAAAATGACTCTAGGATCTCGGGGGCCCCATATAGGTCTGAGGGCAGATGATTTTGCCCTCAAGCTAATGACATCTTTCTCTGACAAGGTCACGTTAGGCTGGTCAGCGAAGAACTTGCAGGCCTCAGCAGCTGAGCAGCAGGGACTCTCATGGTGTAGTTGTGGACCCGAGAGAAACACATGTGTGGATACATGGATACATAGGCATGTTGGTAACTCGCTGAACATCTAGGCACCACAAGTACTTTCTTTGTAATGAATGTGTAAAAAATCCTCCTGTAGTTGTTTGATTTTAAACCCCTCTCTTTGTTCTGCTGCCTTCAAGTTTACTATTTATGACTTAGATGGGAATATAGATTTTCAGAGAACAGGAAACTGAGAAAATCTCTCTCTTTCACACACACACATACACAGAGATAGCTAGTTAGATAAATAGATTTTTGAAAGGCTGTATTAAAGAATGGAATTGGGCAAGATGATATTTAACGAATACATCTAATAGCATGACTACAGAGAAGACATGGCTTAGCAGTAGCTCATGTGAAAAGATTTAGCAGTTTGTGTCAGCAGAATCTGCAATTGTGTTGTGAGGGCTCCTGCAATCCTGCTTGAATCTTGGGCTATAGTAATAGAAGTAGAGAGTCTGAAGTTGAGGAGGTGATTTTCTGTTCTGCAATGTCCTGGTCAGATATCATTAGGCATTTTGTCTTCCGTTTTGTACATCATCCTCAGAAGCTGGAATGGTCTAGAATGGAAGAGAGAAACTAAGTTTAATAAAAATGACCTGAAACATTCTCAACTGAGGAAGACAGAAGAAAGGTGGATGAGAAATTTTAGGAGTCATGGAAGAGAGCTGTAACATATGAAGCCTGTCTAGACACTTCTGTGATACCCTTAGAGGTGGAACGAGTACATAGGAGAAGCTCTGGATGACCAGGTCAGGCTTCCACATAAAGGAAGCCCTCCAGAGATGGGATTCTGGGCTCAGACCAATCCCAACACACGCTGGAACAGGTCAGTCAAGACAATACATAGTTGCAGTAGATATTGTCAGAAAGGCCCTCCTAGGTAACTGGAATAGGAGACTTTATACTTAATTTGGTTTCAGAAACTCCCGAAAGCTTTCTTGATGTCCAGAAACATCTTTTCTGGCCATTGTCTGAAACTTCCCCATTAGCGCTCTGTCCCTATAGCTTAAAGCTTTGATTCCTGTTTTATGCCAATACTCCTGGAGGTCCTATCAGTAAATTATATATAAATATAAAAGGGGAGAAGTGAGAAACTTGAAGGGGAGGGAGTAGAGAGAAGGTGTGAAGACAAAGGATGGAGGTGAATTTGGAGATCTCAAGTATGGGAAACCTATATTCATTTCTATTTGCCCGACTTGAATCAGAGGGTGGAGGGCAGATTTCCACTGCTAATGATCTCAGATGATCCCACATCCCAACCTCAAAAAGGGCTCCCTTTAGCCTCTCTTGGCTTCAGTATTTCAAGGCTCAGATGGGAGTTTCTGCTGCCAGCTCAGGCCCATCCTCCTGGGTCCTGCCCAAAGCCCCACACCGGCAAGAGCAGAGGCAGCAGGTGCCTGGTTCCCTGCACCACCCATCCTGCAAGCTGGAGGTCTGGCTGGCATCACACCCAGCGCATTTCCAAGAGCTTGCTAGCTGGGTATTTACTGGGAGGATCCTTGGCAAGAGGAGGCCGTTCAGCAGAAATTTTGCCCAGGCCCATTTGCCTGCGGTGCCGTGGCAACAGAGGTTTGCTGCCCCGATGGAGTTCGGTTTATGTTACAACATCAGCAAGCTTATTCCTCAGGCTGTTTATAGCCCAGTGGCTGGGAACAGGCGAGGCAGCCCTCTCATCACAGGAGGCAGGGTGGAATGTGACTTGTATTTCCCTAACTCGGTAGCAGGGGAAATTTGATTTATTTTAGCGTTAATCCATCACCCTCTGGCATCCTTTCAAGACAGGCCTTGAGCATAATTACAGGATCTGGAGAAAATGCAGAAGTCAAGTTCAATTCATTCTATTAACATTCTAAAAACATTTAATTACGATAAAAACCAAAAAGCATTTAACGTGAATAGGACCATGGCTTTATCTTCTCCATGTGTTCATCGCAGCAATCACTCTCTCTGCTGTTGCTGGCCTGTTATAAATTTGTTTCCTGGTTTTGAGGGTTCCCGTTGTCACCTTAGCTAGGGGGCAATGAGGTGGGATGTCCACTCGGGACCTTTTCGAGTCACATCAGGCCTAAGACCATCCATTTCTTTCTGGATGGTCATTGTGTTATCCTCTCCTCCTCTGCACTCTACTTTTCTTTTCCAGGCCTCTCTTCCCAGGGAACAGGTGGGGGCAGCTGTGGGAGGTGGGAGAGGGGGCATGGAGTCATGTCCTTCTCCTCCCAGCTGTCCGCTGGACAGGTCCTCATGCATGCAGGGCACCGCAAAACAGGGGCGGCTGCGGTTGTGATTTTGAAAAAAAGTACAATGTTTCATTTCTTTAAAAGTCACTGACGTAGTAATTATGGGAAAGACTAGCACTTTGTCAGATTTCTTTCTATTCATTTTATGATTAGGCATTGCTTTTACTTTAACTTCCATATGGGGTTGTGGTAGACAGACCATGGCCCCCCAAAGATGTCCATGTCCCCCTAATCTTGGGAAGTTTGAGTATGGCATGTTATATGGTAAAGGGGAATTAAGGCTGCAAATGAATTAGGTTGCTAATCAGCTGACTTTAAAATAGGAACCTAACCTGGTGGGCCTGTGTAATGACAAGGGTTCTTGAAAGTGGAAGAGAGACAGAAGACAAGGCCAGAGTGATGTGATGGGAGAAGGACTCGGACCCTGTTGTTGCCTCTGAAAATGGGCGAAGGGGCCATGGGTCAAGGAATGCTAGCAGCCTGTAGAGGCTGGAAAATGCAAGGAAATAGATTCTCCTGGAGAAGCGTCTAGAAAGGAACACAGTCCTGCTGACACCTTGATTTTAGCCACTGAGACCCATGTTGGACTTCAAACCTACAAGAACTGTAAGGTGATGAATCTGTACTGTAAATGTGTGGTAATTTGTTACAGAAGGGGTTGGAAACTAGCTGAGGCCCTGTCTACGTTAGGGGAGGAGAGATGCTTGGAGCCATGTCGTCATCACCAGCAAACACGCTCATTCCCAAGCATCCGCCAGGTGAAAGGCCACGCGCTGGGGCCTGATCCTTACCCTGCATACACCCAGGAGGAGGCGGCCTGAGCTGGGTGCTCAGTGAGGATCTGGAGGGGAACCTTCTGGAGCTTTCAGGACGGAGCCAGCCCAGGCTCCATCCCTTCCCATCTGGCTGAACTCTGGAAAGGTATTTAATGTTTTTGAACTGCGTTTCCTCCCATTATAAAAGATACAATAATGATATTATACTATGGTTCATGAGTATGAATGAGTTAGTTAGCATTGGCACGGCACATGAGAAAGGTCAAATAAGGGTTAGCTGTTAACAATTACTGTAATTGTTATTATTGGACTTCCTGGAAGTCTTTAGGGGCAAAGTGGGCTTCAAAGAAGGGAAGTTAGAGAGATAACAAAAATAGGTAATATTTACAACCACTTTCTGTGGACGAGCATAGTGATAAGCACTTGTCTTTATATCACTATGAGCAAAACCTAGGATGGTCCCACTTTACAGGTGCAGCAGCAGAGGCCCAGGAAAGCTAAGTCACCTGACTTGCACAACAATTAAGAGACCAAGCAGGATGCAAACCCAGATTCCGGTACTCCAAGCCAGCATACTCCAACGGCTACTCAGAGGCAGCGATGAGCACGTGTTGGAAGGAAATCAGGAAGGGCCACCAGTTCAGCTGAAGCAGAAGGTTGGTGTGACGAGTAACTGGGACCAGGCTGGGAAGTCAGCAGGGGCTGCACATGCTCACATAATGAGATTTTGTTCTTTAGGGAAGGTGGAGCCATGGGAGGTAAACAGATGGTATTGTAGGACTGTGAACCTGGTGGATGTGTTACGGATGGAGTCAAGACCAGGGGATCCCAGACGCAGACAAAGCACTTAGAATGTTACCCCAAATGCTGAGACACTGAGCGCCTGCCTGGGGTGAAGCAAGAGGCAAGGAATGGGTGAGTGAGGAAGGTCACGCAAAGGGAGCATCAGCAGGGTGGGAGTGCGACCCGTGACAGTGGGGGGAGAAGGAGGGAGGAGGAGAAAATGCAAGAGTTCAAGCTTCAGGGCTTGGTATTTAGCCCTCTGATGTAACGGCTACCGAGGCAGGCGGGATTTGGAAGGCCATGTCTGGGTTGTTCTGATCACATTGACTCTCTGAGCCCCAGATTTTTTACGTGTACAATGGGGGTGGCCATGCCCCGCTCCCACCTCACAGAAACATCCAAGGATGCTCCCATGACATCACAGGTGTGACGGTGCTTGGACAGACGAGAAGGTCATACAGATACAGTGGGCTGCCTAATACCGGCTGCCCTGGCAGGACAACTGGACCAACAAGCCCTTCCAGGATGGAGCCTCATCCTGTTTATATTTGTTTGGATGACAGTCTCAGGTTTTGTTTTAGAAGCCCGGAGTTTCCACATGCAGTTGAGAATCTTCCTTCAGAAGCTGCCCTGAGCACTAACCACTCTCTCTCCGGGTGCCTGGAGTCCCCTCTGGCTTGGCCACCAGCCTCTGAAGGAGGCTGGATGCATCATTCCAGCCACAGAGAAGCTGCTGCTCTTCTTTCCAAGGAAACAGATCTGTGAAAAAGCTCAGCAGCCCCCAAAGGGAACTCCGGGCCTCGCACAAAGAAGAGTCTGTATCCTCACGCTGAAGACATAATTAAAACAACTCAGCCTCCCTTATCTGAGACATAGAAGAAAAATGAGTGGGAGGATGGAAGAAAGAAAAAGCCCTTATCTCTCATTTTGTAAGTGAATTTTTTTCTGCCTTATAGGAAAGGGCCACTGCCAAATTGTGTCCATTGCAAGAGGAGGCCTGAGTGGGCTGGGAAGGACCTGGCACACGGCTGTGATGGTTATCAGTGCCTCAGAGGGTTGCAGGAAGGCTGGGCACAGCCACAAGGTGAGGCAGTGACAGGTGGTACTGCAGCCCATGCACTGGGGCTCAGGCTGAAGCTGTCCCAGCCCACCTTCTGGGACAGGTGTCCTACCGTGGCACAAACACCCAGTGGCCCAGCTCACATATGCCCGGGGAGTGGAGAGAACACCTTCTCTGCCCTGCCTTTCCACGGATCGCCCCGTTTCCTGCCACTCCGCCCTGTTCTTTTCCAAGCATGCTCCCAGAACACTGAAATACTCCCCCAATCCATTCTTCACACAGCTGTCTGCCAGGATTAAGTAGAGAGGAAGACACCAGCAAAAGCAGCAAAAGTAAGAAAAGTAAATAGCAAAGAGGAGGCGTGGAGCAAAGCTCCCTTCCCGCCTGCTCCGCGCTCTGCCTCTGTGATGTGAGATGGGGAGGCACTCTGGATCGCACATCTCCCGTTGGCACAGAGGGCGCGTGCTGACTCGAGGCCGCCCTGCCTGCACAGTCCCTGCGGAGCAAGCCCTTGGGGCGCACTCAGGTCCCCTTCTTGGACCTTTGGTGGCAGCGTGGAGAGCTGTGTGGGGAAAAAACCCACAGATGGTAGCCAATGAATGTGGGATTTAAGGAAAACAACCTCACAGAGGATTTTATGGTGATTTAATTAAAACATTCAGTCACAGAGTCAATAACAGAAGCAACAAAAAATTAGGTGTGGGCATGAGACAAAAGAAGTTCCTGAAGACTGAGGAGCACAGGAGCTCTGAGGGAGAGAGCCCAGGGGAGAGGCTGTCCCCGAGGCAGGAGGCAGGGGCGCCCCGAGGGGAGGCCAGGGTGGGTGAGGGACGAGACCTGCCCACCCTCGGCACAGAGGAACTCTCACAACCTCATGGCCGTGGTGCGTGCTGAGGCCTGACCTGCAGACTGGGGAAGGCCAGGGGAAGGGCAGACCCCCTTGTCTGGAAGGGGGAGTGAGTGGGTCTGAGGCCGCAGTCAGGTCAGGTGTTCGGGACCCTGCAGGAGCTGCTATCGTGAGGTGGTGGAAAGCCATTCTGACTAGAAACCAGTGGAAATGGCCGACGGGAAGTGGGTCAGAAAGTCAAAGAACATGTTTCAGCACATTTAGACCTCTGGCAGAGTACTGCCAAGCCTCCTATGGGCTCTTATTTTAATGAACCCAGTAGATCAAGACTTTTCCTCGAGGGGCGCTCAGCATGAGCTGGTGGACCTCTGAGAGCCGCCTGCTCATTTACTCAGTCCTGTTGATTCTAATGTCTTTATGCTCCTCCATCTCCTACTGGTTTCTCGCCTGAGTTTAGACTCTCATTTTTCCCTCCTGCATTATTGAAATGGCCCCTAAATGGTTTCCCCACCTGTGGTCTCATCACCTTCCGATCCACTTCCGTTCACCTTCCAGACCGAGGTTCAGAAATCACACAGATGATTGTCTCTCACAGCTGCCTTACCCTCCCTGGCTCCCTGTTGCCCACTGGCATCTTCTCAAAGCTTCCTTGGTCATAAAACTCACTCAGCTGAGATGGCGGCCAGAATACAGATTCTTAGGCTCCTTTGAGATTTTAAATTAGCAGGGTGGGGGTGGAGCTCCAGAATCTCCATTATTAATAAACACCCTAGTTGATTCTTGTGCTCAGGAATGTGTGGGAAACACTGTGCATACAAAATGCTGAACCCTCACTTGGG
Source organism: Manis pentadactyla (assembly GCF_030020395.1). Taxonomy (NCBI): domain Eukaryota; kingdom Metazoa; phylum Chordata; class Mammalia; order Pholidota; family Manidae; genus Manis; species Manis pentadactyla. The sequence continues at coordinate 70,883,590 of NC_080032.1, forward strand.
TGAAATGTCTGTGTGGGGCCACCGTGCGCCTCTCATCGTCTCTGTACCGACAGCTGGGCCGCATCTCTGGGCATGGATCGTCGGAGCCCAGCCAGCCTGCGCTCTGGAACTGGGGTCCAGACCTGAAAGTCTGTTCAGAACACCAGCCACCCGGCAGTTCAGGCTCCTTTACCGACAACACCCCACACTCTGGGCTGGGAGAAGGTGGGACCGGCGTGAGATTTTTTTTCTTTCTTTCGTACAAAAATGAGAGAATAACAGACTATAGGTAGAAGGGGAAAAGCAATTTTTAAGAAACATATTATATAAATAACTTGTGGCGTTCATTGCCTCCTGTTGTTCTGAGACAAATAGCTTAGTAAGTAAAGCCAGGCAAGGCAGACAGACATGGTAACAGCACTAAAACGAGCTTTGCTGTGATTCTCCGAATTGCATGCACCTGAAATTTCCGATATCCAGATGGCAGAATCCTGAAGACAGCAGTTTGCTGTGACTCGCTCAAACCCTCCCTTTACCTTCTCAGCTCGCCTTGGGCTGTCTTCCTCGGCTATTGGGTGTCTTTGTTGGGGGACCAGATACATAGAGCCCCTTACCACAGATGCCTTCTCAGCAGCGCCCCACCGCCCACCATGCTTTTCCCTATTCCCAGCCCACATTTCATACCTGGACCACTGGGGTTCAGAATGGGAACCAATCGCAAAATCAATCCCTGCTAAGGTCTCAATGTCTCATAGTCACTCCCTTCAATAACACAGTGCTTCTGTTTTACCAGGGAAATACTGGGAGACAGGACTTCACTAAAGGTTAAATTTATGGGTGGAATTTTAGGAGATTGTTAGACTTAAGAAAAGATGATCATTTCCCATCTGATGGCTTTAGCCATTGTACTGTAACCCCTCTCAGCACAGAGTAAGTACTTGATGACCTGGTTCAATGCTCTGGACCAGAGAAAGATTGATTCCTGACATCTGGATTCTACCTGGATTTTCTTGGACCGCTTTAATGTAACTATTGTTTTGACAAAAAAGGATGAAATACTAATGGAAGTAGTATATCTCTGAATATTAATGGAAGTAGTATATCTCTGAAGGCTTTTCATTGCAATAATTCCTAAATTAAAAAAAAACTATGTCAGAACATGTCTTTCTGACTTGAAGTTTACTGATTTAGGGTTTAATAAAATATTGCTACTTCTATTCTTCCTCTAATATGAATGTCTAGAATAAGCATCTCCCTCATCCCTGGCAATTTTTTTTGTCTACAGCGCAAGCAGTGTTTACAGCCGTAACCCAAATTTCCAGTTTGGATATTCTGCCTATGGTCTGTTTTAGATCTCAACAACCTTTCATGGATAGAAAGTATCACTCCTTGTTTTAGCTTCCTAGGGCTGCCATAGCCAGGAACCACAAATTGGGTGACTTAAAACAAAAGAAATTCATCATCATACAGTCCTGGAGCCTAGCTAGAAGTCTAAGATCAAGATGTCAACAAGAGTCATGCTCTTTCTGGAGGCTCTAGGGGAAATCTTTTCTTGTCACTCTTGCTTCTACTGGTTGTGGGCAATCCTTGGTTTTCCTTTACTTGTAGACTTATATCACTCCACACTCTGCCTCTATTTTTACAGGTATTCTCCCTGTGTGGTTGTGTCTCTGTTTTCTCTCCTAATAAGGACATAAGTTGTTGAATTAGGGGCCACTGTAATCCAATATGATTTCATCTTAACTAATTACATCTGCCAAGACCTTATTTCCAAATACTCTGTCATATTCTGAAGTTCAGGGCAGACATGAACTCTGGGGGGACACTATTCAATCTGAGACACCCCCCCTTGACATTTCTGCCCTCAGTTTCCAACCTACAGTGAACCCATCTAAATACACATCAGTTGCTTCCTCTTCTTTCCAACTCACCTCTTGCTGTTAATGGCCTTAAGCTGTTTCAAAAGAGTCAAATATTCTCATTCTGATCTTCCCAGTGCAGGGGCTGAAAGATGACTGGGGCACAGAGCCGTCAGTGCTTTAGTAAACTGGCTCCTCATCTCCTTGCACACTAAATTAGACTCTCTTTCTCAGCCTGTCTTGATATTAGAACCTGGCCATATGACCAGGTTCTTATCAATAGGATCCAAGCAGAAATCATGTGCTCTGTTTGCAGGATTGGTCCATGATCACCTCCCATGCAGGATCCTCCAAACTTTTTCTTTTTCTTCTAGCTTGAGGCAGATGGGCAGCATGGCCTCAAAAGCTGTGTGCTAAAAATGGCAGGGCCAGAAGAAAAAGGAGTTGGAGCTCTCTATCATTTTCTAAAAAGAGCTACCTACAGCTTAGGATTTTACAAAAGCAAGAAGTGAACTTTGATTGTGTTAAATTTTGGAGCTTGTTGCTATAGGTATTAGCCTACTCTAATTAGCTAGGGGTCTCGTCCAAGCTTATGTAGCCATGCTTATATTAGTGGCAGAAGCACAAGCCACAAGACCTGGTTCTTCTGACTCTTATTGCAACTCTTGTCAACCCCAACTTCCCCATATTAATTGAGTTTCAATCATTCCTATGATGCAGTATTTATTTCTTTGTGACAAATTTTAAGAACATTTATTTCTTGGCCTGAGTCTGTGCTTCAAAACATAGACATGTGAAGTCATGAGAATCAATGTGGACATTCACATGACCGTTTCTCCTGAGTGTTACTGGGCACCTCATCCATTATGACCTGATTCTGTGTCTTAGTCCATTTGGGATGCTCTAACAGAACACCACAGACTGACTGGCTTGTAAACAATAGCAATTTATTTCTCATAGTTCTGGAGCATGGTGCTGGCAGATCCGATGTTTGGTGAGGACCAGCTTTCTGGTTCATAGAGAGCTGTCTGCTCATAATGCCTTCATGTGACTGGAGGGCGAGGGAGCCCTCTGAGTCTCTTTTATAAGGGCACTAATTCCATTCCCTAGGGCTCCACCCTCCAGACCTCATCATCTCCCTAAGGCCCCACTTCCTAATACCCTTACATTGGGGGTTTGGTTTCAGCATATGAATGGGGGGCACAAATATTCTATCTGTAGAATTCCATAGGTTTTTTTCATTTTATCCAATTATTTCCATTGATGTCATTTAAAGCCCTTTGTGCTTTCTTTCCCGTATCAGTGTGCCTTTCAGCTTTCTCTGCAGATGTTCCACATCAGGATGAAATATCCTCAACCAAGCCTGGGCACCCCTGTCTAGCTGTTTTCTCACTAGGTTAAGATAGTTTGGCTTCCTTCAAAGTGTCCTCTTTGACCAGCAACCAGGTGGTCAACATTTCCCAAGTCTTGGCTTTCCCTCCAAGGCCTTTCCCTTAACTTATGTCAGGAACCCATACGTCAACTATGGAGCTACTGTCACATTGAGGTATCAGCATGCACCCAGATTTCCTCTTCTGGGGACACTCAGGACTCCCACAGAGAGCGCACAGGACTGTGAGGGCCCGCATTAGTGTTACGTAGGGAGGGGGTGGCTTTGACCCATTTCCACCCTCCTTCATGCATTCCTAAAATAATTCTGACTTCTGACTGTCCGCACTCAAAGGACTGCACGCTTTCTATTCTACCTCAGTATTTCCAGGTTTGTTACATCCATTACGTATTTTCTTTATAAACCCATTACTTCCCTTTATCCCCCTACTTAAAAAAAAATCTTAAAAGTTTATTTTTCTAAGCTGAATGTCATGGGGCTATTTTCCACTTTGTTGAGTCTATTTGTACCATTATTCTACCATTCTCTGGCTTGCACTGGCTCCCAGCTGAGCATGAACATACCATTTCCAACCACTTCCAGATCATTAATAAAGCTGTGAAGGAAGACAGGTTCTTACCCCAAACCCAGTGGCACCAATTAGACACTTACCCCCAGATGGCTTTCTTGGCAATTTATCATTACCCTGTGGTCTTCCAGCCAGGGTCTAATCAGTGAGGCTGGGTTCTTATCCAAGCCAATTTCAAACTAAGTTTCTGAGGAAATTTTCTCAAGACCAGTTGGTCTGCTTTTCAGAATCTGTCTCCTTTCTTCCAGTCACTCAGTTTAGAGCACAGAAACCTGCCAGGCCATTTATTTGTCTCTAAGAATGGTTCAGAGTGGTAGCATATATCTCTTTTTTGCTTCCAGCGGCCTTCCCTGTCTTGTGGAAAGGGAGTCGAAAGAGAACCAAATCCCTGAAGTCCGCCCCCTCCTGTAAGCCGAGACTGAAGTGTTGTGGAGATGGGGCTGGAAGGGGGGTGCGTCTTCTGCCCTGGACAGGGCCTTGATCACCCTGCCTTGCTTCCCAGACAAATGCTGGCGCAGAGCTGTCTATAAAGACCCAACAAAAGGAGGCCAGTGATGTGAGCTGGCGCCCACCATGCTCAGTGAGTCTAAGCACCAAACCACCACTACTGAGTGCTAATTATGTCTTAAGCCTTGTGCCAGAGGTACCCATACAAAGTAAAGAAGACATAGCTGACACCTGCAGGTGGCTTCAAGTCTAGCGGTGGTAGAATTGAAAGACTCAGCAGCCACATTTCTGTTTCTCATCATCTTGCCTGAAAACCATTGGTCCCTACTAGGGCTTGATACGTCAGAGGACCCTGACAAATAGAAACATATTTGAAATGTTAATACCTGGCACAATAAAACTTCAATGTCTTATGAGTCATTACCACTGTCAGCTGGATTGGGCTCTCAGAGAATGAGATGTGGAACAGGTACTTTACTTGGGTGACCTATTTAAATGAAAAACTATAAAGGAGGAAGCCGGGGTATCAGAGTCAGGTCCGGCACTAGGCATGTGTGTGTGGAGGTGGGTCGGGGGAGGATTCTGGGCACCAAAATGAGGTGGAATGCTCTCCAGGGCTGTTCTCCTAGACCCATTGTCTCAAAAGAGGGTGCTGGGTTCCCTGCACCAGAATCGCGCAGGTGACTAAGATGCCGATTCCTGTAACCCGGCTTGGATGATCCCACTACAGTTTCTGAGTATGAATCTGTATTTTAAACCAGCACATTTACATGGCTGTAAATCAGGAGCTTCAAACCTGGGATTCACAGACATGTTAGGGCAAGGTTCTCAGCCGCTGGTGCATGTAAGAATCACCTGGAGAATGGGGTACAATGCAGACACTGGAATCTAACAGCTTCTTCCATAGGTCTGGTGAGGGTCAGGGAGCCTGTCGGGCCCTTCTAATTAGCATCCCAGGTGTCTAATGAAGGCCCTCCAGGGCCCTCACTGTGAGAAACCCCTCTAGGAGGTCTCAGGAGTTCTCTGCTGTGCTGTCCCCACGCCTCCACCTCCACTCCCTGACAATTCACATGCAAATCTCCTATGTATGTACCTCTGTGCCAGCTTATGATACAGAAAGTCTCTGGCTTTTTTCAGATCCTCACAGGGGTTTAGGTCCAGAAAAAAGCTAAGACACAGTGTAGATGCAGGCTCTTGTCACTAGTTCTGATATTTTCCTGCATCTCTGTGCAAGCCATGCAGAAAAAAACAATGTATCAGGTAGCAGCTGCAGAAACTGCTCCCTCAGGTAAGCTAGTTGCTGCTCAATTGATGCATAGCCCTATCCCAGCAGAAGCTCAGGGACCAGAGCACTCGGAAAACATTCAGTAGCCAGGTTCTTATTCATTCTCTCACTGCCCAACCTTCAGGCATTACTTTAGGGAAGCCAGTTTTAAAATAAAAAAAATAATAATTGCTTATATCACTCTCCTTTAATTTACAGTCAAACTGAGCACCCTGTCTTCACTGATCCATGGTTTCACCTGCATTTGTCCAGCTGCAATTATATCCTCACAAGGGTTTTTTGTCGTTTCAGTTCCTTCTTGTTTTCGATTTAATTCGAGTTCAAATAAAAAAAGAAAGAAAAAAAGGCAGATGTTGCTTTTATCTAGGGGTCAGTTGGTAGAAGAAAACCACTAAATATTTCAAGGCCAGAAAATTTGGAGTAAGTGCGAAGTTACCAACCTAAGGCCCAGGGGCAGAGCTCTCTGCAGAGGAAAGCCCGCGGGCTTGGGGAGCTGCCCAGTCTCGGCAGTGTGCTCCTGTGTGACTCTGGGAAGGAAGTGTGCACTCTTCGAGCCTCAGTTTCCCCATCTGTATGCTGGCAGGTGTCCTCACTCCTCTCCTGTGGGCAGACATTTTAGCAGTCCAGCGGATAGGACTCAGCACATTTTTCTCCCTCCCAGTGAATCCACAGGTTCACAGAGCCTTGTCGAGTTTACTGATGATTTTGTGTAGAAGTGGAGGAGGGTTAACAGCACACGTCTCTGCAGTAAACTTCCTAAGCCCCCATGAACAGAAGGACTTTCTCTCCCAAGTCCTTCTATTTCCCTGCTAACCAACAACTTCTCTCCTCCCTCTGCTTCACACAGGGCCCAGACTCACTGGCTGAGCTTCCTCGCTCTCCCCACCCCACAAAGTGCAGGCCCCTGAGTCACTGTCCATGTCCTCATTGCTTAGGCCCCACACCTCCAAACCCATAAACCTACAGCCATCAGGGGCTCCGAAAACAAGCACATCTGCCTCCCTGACCAGCTCCTTACCTTGGAAAACATGCAACTCAGCCATCAGAGTCGATTTCATATTAACTACACTTTTTGTTGCCCTTTCTAGGAAGCCTTGAATGAATTCCAGTCTTTTTGATATCATGGGTAAAAAGTGATGGACTGCAGAGGTCCCCCCGGCTACTTTTAGGGCCTCCAGCCACCCCGACAGCTGAGGGAGCAGTGTGTTACCAAGCCCCTAAACCTGCCAAGGCACAGACCACTACGTCCAGGCCAGAAAGCTCGGCCTCTGAGACAGACGGTAAGAAGAGCCCGCACGTTCTCCCCTGCCACGGGGGGAATAGCGCCTGTTTGACAGGACTGCCCGAACACCTAACTGAAATAACCTCTGTAACCACCTAGCAGAGTGTCAGGCACCACGGGGTGTTTAAGGAAGGGCCCTTGGTTAGACTTAGCTCCCACGCTGATTCACCGTCCTGGCTGGAATTCCGTTTGCTGGGAGTTCCTTCGCTTCCTTTCATTTCGGTTTCATTTTTTTAAAAATGAGTAGTCTCCAAACTTACTTCTTTGAAGGCAGACTGGCTAAAGCCAATTACCCTCCGTGTCTGCAAGGAGTTGCCCTTCAGTGGGCCTTGACTCTGCTCCCCCCCGGGGGACATACTGCATTTGGTCGGCCGTTCGTGCGTTTCGGGCCAACCCTGGGCCTCCGGCACCGCTCACCGAACATCCACGTTCTCGCTCTGTGGCCTCCTGCTGCTGATGGCCTTGTCCCCCGTCATTTCAACACATTCTATTTCTCTGGTACGTCCCACCTCTGCTCCTGGCTTAGACTGATGGTTCCCCGGGATCCAAGGAGCCTCTGACTCTCCCTGTTGAGCGTGTTGCCCTGGCATGTGGATTTCTATCCCTCCTCTGCAGATGATCCCCTTTGCAGATTAGCAGGCCGCAGGTTTCATAGGGGAAGGTAATTTTAGGATCGGTTATGATTGGTTTATTATTATTCCCTTCCTCACTCTGCTTCAGCCACACCAGCTTCCTCGCTGTCTGAAATAAGGACACACTGCTGCCCCGGGGTCCGGGCACTCTCCCCTCTGCTGGAACGCTTTCTGCCCAGATATCCACTGGCTCACCCTCTCCCCTATTTCAAGTCTTTGTTCCCGTGTCATCGTCTTTTCCATGTAGGCTTTCCCTACAATACTCCAATGCCACACAGCCTCTTCCCTGCTGTTTTGTTTGTTTAACGTTTTGTGTATGTGTGTGAGAAAGAGAAGAGGCAGAGAGGGACAGAGACAGAGACAGAGAGACAAAGAGAGACATGAATATAGTTTACAGTTTGTCCATTCCTGCTAGAATGCAAGCGACTGGAAGGCAGGGAATTGTTCTTTTATTTCTAGCTAGGTATCCCCTATATTTATATATATCCCCTTCTATATAATCTTTATCTAGAATATACCCCAGCACATAGGTGTTTTGTATTAATCGTTGAGTGAATGAATGAGTCACTTATTTCAGACAACGTATGGGCCCAGAAAGGTGAAATGAATCGCCCAAGGTCACACAGCAATCTAGAGGTAGAGCCAGGGAGTTAACTCCAGCCTCTGTCACAAGGCTCAGTGTCCTTTCTCTGCGTTCAGCCGCCTCCATGATCAACCACGATCCACAGAGCTCTGCTCCTCGGCTCGCTGCTCCTGGACTACAGTTAGGGGGAGGCTGGGAGCCTGGCCCTCAGCAAGGATTAAAAGGTATAATGTCTTCAATATCTTACATGTATGTTCTTCATAACAGCTGCTTCATTCACTGTTTCGGCCATACTGCTCTTCAGTTCTTCGGATTCCCTCAGGGCCTGGCACACACAGTTCCCTGGAATGCCATGTGCCCAGCTTCTCCTTTGACTGCGTCCTTTTGCATCCTTCAAGCTTCAGCTTAAATGTGCCTTGTTGAGTTCACCTCTTACTACCCACATCAAATACGTTTCAGTTATTTTTCTTCATAGTATTTGTCACTATTGGTTTGTGGTTATTTGCCTAGTCAGTTTCCTCCTGCAGAGCAAGAGCCATTTCTACTTTGTTCACCTGGTACAATCAGTGCCAACACATGCCTGTAATGAATGAATTGATGAATAAATCTATTACCAAATAAAAGGCAAAGGATTTGGGAATTATTATGCATTATCTCATATTAGCCATCATAGCCCGTTTTTGAACACCTGTTATCTAAAGAAGCAACTGCCAGTGAGTAAAGGCCCCACAAGCCAACCACAGGTAGCAAGGAACTTATACAACACATTTGATGGCTGTTTATGTTTGTTTGAGTCTGTTTCAAACTTGCCAGGAAGATCACAGGCGAGTGACTTGCTGTATCTTCATCACAGTAAAAAACACAGACAGAAAATAAATGTTCTATTGTTTATTATATACATAATATCATAGGTCCGTACTTACAAATTAAATTGTATCAAACTGTGATGACACTTAAATTCATATCTAGTTTAAGCATTATTAGGCTACCTTGTCTAGTGTCTATCTTGTTAGATTATGTCTAAATGGAATTTGAAATTATTTTAGATTAATGAATAAATACGGAGAACTTACTCAGTACCTAGCCCTCAGAAGAATATAGGAGAGTTCTAAGATCATGGCCCTGTTCTGAAGAAACAGACTATTTAGTAGGATGAACACATTTTATACACAAGATGTCACAAACAGGATTATACTCCATAATCCTGTGTGTGCATTGAGCAGGAAAGACAGTTAAGTATGGAATTTAGGAGGAGGAAAACGTGTGCTGGCATCTTCAGGAGGGGTTTATGAATGAGGTGGCATTTAACTGGGCTTTGAAGGATGGGGGAGAATAAATCAACATATTTACTGAGCTCCTACTGTGCATAAGATACTGTACTAAATACTATGGCAGCTACAGAGAATTATAAGACAGGGTCTCTGCCCTTGGCAAGTTTTGATCTAGTTATAGAGTCAAGACATAAATTAGTGAAAAGTTTAATAACATTATGAGAGACAAACAGCAGCTTAAGTTAATAGCAGTGCAGGAGATGTCCCAAGCATTGTGTGATTAATTACCCAAGGAACAATGGAGACAGTTAAAGCTTTAGGAGTTCAAAGAAGGTGGGCTTAGAGGACTTCTCAAAAGACACAGGACTTTGTGTTGGAAGGACAGGAGAAGAAGATGGGCTGAGAAGACAAAGATGAAGAAAGACATTATCAGGAAGGCTGAGAGGAGAATAACATCAGCAAAAGTGTAAAGGCAGGGAAGGAACAACAGGTGTCCCAGAGATGTGAATGAGCCAGATTGGCTGGAGCAGATAAAAAATTACAGAATAGTTAGAAATAAAACTGGGGAGAAAGATTAAGACCAGATCATGAAGGCAATGAAAGCTATTCTAGAGTCTTCCTATCACCCTCCATGCCGTCAAGAGACACTAAAGATTTTGCACAGGGACACAATATCTTGGCATGATTTGCCTAGCAGTGTAAAGAATGGCTTTGAAAGGTGCTGCTGCTCAGGAGGTTGACACCCAGGTCTGAGCATGAGGCTAACAGAACTGGGAAGGGCAGTGGGGGCCACTCACAGTGGAAATTAGTAAACATATGAGAGAAACTGCAAAGGAAAAATCAACAGGTTTCATGGCTGGGTGAGTATGGGGTCAAATGTGAGGCTTGAATGTTGCACACCTGGGTTACAGGAGATTTAGTAATACCCACCCACCTGCATGCACATTCAATTACTAAGCACCTACTATTTGCTAGATGCTGGGCTTAGATGTTGAAAATACAAAGATAAATAAGACAAGACCCCTCGCTTTAAATTTTTTACTGCTGAAAGTGGGATAATATTTGATAAGCAATTTTAGGGTTCCCAATAACAGGCAAGAGGGGGAACTTTAAATCTCAGTCGTATAGGAAGAGATTTAGACTTCATTTTAGATCTGCAGAATTCAAGGTACTGGAGGGACTTTCACAGAAAACATTCAGAGACAAATGTAAATCCAGAGTTAAAACTCAGCACGAAACTCACGGAGGGAAATGGAGATCTGAGAGGGCTTGATTTAGAGTGGAGGCCTCCAAGAGGGATATCCAGAGAGATGCAATAGAGGCCAAAGTCTTCACCTTAGGCTACAATTGTATTTAGAGGTGGCAAATCAGATCTCAGCTAAGATGGATAAATATAATCAGAGAAGAGTTGGAACAGTGCGTATCATTCAAAGGTAGAGAGGCTGTAACTACTGACAGTGAGGACCGATCTTCAGAAGTCAAGATAAAGGTGAGAAAGACTATGGAGGGGTCTAGTTAGGTAAGAGACCCTCTGGTTCTGGAACTTTTTGACCAAAGACTGGATGACTAAATACGTCATGAATATCACAGGAAACTCTCCAAACTTGGTGGAAAATTAGGTTAGATTAAAGCTTTTCAACTGTGGTGTTTCAGAAGTGGTGTTAGGAATGGGAGCAAGGTACAGAAGTTTACAAATGATTTGCTTTTTTATAATAATAAATCAAAGTGCATTAATTTATCCAAATAATAATTTGGTGTTCACTGACTTGAATATAGATATGGTTCCTTAAGTAGGAAAGAAAGGTAACTTACCTGAGAGGTAAATGATCTGGGAATTGGACATAACTCCTGCCTGTGGCATGCCCACCAACACTGGTGGCTCATGCAAATATCAGTAGCACTGGTGAGTATGGTTGAAAAAGGCTGGGTGGGTTAAATGAACTACTGTTTCTTCTGTAGTTCAATATTTCTGTAACACAGCGACTTAACAAGTTTAGAGGTCATAGGTTGTCAGCTTCTGGAAGGTAGGGAATATGTGTATTTTACTGCTGCATTTGGATCCCTTACAAATCAGATACACTTGTGAGTATTTAATATTTTTGCTTATAAATAAACTGATGAGGCCTTCAGAGTACAGTACAGTTTCAGTGGAGCAGGAAGAAATTTTTGGAATCTGGTCAGAAAAATGTTTAAGAAGTTAGAAAACAGAGATAAAATCAAAGGGAGTGGCTTCTGTAATAGCTTCATATCTGTGGATGGTCATTATATTAGGATGTAGACCTGTGCTTTAATAAGAGTGACTTAGGTTGGATATAAGAAAGCCCTTCCTGGCAATAAATGGTGATAGATCTGGAACTAAGATCATCCAAAATGATGTGAATGATAGGACGCTGAGAGTGCTTGAAAAAGGAAAAGCAATCTGCACCTGAGACCTCAGCTCTTCCTTTCCCTTCAATGATATAGCCAGACTTCCATCAGATTTCTCTCCTTGCAACATGTGCTAGAGTGAATTTTCTCTTCGTGAGAGTTTTGATTCTAACCACCCATGGACTCCTGTTAGTGACCTGACTCAGGCTGGTATGTCTCCTAGGAAATGCAAATGAATTAGTGCATATGCATTAAGCATTAAGCAGTGACTGTCAGACAGTAAGATGCCACTAGCAGCAAGCACTTAGTGTAAGTGAGAGGAGATGGTGTGTGTGTGTGTTTCAGCCCTCCTCACATTCACAGGGCAAATGTATTTCCTCTCCTTTCCTTATAAGAAGACCCAGCATCACAGCTCATTGTGAGTTGCAAGTTATATCTTCCATCCAGGTACACCAGGAATGGAACTCATGGACTCAAGCACGTTATATTTCGCTTTGCCCACTCTCTCTTGCTCTACTCTCTGATTACTGTCATCCATTTATGAATAACTACACTGTGGTCAGACATTTACTGTAAGCATTGCTGGTGCCTTTAATAATGGCTGCCGTCCCCTGACAGGTGGCGCTCAGCTGAGAAAGGGCCAGAGGAACCTGAACACAGATTCCCTCCCTCCCCCATTTGGCCTCCATCTGGACTTTCTCTCCTCCCTTCTCGCAGCTTTCTGCTTCCTCCTTTCCATTCCATCGCCTCTCCCAAATTCATATTCAAAGATGCTTTCAACATAACACAAATACTGCCAGAGCTAATTATAATTGCACATGAATTTTGTTATATGACATAGATTTTCTTCCAGTCTGAATATTTCAAATAGACCTATGAGAGGTAAAAAGAACGTGGTAATTTTTCCCAGCCTCCCCCCCTCTCCCTTCAGTTTCTTTTGAGGGGAATACTTTCTTTTTTTTTTGCCTCCCTGTCTGTGTCTATTTTTATTCCCTGTCCCTTGCACCCTTATGTAAACTTAAAATATTGATGAACTCCATTCCAAGCTCAGCATTCATTAGCAGAAACTCAGCTCAGTTCAGCACAGGTGGATACAAATTCACAGGATTCCTTAGAGGCCAGAGGCAGGGAGATGCAGAGGCTAATATAGGAAGGAAAAAAATGACTTGAAGCACTGATTTAATTCTCTGTGGACTTGGAGCATCGTTGCACGAGTGGGAGAAAGGGTGAATTATGAGAAATGATCCAGTAGAGAAATGATCCCCTAGGTCAGCAAGACTCAGTGGTGGCCCGTGGATGGTGTGGATTCCAGAAGGCAGGAAGTGATAGTGTAAAGAATGTCAACTTGCAATCAGACCGCCTGTGTTCAACTTCCAGCTGCAGTTCTTACAAACTGCTTGATCTTGGGCACGATACTTAGTAATGTAAGCAGTTTCCTTTAAAATAGAGGAAGTAACAGTTCCTATCATATTAGGGCTTGAGGGAGAAATTAGAGACAGCTTTTATAAGCAGTGGCTGGAATGTAGAAACTGATCAGTAAGCAGCAGGTGTCATCGTGTGTCACCCCTTCAGTGTCATTCATCTGTAATCAGCAATGTGTGACTATTATTTATTCAACTGTCTCCATGAGAAGTTTTCAGTTCATGAAAAATGATGTTCAAAACCAATCATTAGCCTTAGAAAAAAAGGAGTGAAGGCAGATTGTCCCGAAGAGGATTCCAATTGATTCTGGATTGATAACAATTTACTAAGTTTTCTACACTGTCCAAGATATTAATCTGCTGTTGATTTGTCTCAAGTACATCTTAGCTGCAACCTATCTATATGTAGATAAGTAGATACCCAACCTACGTAGCAGGATGGTGAGTGACACGCCTCCTATTGCCCTGGAGTTTGTGTCTGGGTCTCTGCAGCAGGAGGCTGGAGAGATGGGGAGTAGCTCGCAGGTCTGAGAGCTACGGGACCAAGGGTGGAAGCTGGCAGGCTGAGCCGCATCTTCCTTGTCCACGGCCTGTGCTGCGCGGAGGCTCACAGGGCACTCTGAGGAGCTCGCACGTCTGTCTGAGGGGAGAGAGCCCCTGACTGGAAGCTGGCTGCATGAAGGGCTTCAGGGGCCCATCTGTGTATGCTGGAGAGGCAGACAAGCAGCGGAGAGAGGACCGTAGTGGTGGCCAGCC